>NW_016690184.1:1209208-1343616 GCF_001604755.1 Lepidothrix coronata
ATGTAATATTGCATAGTTAGACAGCTTTTAATTACTATTCTAATAAAACTCTATCGCATGATATCCGTACTGATATACTACAGAAATATATAAAAACTAAAGGAATAAACTGTGCTTCAAGGATAAAATTATTTTTAAAAAAATATTCCTGGAATTATTCTTTAATTGCTCCTGGTCTGTATCTACCAAAGAGTTCAAATTTTATCATAACTGTGATGTTTTATGATAAAGATAACAGCATTATTTGCCATGTTAAATAAACTACTGTAAATTTTGGGTAAAGTCAGAAGAAAATCAATTATTACACTCATTTTATAATGTGTAGCAGATGCAACGACCATTATGACCTTGAAAAAATTACGACTATATTGTTTCAGTTTAATTGTCTATCATTCCATATGCTTATACCAGTTTTTTTTATAGTTAAATGGGGATGACAAGAGAAAGAAGATTAAACATTTTTACCAGATCTGAAAGCATAATATTAAAATATGTGTAATATTGAAAGAAAGTAAAGCATTTTAGACAACTTTACCTCAAAGTATCAGAAGATAATTTTCATCAACAATATGTAAACATGCAGCATAGGATAGCTAAATGTGAAAAGAACCTAACCAATAACCAATGATCCTACATTTTACATATGTGTTCTTGAAAAAGTTCCACTGAATGGGACAGAGTTGCCTTGAATTTGAACGAGTAATTTTAGTCACTCACAACCCTCACCTCCCTCAGCTAGCAGATCAAGGGAGGTAATTATGCCCCTCTACTCCGTTCTCATGAGACCCTGCGTGGAGGCCATCCGGCTCTCAGGCCCCCAACATAAGAACAACATGGACCTGTTGGAGGCAGTGCAAAGGAGGCCACACAGATAATCAGAGGGCTGGAGCACCTACCCTATGTGAACAGGCTGAGAGAAAGTTAGGGCTGTTCAGCCTGGAGAAGATTCCATGGAGATCTTAGAGTAGGTTTCTAGTACCTAAACAGGGGCCTACAAGAGAGTTAGATTGAGGCTTTTTGTATGGACAGGTAGTGATAAGACAAGGGGAATGGTCTTAAACTGAAAGAGGGTAGATTTAAATAAGGTACTAGGAAGAAATTTTTTACTGTAAGGGCAGTGAGGCACTAGAACAGGTTGCCCAGGGACATTGTGCGCTACCCATCCCAGGAGATGTTCAAGTCCTGGTGGATGAGGCTCTGAGAAACCTGGTCTAATGCAATGTTCCCTTCTCATGGCAGGAGGATTGGAACTAGATCACTTCCAACTCAAACCTTTCTATGATTAGGTGAGTATATGACATAAGACTTTGCAGTGCTCTGATAATATTAGACAATGGTCAAAGTCAAGAAATAAAGAATTTGGTGTTTGATTGAAACTCTGAGTTTTAAACAGTCATCTTGTAATGGGTAATAAACTTAATTTGCAGTCATTCATTCTACAATCAAAGTGTGCTATTTACATAAAAGTGGTATTTAATGAGTTAGCAAATTTCCCAATATATTTGAATTAAATATATTTTCAGAAAGCAATAAAGTCAAAATAGACGACACCGGATTATAGAACAGACAAAAAGTGAAATACCTATGACTAGAAACAGACTTGCAATCTAGTATCTCTTTCTTCTTGCAACACATATCTGTTTTTTCAGGTATTACCTGACCAAGAATTTTACAGTATTTAAATAAACAAGGAAAAAAATGATCTGAAGAAATATGGCTTTTAATTCTTGAAAATTAAGATATTCTTCCCATAAACTAGAAGGTAATTTAAAATAGTTTTTAGTAAGGATAAACTTTATATGAAGAGATCTATTAACTTAGTTTGTTTTTTAAAAATAGCATGCCTTAAGTGTTTGGTGTCACTCATAGAATCATACAATATCCTGAGAAAAGTGACCCAAAGTCCAGCTTCAGGCCCTGGACAAGACAGCTCCAAAAATCAAAACGTGTCTGGAAAATTACTACAGTCTCCTGGTTTGAATCATTTGCATCTGTTAATGACAGTGTTATCCTACTATGCTCTTGGTGTCATTGTCAAGATATATTGAAGAAAAAAAAATAAATTGGAATGGTAGATCTAGTAGGTCAGAGAATGGTATAGTTAATGATAGTGACAATGTCAAAAATATATAATTGGTTTATAGTAGAAATCATATTTTAATTGTGATTGCCAAATCCCTTTACCACATTAATAATTTTCCAGAAACTTGAAACTTAAACTCTCATATTTTCAGTTTTTATATATATATATTATGATCAGCACTTCAAATACCACATGGATGATAATGTCACATGTTACTTATGGGATACTGCTATCCAACATAAAGATAAATATGGGGTGCCAGAAATACTCACTTTTTTCACTGGAGGCTTAAATTCAAATCCTCATCAGTTCACAAATTAAATTTTATTTCTTGAGCTTGTCTTAGTCCCTGTGTGTCCATATCATTAAAACAATGTGTCTCCCAGAATAATTGGCTTTGGAGAAAGAAATTTGAAATAATGAAAGTAACAGTGTACCTGTAAAGCTACCTTTTCTGTATCAAATATGACAAAATAGAATAAAACAGAACAAAACGGAAATGTTTCAGGTAATATTTTGCATAGAAAGAGAGGTGGGAACTTTGATCTACATTGTCGTGTAGATCCAGACATTACACCTTTACTTTGGCATTACTTTTAAAAAGTTGTAACCAAAGTCTTGTGGTTTTTTCCCTTTATATATGTACAGTCCTTTTTAATATGAAAAAGTCAATTTACATTTTTACCTAAAATGATGACGCCAATTCCTACTGTAGAAAGTATCCACCTGTCACAGAACACAAAATTAAGCTTAATATGACAGGTGTTTGAAAAGCAGTAGTTTAGTGTAGACTAGAAAACAGACATGGGAGCGAGCAATAAGACTTAGAATCCTACTGGTAATGATCTATTGATAATGTAAAAATTAAATTAATAGGAGAAGATAGATTAAAATAGTGGTTATATATATGATTGTTTGTAATATCTATTCAAAGATAATCACAGAATCATAGAATGAATTACATTGGAAAAGACCTCTGAGATCATCGAGTCCAACCTATGACCTAACACCACCGTGTCACTGAGGCCATGGCACTAAGTGCCATGTCTAGTCTTTCCTTAAACATCTCCAGGGATGGTGACTCTTCTCTGGGCAGCCCATTCCAATGCCCAATTGTGGCACTAAACCTGCATTATATGAGAAAACTGTTGCTTAAACATGTTTCAAAATGGCTTTTTGTGGTCTCTTTACAAACACATGCTTCTTCTTCCCAAGACCCCCCACGGTAGTGTTATCTCAGGAATGTCCTGAGATGTCCTAAGGTGTTCTCATTGGACCTTGTTAACCCCTTCCTGTCACTGGGTGTTCCTGTAAGACCCTTGAGACTTCTAATTGTGAATCCTCCTAAACCCTATAAATGTAACATCCCCAACAATAAACTCTCTCTTGCCTCCTCTCCATGCCTGGTGGACTGCCTCCGTGCTGGCCATGGAACCACGTGGGTGGGGAGAGAAAGGGAGGGCACTTCTCCCCTCCAGCCTCAGGGCCTGAAGAAACCCCTGATGCTGGAGTTCCCTTTCCCTATCCTTCAAGACGTCGAAATGGTTCCTCAGATGGAAATGGAACTAGAACTGGACTGCTCCCACACCATGGGGGAAAGGGATCCAGACCCAATCACCCTTTCTATGAAGAAATTCTTCCTAATATCCAAACTGAATCTCCCCTGGTGCAGCTTAAGACTGTGTCCTCTTGTCCTATTGCTGGTTGCCTGGGAGAAGACGCTGACGCCCACCTGGCTACAACAATCTTTCAGGAGTTGTAGAGGGTGATGAGGTCCCCCCTGAGCCTCCTTTTCTCCAGGCTGAACAACCCCAGCTCCCTCAGCTAATCCTCATAGAATTTACCCTCTAAACCCTTCCTCAGGTTCATTGGCCTTCTCTAGACAGACTCCAGCACATCAATGTGCTTCTTGAAGTGAGGGACCCAGAACTGGACACACAAATCGAGGTGTGGCCTCACCAGGGCTTAGTATAGAAAGAGAATCACTTCCCTTGTCCTGCTGGCCACACTGTTTCTGATACCATCAGGATATTTTGGGAGGAAATCTGCAAAGTCAAGACATCCACATCACAGACTGCAAGGCAAGTACTGGCAGAAAACTTAATATTAAAATTAAAAGATAAAGATAAATAGATTACATTCTACAGGGAAAACATTAATGTCTGAGTCCTGAAGATCCTCAAAGATCTTCATAGATCTTTCATAGATTTATATAATTTATTTTAAAATGTTGATTAGCTTTTTAGAGGAGCTTTAATGTAGTGTTCATAATGTCCTACAGACTGATGAGAAATTTATTTTTTTTCTGACCAATGCACCAAACACCTAAAATGAAAGAAGACTCTGGGACTGGATGTATCATGAATTTGAATGGGAATTAATTTCCAAACTCTTAATTAAGAGATGATAATTCTCTGTTCTCCTATTTGTGTTGCAAGAACACTCTTGACATTTGTGTTTTCTTTCAGAGACCCTGGATATGGAACTGCTGTGTCTCTTTTTACACAGACAGAAGCAAGTAATAAAACTCCAAGTAATGTGTGGAAATTTTATAGGAAGCCTGTCTCAGATATAAAAAGATAACATGGTTTCTCTGAAACATGATTGAACAAGTTTTGATCATTAGATTACCCTGTGTCAGAGTTCGGCTTTAAAATTTTAAGAATACCTTCAGATATTGTCAACGTCATAAGGATTCTAGCTGTTTCTTTATAATATGCTAATAATCAGCAAACTGTTTACCATGCTCAAAATAAATGCTCACACATTGGACCTCAACACTTCCTTTCAGCATTGTATCAATGAAGCTCTATCAGAAAAATGCTTGAATATTTATATAATTTATTTTAAAATGTTGATTAGCTTTTTAGAGGAGCTTTAATGCAGTCCTACAGACTGATGACAAATTTATTTTTTTTTCTGACCAATGCACCAAACACCTAAAATGAAAACTAATTTTACACATGATTTAGTGATTTGATGTCAATTAGCTTTATCAATTTTACTGCTATTAATTCTTAAAATAAATAAAATTCTTAAAAGTAAAAGCTTAAGTAAAATAATAATTTTTCAATTTTTTTTAATTCCAAGATGTTTTTGGAAATAAATATTTTTTATATACACAGATACATTGGGAATCTACACTTTTTTAATTCGGAAAATACATATTTTATTTACAAAATTATCAGTCTGAAATGGGCATAAAATCTAGTTAGGCATTAACATCACTGATCTAAAAACATATCTCTAATTGAAACATAAAAATAACTCATTTAACAATTATTTTATGTACATGTTTAAATTAAGGAAAATATAAGATCAAGGTTTCTCACAGCATTTCATTTCATTTATCTGAAAATTAGCTTTCTAGGTGAAGTTAGTCCTGCTGTATCATTAGAATGAATTGCTCACTAGAGGTGCCTCCTAGCTAGGCAACTTTTCACATGCTTACTGACTGAAAGCAGCTGAAGACAAGAAAAGCCTGAGTATACAAACTGATCATGGAATGATAATGAACTATCAGTTAGGATCAGTGGAAGCAAAATAAATTCCAATGTACTTCAATTTAAACTTTCCCCATAAAAAAACAGGGAGTCAGCTTTCATTTTATTCTGAAATGCTGAATACGATTCTCTTTCTTCATGTTCAAGACTGATAGCATCAGACTGCAAAAGATTCTGACAAGAGCAATGACAATGATATAGTGAGTAGGGAGTTGAACTTAGAAGAGGAAATGGAAAAAAAATGTGGCTTGTTCAGTCTAGCATAGTATTTCTAATATACTGTCAGGAGTCAGAATTTCAGTCTTAGAAGCAGCTTGTGACAGATATGAACTGTATGGGCTTCCTATAAATGTTTACATTAGCCAAGGAACTACTATTTTGCTAGAAGATAGGCAGTAAAATTGTTTGTCAATTGTTTGTATCAGAAGCAATCTAGCAAAAAGACAGAGAAGGAGTATGATACCTCTTTAAAAACACATCAAAGTTAGAAGCATAAGCAAAGAGAAAATTACTGTTTAAGTAACAAGTCAATACTGGCACAGTGGTAGATATTGGCTGTGGTTGGCTGTGGAAACATTCAAATCACAAATTGGAAAAATGTCTAATAGTCACTAAATGTTTCCTAAGCAGTGCTTTCATAGAAATAGGGTTGGCAATGACAAGACAGAAGCAAAATAATTATATCAATATACAAGAAAAACAACCATTTTAGATCTGGGAGGTTTTGAGGTGTGAACACCGTAATCACACGGGTCTTAGTTTTGAAGCCCAGAACTCCCTTGGAGAGCTGTGTTTCGAAATGCTTGCTGAAAATGTTGTCTTGCTGTATAAGGGCCTCTATTTTCTTGAAAAAAAACAAACTAAAACCTTTTATAATTATGCTGTAAATTTTATTCTTAGACTTCGATTGCAAATGTGTTCTGAGTCTTCTTAGTAGCAGTCTTTTACACTTGAACTATACATGGAGACAAAAAATGAGGATAATAATTGTAGACAATAAAAGAAAGAAATACTCTTATTAATGAGAGCTGTGAAACACATTTCCAGCTGCTTTAAGAGGCATTCTTAGTGCAAAAACTGTTTGATAAGACTATGAAGCTAGAGGGTTTGTGTTTTTTTGCAAATAACTGGAGTCATGACAGTGTATACTTTGTCATTACTTAACTATCAAGTATTGTCATCCATACCAAGTAATTGTTAAGAAATCGTTTCGCAACTGTAATATTAGCCCTATAGTTGCAGGTAAGAAAGTGGTCACCAAACCCCAACCCAAACCCTAAACCTAGCTACATTAGAAACTGATAGTGCTCTAATACCAGTTGTTAGAAAGTTAAAACCCAAAAGTTCCTCATGCAACCTTAGCTCATACCCACCAGAATACACATTAAGCTAGTCATTGTTTACTTAATCAGCCTTATTTTGTTTAGCTGTTGTATTTATATTTGTTAGCAAAACCACAGTCTTACTAAGGAAGACTAACCTTTGTTGGAAAGTTGTAGCACCCTTTAGCAGATATGACCAAATTGCTGGAAAAACAGAAAAGTTTTCAAGCAAACTAGATTTATGTTATTCGCCACATTAAAATATCATTGCCTGAATAATTCAAATATTGCTAAAACACAACTTCAAAAATCTACCTTAAGCAAAATAGTGTGTAAAAGTATGAATATAAGGCATTTACTTTCTGTAATTTTTGTGTTGACCGAAGCTGCAAGTTTCTTGATCAGTTGCTTACTAGAACAATCAGTAAAAGGATAAAATGGTTAATTTAAATGAATGAACAGGTGAAACAGGAACTCACTTGTTTGCACTCAAGAGTGAACCAGAGGACTTTAGAATGATGTTATTCTCAGTATATGAAGACCAATTCGACTATATAATATAAGAAGAGCCATAGAGGATACAAATGGGCCTAAAATATCTATGAAATGAAAAGAAATATTATGCTGATATCTAGACAAATAATTGAAATAATAATTCAAATGAAGAATAAAATATAGACAAAGCCTTGTCATCATTAATTTTAATCAGTTCTGCGCAACTGGTGTTTAATATTTTCTATACATTACCAAAACTACAAGTACTCAACAGCCCTCATTGTCTTCTGTTTTAAAACTGTCATAACCATAGTACACCTCACTCATGTTATATATGTAAAAAAACTATACTGGAACCCAGCTCTGCCTATGTGTAACGTTAATCAGAATTTTTCTGAAAAAATATGTGCTATTAAAAGATTCTGATTGCCTGATTCTGAAACATTAAGTTGGAAACACATCTAATCAATTTTTGGTCACCTGAAGATAGACCTTCTAGGAGCACAACAAAATGTAGCCCAGACAGATCGACTTTTAATTGCTGAAGTGCTTTTGGGAGCTGTAGCCCAGAACATCCAAACCTGTTAGGATTTCAATCTGTCAGTTACCAACTTCGAGGATGAACTCCTTTAGAGGAAAGAGTGAACTACCATTTCTGAAATAACTTTTTCCACAAATTTTAGGGGTTTTAAAGTGTTGTTGGGTTTAGGGTTTTTTAACATACTGTAATTTAAAATCAATGCTCTTGAGAATATATTTCAAAATAATCAAAGTCCATTACAAAAATTACTTCAGATCAACACTTTCCACTATATTTCAAGGAACACAATGACTAATAAGTATTTTGTGTGCATGTTAGAAAACATAATTTTTTAAAACAAAAATAATCATGACCTTAATGTGTCCGCCTATGTTAGCAGAATAGTTACTGACTGCTTATATACTGATAATTAGGGATGCATTTGACGCAGTGAAATTCAAACTTTTCTGATGATATACAAGAATGACTTAGGAGCTAACACCTTTTTGGCAAAGAAGACGTAACTTACCCCCACAAGCACTAAGCTGTAAGGAAATTAGAGGATAATGGCTAAGTCAGACCCCAAGATATGTGGTTTAGATAGTATAAATTATTTTCTCGTTAATCATTTTTCCTCTCTGAACTCTGCAAAACAACCTTGTACAGCCACATGCTGGACAAGCATAGGTAAAAAGGCAACAAAACAGGCCTAAAGCTGTCAAATATTTTCATTGTCTGCATTTAAAGATTGGCAGAGGTTCTTCACAGTTTTGCATTATGCTGCAGGTGTATTTTACTGTTAGAGAGAAACAACTTAGTTCAGAGCTGAACTCAGAGGGGCTTGCTGACATTTCTGTTTGATAACATCTGACCCATGGTCAATGCTGTAGCAATACTAAGTGATGCCTAAGACTTTGCCATATCCCTGCCATATCTCAGTCCCTCTGACCATCAAATTACCACTAGTCCTAAAACTTCTGATGGAAAAGTGGCTTTTCCTGTATCAGCACGAAATATTTTGAAAAAGAGTGAATGATCTCTGAAGGCCTCAGAGAATTTGCTTTGTAGTAATCTCATTAGCCTGCTGAAGAATGAAGAGCATTGCCTATGCTATGCTGGCTTTTAAAGGCTCATCTATGGATTCCTGGAGAACAGATGCACCTAGAAGCGTTCTGTTTGTACTCATGAGTTCTGATCCCTGTTTAAATCTGAGAGTCCAGGGACTGAAGGAGATCCTTCTAAGGAGGATCACTGGTGCCAATGGGGTATTCAGATAGGATCTCTTGTGCAAGATTCTTCAAATCTGATGCATCAGCTCAACTCCTCCTCTTTGCTCTAGAACAAATATAGGGCTTGTATGTGTTTCACAGTAAACATTCCACACCAAATGTGGAAGTCTCACATTGCTATGGGCAATGGTAAAAGACACATTGATTTAAGAAGTCAGTGGATTTTGGTGGTTTGGGTTTTGGTTTTTTTTTTTTTTTTTGGTTTCTCTTTAGGTTGGTTTGTTTTTTCTTTGTTGGTTTGTGGTTTTTTTTTTCTTTTTCCTAATGGCTAATGATTTTTCACTGCTGTAAGCCCCTGACATGTCATTTTTCTTGCCTTGATCTATCCAAGACTCTAATGTTCTTTTCCTTAAGAACAATTTACATATTAAGTCAAATATTCTGAACTTTGCAGAGGTGTTCTTCTTCCCGCTTAATTAACTATTTGACAATTCCGTAGAATCATAGAATAATTTAGGTTGAAGGACAGCCTCAGGAAGTCATTTAGTAGAACTCACTGGCCAGGGCAAGGCCAACCTCATAAAGCATATGACTGAATTTCATAAAAACCTTTTGTGACAGGGTAAAGTGTGGGAACCGTTATGCAAGATCACTTTTCAAGAATCTGGGGAGGAAAATACTGTGAATAGACAAACCTAAGCTTAAACTATACATATGGATGTCAATCTAGTTGTTTAAACACTAGACAAAAAAGATCTCTGTGTCATAATGACAATTAGGGCCACATAATACAAACAAGGATAGTGATGCAAATCCTTTTTAAGAGGTCAAGACAAGGTAGAAGTAAACTGATATAGTTGTGAAGTGATGATGCAAAGAGCGTGTAGCAGATTTATAATGAAAATGCGCTAAAATTGTTATTAATTTATATCTAAATTGAATAATTTGTTACTTTTGCTAAAAGAAATAAAATACATGAACAAAAATGAAATAATATTCAGATGGTTCCAGTTACAGTCACACTGAAGTAAATAAGTTTTTGATGAGAGAAAGGCTGTGGTCTGTCTGAAACAAATATGTCCTTTTTTTTCTCATCTGTCATCCTATATGACATTTTGCTTTAAAGAAAACCAAAGCAACAAACCACAGTAATTAGACAGGAAAAAAATATTGAGAATTTATTATTACCCTTTTATAACTTCCAGTGAACTCCTACCTGCTATATAGGTTAGTAACAATTTTGAAATATATTATAAAAGCGAGAATATAAATATTTCCTGGTCTCAGATATTTCTGGGGTTTAAATAATTATTTCTTAATTAATATTTGGCAAGAGATTCTGCAAATAACCAGAGAAAATGAAAATCCTGGAAAAAGTCTATTGTATGTTAATTCTTGTTGGTTTAGGTTTTTTGGTTTTTGCAATTATTAATTATTTCACAGAACCAATAAACAACTCCAGGGAAAAAAAAAAAGAAATAATATTCAGCTGAACAGAAAAGCTGAAATATTTGAAGATGCTGAACAAGTTATAGCTTATGAATTAAACAAAGGATGCCTAATTTCTTCCTTAGAAAATCTCAGCAAAAGCTTTCTTAGAATATCTTATTTGAGCGTAATTTATGAGTAAAAGAGTAAAAATTGGTTTTAGTATGCATGTATACTTTCCTTTAAATTATATGTGATCACTCTGCCTTATTCTCCCCTCAAGAATAAAGAAAATATTTAAATTCATTGTATTTGTGGTCTGAAATATTTTGAGCCACCATTTTTCAGATGACAGCAGTACTTATAAACCACATTAGAAAGTTTGTTTATTTTAGCTTTAAAATACAAAAGAATAAACTATAAACCCCTAAATCTTTGGAAGCAATAGAAATAAGGCTAGCATATAACAGTAATTTCAATATAATCTATTTTGCAAAGGAAACCATCAGTATTTTTCATGTTTAGATAATAAATAATTGCATTATTATATGAGCTTGTAATTCAGGCAGAATACATTCCTCACCAGAAGAAAACCTCTTGGGAAAAACTTCTCCATAATTAAGTAGTATGATCTATTGACAAGGAATTAAGGAAGCCAAAATAAATGATAACACTAGTTCCTGTCATAGCTTTGGTAGATCATATCTATTTACTTCAGTGATTCTCTTCTTTTCACAGGTTATTTATCCAGGTGTGCAGTGTAATCCACAACACTACTTCTGCTGGTTAACAAGTGGAAGCTTCTGAAGAAAAATAGAACCAAAATGTTGAAATATATTACATTCTATATTATCTTCTTTCTTTTTCCAAAGAAGAGACATTTTTTCTGGGTCATCTAAAAATACTTGACAAGCTGCTGTACTATGAGTGCTGCAAGCTATGCTAATTAAAACTGTCTCATTTTTTTGTATCTCTTGGTTAGCAACAGTGGTCTCTTCCTGTATTCTTGGAATTTGGGGTAACCAGAGTTCTGCTGTTATGAAAAACTAAAGTACTAAATGGTACTAAACCATCTACCATGAACTCTGCACAGAAACTTGAGGTCTTTTATACTCCAGAATGTGGCTTGACACACTCTGCACAACGTAAATTGCTCAAAATGTTTTATTTTACTAATTGTATTTAAAAAGACTTAGTTTCATTCTTTTCTTGTCTGTTAACAATATCAGAGAATAATGACATATGACAGTGACTGCTCGTCTACTTATTTTCAACCAAAACAAAACTTTGATTTGGAATATATTAAAACATTATGGAAATAAAAAATAATTTTCCAATTTACATATTTTACATGTAGTCATACAGTGAACATTTTCACTTTGGACACATTGACAAATGTTAAGATAGTCTTCCTGTTGCATAGTAAACTATTTTAAATTTATGGTACTTTTCTCAGACAAGATTACAGGATTATTTAAATTATTTATCTAGTTTTGTTCACCAATCATTTAAAAGTGTTTATCTTTTGTTTGAAAACATCATGCAGTATGGCACAGACTTTGAACAACTCAACCTCCAGAAGTGGGATCTATGCTTCTAAATGTTTTGAAGTTTTACTTCTGCTCTCACATGAAGTTCCTCATGAGAACAGTGTTGAATAGCATAAAGTGGTAGATAAAACCATGACACTTGACATCTCAGCTATAAAAAGATATTAAATGCCTGCTGGCATGCAAAACATCATTTTAGACAAAAATGAATAAAATATCTCAGTTGCTACCCTTTCTTAATAAAAAATAAGTTGTTTCCTGAAAATTGTTTTTCAATGGTAGAGCTCACAAGAGGAAAATACATGTAAAACAGCTGTCCCTTAAGACGTGTGGTGCTGCTGGGAATTATTGCATAATATGAGACAAATTTTCTGAACTTCTTGTTTCTCTTTTCTAATTGGATTTTCTTGTTTATCAGATTGCCATTTCCACAACAAACATTTATCAAATTATCACAGTAGCAAAAAGAGAAGGTAAGAAATACCATTGTTCTTCTTCCTAGAATATCTTCAGCTTCTTTTCTTATGTACTTTATCAGTGATTTTTGAAATTATTGTTCCTGCTTTGTTGCAATTGGAGTCAGTAGCTATATTATCCAAAGGAAAGAAAAAAACCAAACCAAACGAAACCAAACCAAACGAAACCAAACGAAACCAAACCAAACCAAAAACCAAAACCAATCAACCAATCAACCCTCTCCCCCCCAAAAAACAACCAAAAAAACCAAACAAGGCCAAAATGCACAGTCTTCTTGCCCTGCATAAAATGGTGATTGTTAAGTGCTTGATCATCTAAATATACAGTGTAGAATTTTCTTTTAGGTTTTTGGTATCTGTATGATAGCAGAGGAAACCACATTTACCCCTCCTGATACAAAAACATATAAGGCCTTGTCTGATTTTCCTCCAAATACTCGGATACACTTAATTTCTAACACCATCACATTATTTTACTTCGTGTGAATTTATAACATGCTAGTGAATCATAATCATCATAATCAACTTGACTAGCAAACTCAGGATTTAGTAATGTTTTCTTGTTTTCAACAATGAATTTTTAGTTTAAAACATGTCACAAAAATAGTGCTGTATGATTTTAAGACCTGAGTAAGGAAAATGGGATTAAAGGTAAAGTTTTAGGCTATACTCTTCATAACAGTTCACATGAACTTTTGTCGCTGAGTGTTTTTTACTTCCTCATAACATGATACTGTTATCAATCCTTATCAGTTCAATGGGATTTTGATTGGCATATGATAATTTTATATCCGGACAACAGTAAAATTAAAACAACAAAAAAAAGCATTGTTCCCTTCTGCAGTATAATCAAGCACGATGTACCTGACTACTTCTGATCACCTTTTCATGGATGAGGATAGAGATGAACTCCAGAATTAGGCGCTCCATCATCTTTCCAGGGATTGAGGTAAAGCTGACTGGCTGGTAGTTCCCTGGGTCCTCCTTGTTGCAATTTTTGAAGACATTTGCTTTCTTCCAGTCCTCAGGCACCTCTCCTGATCTCCATGACCTTTCAAAGATGATTGTGAGCTGCTTCAGTATGGTGTCCACCAGCTCTTTCAGCACTCATGAATGCCCATGGACTGGTCAGGGCCCATGGACTTGGAGATATCAAATTTGTCTAAGTGTTCTCTAACCCAATCCTTCTTAATGAAGGGCAAGTCTCCCTTCTTCCTTTACCCTGTTCTTCTGAGTCAGAGATTCCTGAGGGCTGGTCTCATCAGTGAAGACTGATGCAAAGAAGGTGTTCAGTAACTCGGCCTTCTCTGCATCTTCTGTTACCAGAATTCCCCCTCCATTTAATAATGAGAGTTTCCTAATGGGTGCATCTTTTGTTTGGAAAAAAAAAACCAACAACAAAAAACAACACTGTCCATGATTTGAGAGAGCCTGCCCTTCTCCTTTCTGTGTTCTGCTACTGAAAGGCAAGTAAAGCCTGTTTAGTGGAAAAAACAAACCAGATAAAATAAATTGTAGTACTATTTAAAGGTATAGATGGATAGTTATTTCCAGTCATGGTAGTTTCAGTTCATTAAAAGAGTTAAGCAATGACTTGCCTTAAAGTGTAGTCCAACAGAATCTTGCCTCTGTTTTAAGCCGCCTGCAGATTTAGAGTCATGTTTAATTATATATCTACAAAGCCAAATACTAAATATGACTTTTTATAGACAAGATAAATTAATGTGTTAAATTCCAAAATAAAATGAATACTTTTTATCTGTTCTTGTATTTCTTTGTACCGATAACAACATAGAACTATTCTCTAGTTTAGGAAGGAAAAAATGCTGTGAAAATAAAATAAGAACAGTGAAAACTAGAGATTGAGTTTAAGAAGAAAAAACTAAGTAAGTATGAATAACTTCTTAAGTTATGTGGGCTTTCATTTTACAGCCTTCATTCATTCATTCATGGCGAGGCTTCGCGAACGAAGATTTGGGAAGGCTCTAACCACATTTGCTACAGGCACGCTGGTGGCTTATGAGGCCAATACGNTTACAGGATTATTTAAATTATTTATCTAGTTTTGTTCACCAATCATTTAAAAGTGTTTATCTTTTGTTTGAAAAGATCATGCAGTATGGCACAGACTTTGAACAACTCAACCTCCAGAAGTGGGATCTATGCTTCTAAATGTTTTGAAGTTTTACTTCTGCTCTCACATGAAGTTCCTCATGAGAACAGTGTTGAATAGCATAAAGTGGTAGATAAAACCATGACACTTGACATCTCAGCTATAAAAAGATATTAAATGCCTGCTGGCATGCAAAACATCATTTTAGACAAAAATGAATAAAATATCTCAGTTGCTACCCTTTCTTAATAAAAAATAAGTTGTTTCCTGAAAATTGTTTTTCAATGGTAGAGCTCACAAGAGGAAAATACATGTAAAACAGCTGTCCCTTAAGACGTGTGGTGCTGCTGGGAATTATTGCATAATATGAGACAAATTTTCTGAACTTCTTGTTTCTCTTTTCTAATTGGATTTTCTTGTTTATCAGATTGCCATTTCCACAACAAACATTTATCAAATTATCACAGTAGCAAAAAGAGAAGGTAAGAAATACCATTGTTCTTCTTCCTAGAATATCTTCAGCTTCTTTTCTTATGTACTTTATCAGTGATTTTTGAAATTATTGTTCCTGCTTTGTTGCAATTGGAGTCAGTAGCTATATTATCCAAAGGAAAGAAAAAAACCAAACCAAACGAAACCAAACCAAACGAAACCAAACGAAACCAAACCAAACCAAAAACCAAAACCAATCAACCAATCAACCCTCTCCCCCCCAAAAAACAACCAAAAAAACCAAACAAGGCCAAAATGCACAGTCTTCTTGCCCTGCATAAAATGGTGATTGTTAAGTGCTTGATCATCTAAATATACAGTGTAGAATTTTCTTTTAGGTTTTTGGTATCTGTATGATAGCAGAGGAAACCACATTTACCCCTCCTGATACAAAAACATATAAGGCCTTGTCTGATTTTCCTCCAAATACTCGGATACACTTAATTTCTAACACCATCACATTATTTTACTTCGTGTGAATTTATAACATGCTAGTGAATCATAATCATCATAATCAACTTGACTAGCAAACTCAGGATTTAGTAATGTTTTCTTGTTTTCAACAATGAATTTTTAGTTTAAAACATGTCACAAAAATAGTGCTGTATGATTTTAAGACCTGAGTAAGGAAAATGGGATTAAAGGTAAAGTTTTAGGCTATACTCTTCATAACAGTTCACATGAACTTTTGTCGCTGAGTGTTTTTTACTTCCTCATAACATGATACTGTTATCAATCCTTATCAGTTCAATGGGATTTTGATTGGCATATGATAATTTTATATCCGGACAACAGTAAAATTAAAACAACAAAAAAAAGCATTGTTCCCTTCTGCAGTATAATCAAACACAATGTACCTGACTACTTCTGATCACCTTTTCATGGATGCAGATAGAGATGGACTCCAGAATTAGGCGCTCCATCATCTTTCCAGGGATTGAGGTAAAGCTGACTGGCTGGTAGTTCCCTGGGTCCTCCTTGTTGCAATTTTTGAAGACATTTGCTTTCTTCCAGTCCTCAGGCACCTCTCCTGATCTCCATGACCTTTCAAAGATGATTGTGAGCTGCTTCAGTATGGTGTCCACCAGCTCTTTCAGCACTCATGAATGCCCATGGACTGGTCAGGGCCCATGGACTTGGAGATATCAAATTTGTCTAAGTGTTCTCTAACCCAATCCTTCTTAATGAAGGGCAAGTCTCCCTTCTTCCTTTACCCTGTTCTTCTGAGTCAGAGATTCCTGAGGGCTGGTCTCATCAGTGAAGACTGATGCAAAGAAGGCATTCAGTAACTCGGCCTTCTCTGCATCTTCTGTTACCAGAATTCCCCCTCCATTTAATAATGAGAGTTTCCTAATGGGTGCATCTTTTGTTTGGAAAAAAAAAACCAACAACAAAAAACAACACTGTCCATGATTTGAGAGAGCCTGCCCTTCTCCTTTCTGTGTTCTGCTACTGAAAGGCAAGTAAAGCCTGTTTAGTGGAAAAAACAAACCAGATAAAATAAATTGTAGTACTATTTAAAGGTATAGATGGATAGTTATTTCCAGTCATGGTAGTTTCAGTTCATTAAAAGAGTTAAGCAATGACTTGCCTTAAAGTGTAGTCCAACAGAATCTTGCCTCTGTTTTAAGCCGCCTGCAGATTTAGAGTCATGTTTAATTATATATCTACAAAGCCAAATACTAAATATGACTTTTTATAGACAAGATAAATTAATGTGTTAAATTCCAAAATAAAATGAATACTTTTTATCTGTTCTTGTATTTCTTTGTACCAATAACAACATAGAACTATTCTCTAGTTTAGGAACGAAAAAATGCTGTGAAAATAAAATAAGAACAGTGAAAAGTAGAGACTGAGTTTAAGAAGAAAAAACTAAGTAAGTATGAATAACTTCTTAAGTTATGTGGGCTTTCATTTTACAGCCTTAAAAACGTTGATAATAAGGGTTAAGTCCCATTTTGCAAGTCAGCTCCCAATTATGGCCTCAGAGCAATTGGAGAAAATTTCAGAAGATAAGAAGAAATCAATATAAATCCTCTAACATTTATATTTATTTATGATATTTTTTTCTATGTTCACTACCTAAGACTGGGTGTTCAGTGCATAAACAAAAAATTCACTTTGCAAATAGTACAATATAATGAGACCTTCCCTATAAACTTCCCAGAACTAACCCTAGTGGCAGGGGTTTTCAGCTAATTAGGCCATGCTAATAGAATGCATACGCACATTTGCAATAGCTCAGCTGGTGGGCAACAGCTTGTTAAACCATCAGCACAGTTATTTTTGTCCATGTCAGAGACCTAGATATAAAAGTATCATTTCTGAATTTGAGACGCAGGATTCTAGCATCTGACTCACAGAATCACAGAGTGGTTAGGGTTGGAAGGGACCTTAAAGATCATCTATTTCCAATCTGGCCCTGCCACGGGTTGCTCAAAGCTCCTCCATCCAAAGTGGCCTTGAATAGTTCCAGAGATGAGGCATCAGCACTTTTCTAGATAAACTTTTCCCGTGCCTCGACATCCTCATAATGAACAATTTCTTCCTTAGGCTTCATATAAATCTACCTTCTTTCAGTTTGAAGCTGTTACCTCTTGTCCTATTATTATGTGCGCTTGTAAAAAGTCTTTTTCCAGCTTTCTCGTAGGCCTCCTTTAGGCACTGGAAGGCTGCTCTAAGGATTCCCTGGAGTCTTCTCTTCTCCATGCTGAATAGCCACAACTCTCAGCCTGTCTGCGTAGGAGATGTGCTCCAGGCCTCTGACCATCTTTGTGCTCCACCTCTGGACTTGCTCATCCTTTTATGTTTGGAACTCCAGAACTGAACTCAGTAGTCCAGGTGGGGTCTCATGAGAGCAGAGTAGAGGGGGAGATTCACCTCCTTCAACCTGCTGGCCACACTTCTTTTGGATGCAGCCCAGGATATGGTTGGCTTTCTGGACTCGG
The DNA here is from genome assembly GCF_001604755.1 of Lepidothrix coronata. NCBI lineage: Eukaryota > Metazoa > Chordata > Aves > Passeriformes > Pipridae > Lepidothrix > Lepidothrix coronata. The sequence goes on from NW_016690184.1 coordinate 1,227,371, forward strand.
AGTGCACATTGCTGGGTCACGTTGAGCTTGTCATCCTTCAACACACCCAAGTCCTTCTCCTCAGGATTGCTCTCAATCCATTCTCCACCCAGCCTGTATTTGTGCTTGGGATTGCCCCAACCCACATGCAGGACTATGCACTTGGCCTTTTTTGTCTTCATGAGGTTTGTATGGACCCACATCTCAAGCCTGTCGGGGTCCCTCTGGATGACATCCCTTCCCTCCAGCATATTGATTGCATCAGACTTGGTGTTGTCTGCAAACTTGCTGAGGGTGCACTTTATCCCACTGATGTTATTAAAATATATGTTTGCTAAAACAGAAGTTTGCCATATGGTGCTTTTCTCAGACAAGATTACAGGATTATTTAAATTATTTATCTAGTTTTGTTCACCAATCATTTAAAAGTGTTTATCTTTTGTTTGAAAAGATCATGCAGTATGGCACAGAGCTTAAGCTATTGAACGGTGTTTGATGATAATTTGTTTCTTTTCAAAGCAGGAGTACAGATTAATTATTTATTGTAAGTCAGTAATATATATAGGTGCATAGAATTTTGAGGAATCTAGGGATACTGTAAGACAGGGAGAAAGGTCACAGGCTTTGCATGACAAAAAAGACTTCAAGTGGAAGGCTCTATATTGCAATATGAGTAATACAGTGAATATTTTTTAAGTTAGGCTAATTAAGCTTTGATATGATGGGGATATTACCTCATTGGTAATTTGTAAATCAAAGATTGCTTAAGAAAATGATGTAATCCAGTGTGCTGGGTTGACCCTGAGTGGATATCAGGTGCCTACCAAAGCTACTCTATCAGTCCTCCTTCTCAGTTGGACAAGGGAGAGAATATAACTAAAGGCTCATGGGACAAGAAAAAGGCAGGGAGAGATCACTCACCAATTACTGCCACAGGCAAATCAGACTCACCTTGGGGAAAAATTAGTTGAATTTACTACCAATCAAATTGAAGTAAGATAATGAGAAATAAAAACTAAATCTGAAAAACACCTTCCACTTACCCCTTCTTTACTTGTACTTAATGGTTTGCATCATGTACAACATGGACATGTTAATCAGTGATTTCATAGTTCTATGAAAGAAGAATGTCTAAAGAGTAAAACATAATTTCAATGAACCCTGGATGTCCGAAATTGCACCTGTCCTAGGAACCCAGAACACACAGACAGAAGACCAAATATTTCACTCACAATACTTTTGCACTTCTGGAAACCAGTATGGCTCCAAAATTAGGATTACATGAGACTCATAAAAAGATGAAAGCAATTTTGAAGCAAAAGTATTTATATTATGAAACACATAATGTTGTATAATTTGCAGGAATAAAGAAAACTACAACCTCAAAAATTCCAGGAGGACAAGTTTCTCAGTCTTAACAAAAAGAGGTTGTAGTTCTTTGTTTTGTTTGTTGTTGTTTTTCTTGTAAATTTATGACTTTAAAAAAATAATGACAGTCCGAGATTTGAGCTAGATTCTCTGTTGCTGAAATAAAAAAAAATGAGCAGTAGGTACCATCATCACTGACTCTTTAGATAAGCTTAGTGCTCATTGAGGATTACAGTCAGCCATTGCAGTCAGGATATCAGCAATACTGGAGGCAAAGTTTTTCCCTTAACTATGAACGTTTGGTCTACAGGCATTGTTTCAACATCAGGTGTCATGGCCCTTACACAGACATGCCTTCACATTCTCTGGGATTTGCAAAGTGGCTTTCTGCAGGATAATGAAAATGGTAAGGCACTTATGATGGAGATAAGAAGGAGCCAGGCTTACTACAAAGACCCTCTGGCATAATTAACACAGCGTAAGTGGAAGTCTCTTAAAATAGGTCTGTTCTTCCCTTTTTCAGACATAGAGAAGAAATGAAAACATTACTCATGGAAGATTGAATCTGTATTTAGAAAAAACACTGCCATGGAAAAAAAAGCAAAACAAAACCAACGAAAACAAAAGAAAAAGAAGAAGATATGAAGATGCCACGTAATTAGAACAGATTAGACCTTTCCCTTTCCTCTTCTTAACATGTGAATGAAAGGTTGATATCCAAATTGAGCACGTTAATTATAATATAAAGCAAGTAATCTAATGGAAGAGAAATAGGACAAGGAAAAATGTGACATTTTGATGAGCTGTGAAGCATACATAGAAAACAAACATACAGACTTGAAGAAAAAGCAACATTTGGTGAAGGGAAAGTCCCCAAATCTGATTATGTCATAACAATTTTTTGCAGCTAAACGGCTTTACAAATACCTGATCTAGATTAAAAGTGTGGGGTTTTCAGTTTGTACATTTGCTCTACAGGCTGTATCCTCATATAATCCAGCAATCCAGTTGTATGATGATACAAAAGTCTGATGAACATACATCATCTCAGCAAAAACTGGTGGAACAACAGCCTGTGATAAAACAGTAGTTTTCAAAAATTAGTGGCAAAAGTTAGCCAGTCGTGCTCCAGAAGTCACATTTCATTGCCTTGAAAATGTCAAAGATTTGTTGAAAGAAATATTTACTATAATGTTAAATACATGGGAAATAAATATAATTCTACCTATTTCCTTTGTGTAACACAACCTCCCCTTGAAAATTAATATTCAAAATATGCTGCTGCTGAATTTAAAGATCTATAACACATTAATCTGTTTGTATTTAATGTTTCCCTGTCATGGTAGATACACTTTCTTTCTTTGCTGCTACAGAGGTTATTCTTTATTCTAACAAAAGTTTCCCACCTATTCAGCATTATCTCTTCTTTTTTTTTTAAAAAAAACAAACCTCTTAGGCAAATCTCCATAAATCTACTTTTTATTTATGACCATTTTAACTGAAGAGCTCCTCTGGAGACTGATGAATGCATTTTGAGTGCACCATAGAAAAGAGCTGTTGCTTCCTTTAGTTATGAAGTCTGATAATTTTAACGCCAGTCTATATGATCTTTTTCATTACTAAAAATTAAAATACCTCTACTTAAATTATAGAAATTATGAACAATCATTTTAATATTTATATAAAAAATAGCTTTAGCATTAAAAAAAATCCTCCTCTGACAGCAAATATCTTAGCAACAATAAAACAAGCTCGATACACAGTTAAAAAAGATGTCTGTAATATGCAACACTTTTTAAAATATTTAGAAACACTAGTTTATTTATCATTGTAAGAATATAAAAATTTTGTAACATCTCCAGCAGTGGGCAGAATTAGACATCTAGGAAAGATAATTTAAAAAAAAAAAAAAAAGAGTAGACATATAGCAATGCATCTTCATATTATTCCCCTAATTTTCACTTCTTTCCAGTCAGGAACTTGGAAAACAGGGGTCAGAGCATAGCTGTGATGAACAGTTATTTCTATTCCTTGAAGTCTAAGCAAGTGCTAGGTAGAAATTAGCCTGAAACTTCTGTGATCTATTGTTTTGGGGAAAAGAAAATCCTGTTCTGAGTAAATTTTCTTAAACTCAGTTATTTTACCTACCATATCTCAATTCAGTCTTTAAGAGTTTTTTACTCCTGTAGAGATAACTTTCTGTTAAAACCAAACCCATATAAAAGAATAAATCTTTCTGTTATATCTCAGGTGTTATAGGTTGTGAACTCATACAGAAAAAAACATGAAGATCTAACCTAAAGTCTTGGGAGGTAAGTGGAGATGGAGTTGATTTAAATGTCCTTTTAAATAATAGAGAAAAAAAATAAGAACACCATCTATCTCCTTCAGCTTGCTTACGTGTAAAAATAAAATGTGTGCATGTGTAAACATTCAAAAAAGTTATTCCACTATTACATTAATTCATTAAAATTTACATGTATATATATACATATATCTACATATATATATATGAGTCTAAAAGTCCATTTCTTATTTTGTATTAGTGTAAGTCGTGCTTGTAACAAATGTGGATAGAACCTTCCTAAATCTTCGTTCACGAAGCCTAGCCAGGATTAGTGTAAGTTATGCAAGCCCTGGATATTTAGTGGGCACTCCAGGAACAATTTCTGAAAAAGAAGTTTCTGTTGACAAGTTAAATCTTCACTGCTACTGTAGAAAAATCTTCGGCAAAGGATTTCAGAAACCAAGGGTGTTTCACTGTGGGTGTTAAAAGACTTTTGTGGCAGAATTATTTAAAAATAGTCCCTTTAGGTTTTTCTGTGTAATTGGAGGCATTTTTATTCTGTTTGTCAGGCTAGTTTTAAGTTCAGGTGGTCAAGTCAGGAAAAGCTATGGGCTCATAACTAGTGTAATTTCCTGGCTTTCTTACCTTTCCTCTCCAGGATTAAGATGAACTGTGCTACAGAGAATTAGTGACTAAAGCAAAAATAGAATATAAACTACACAGTAATGCAATTGTCCCCTGAAATGGGCCACTGTCCCTTAGGTAGCTTTTCACACCCCTTCAAGCTTTGTTTGGTTTTCAGTTATAGATGAAAAATACTAATTTACTTAATTTATATAGAGATCTGGCCATACTATTTCTTATATTCCAATTAATTTGTGGCAGTATTGTATGTGAGGGAATATTTTTGAGGAACCAAATAGTTGTAGATCAAAACCAGAAAGCTTCACTTTCTCTTCCCCCTCAAACTTGAAAGACTACAAGTGGTTGGACAGAGTTGAGTTGAGAAGAATTTCACTTGATATAGTAATTATTGAACCTATCTACTCTTATGTATGTACACTGATATGATTATAGTTAAGTTTTCAGGCTGAATATGAGATTGCAAAAGGAATTTTTTGAGCATTATTTGATGATGATGAAGAATTTGGCATGTTCTTAAATACAAAGACTTTAATTGCAACTTCAGTTCTATTTTTCTGTTTTTCAGACAGTTGTTGCTTGACAATTGTTTGGGCTGCTAAATCACTAATGTCCTGTGAGTATAATACTTTATAAACTGTATTAGATTATATGGGCACAAGTAACACTAGATTAAAAATAAGCCTTATAACTAAAAGCCTTGGCCTGCTAACTACTAAGGAATCTAATGCCTCAGTCAATTGGTGTTGTCTCTATTAAACTCCATATTGATTTTTTTAGATCAGAGAGCTTTCTGAACTGCCTTGGGAATGGTTTAAAAAATTCTTGAAGTGAATGGGCAGCCTTTGTAATTGCAAAAGCAAACCTAGTTAAACCTCTTGCTACAACTTACAAACTATTGTAAAATCTTTATTTACAAAATCAATCATTACACACTAAGAATTTGGTATGACTTATAGACTTACTTGAGTACATTTAACTTATGAAACCTCTGAGGTTCACACAGAAAATGTGTATTAATCTCTCTTAATACCAACAGTAATAGCTGTGGAGTTAATGCAGAAATCGTTAAAACAGAAATTGCTTTCTTCTAGCTTGATTTTCATCATCTGGTTTTAGTTTTAACTGTTAAAGGAAAGAAAACACACTTGTGTAAGAATAAACAGTAGAAGCTACTTGATACTCACAGTTCTTGTACTAATTATCAACACAAAACCAAGAACCATGTTGCAGAATCTTTAAAGGTTATTCTGTCAAAAAACAATTGCTCTTATTTGCAAGAAACATCTTTATTTTCTATTTATGAATAAGTTATCTGACACCTTTCTCATGAAGATTATTTTCTCTACCATCTGAATGTCTTTTTGTGGCAGGTGACTGGCATCTTTAGAACATTACAGGAATCTTATTCTTTAAAATGGAAAGTTACTTTAAACTTTGCTAATATCTATACTGATTTTAAAGACAAGACTACTGAACAAAACTGATATTAGTGAATGGACTTTGGAGAACAATAGAGCTTTTGTATATAGAAAAGTCTTTTTCTGTCTCTGCTTGAAGGCGTGGTATAGAAGTGCTCAATACATATATTTATCTTCTGTTAAAACCAAAAGAGAATAATGGCAAAATTGTTGACATTGGCCCCATGGTACATTTCTTCTGCATAAAGAGACTTTTTTAGGAAATTTGGGCAAAAATCACAGCCAAAAATCAAGTAAGGCATGTATATTATTTTTGTGAAAGTACAGATTTATATAGTAATCTCTTACTTGAACACATTAGTAAGAAAAAAACTAAATGTTTTAGTCATTAATGATACCTAAGAATAGAGGTTAAAACGTAACCAAATTTAATGTTTGCAAGAAAGGAACATACTGTATCTCTGTTTTATATTCTATATTTTGTAATGACCAGTAAAAAGTAAAGAATCAAAATATTCAGATTGTCACTGGTCTTCTCCCCTGTGTGCACTAAAGAAACTTAATTTTCACTATCCAGTCAGAAAAAGTAATATAACATTGCTTTTGAGAATGAAGAGTTCATGATAGGATACTGAACAGGCAGTCAATAAAATAATGAAAAATCTATTAAGATAATTTATTATTATAAATTAGGTTATATCCAGTTTCTAGTAGAATCAGCATAACTTATTAAGAATTAATGGAAATAATTTATCTAGTCATTGTAGATATAATACCTAATTTATAAATAAATAAGCTAAATAATCAGAGTTTTAAACCGTAATGTACTTTTGAACTATGCTCAAAGCCATTTAATACTTGGCTTCTGTTAAGAAGCATGAAATATATTTTAACATTATAAAAAGAAAGAAATTCAGTTTATTTGAATCGTAGCTAGACTGGAAAAAATTAGTTTCCTTGTGCTTCCTCAGGAACAGGTTGGTCATTTATGCCATATAGTAATTTTTCTTTATGCAAATCTAATAAGCCTAAAAGATGATGTGATTTTATGTTTTTCCTATAATACTTACAAAAATAAAAGTCAGTCAAGCTAACTCTTCTTTTTTACAAACACATACATTTAAAAAATTACAAATACAGTCACATTTGGAATTTCATCTAGAAGTTGGGTAAATTTTTTTTCCATGTTTTCTAAGTCACTGTTTAATTCTTACATACTGAAAAAAGTCGAGTAATATGTTACTGTGGTGGTAGGTATGGGATCAAAAAAATGGTTTATTGTTCAATATCTTTTTTACAATAGTTCTTTGGTCCCCATTGAAGATGCTCAACTTCCTTCTCTTTGTAGATGTAAAGTGGCATTTTCAGCTAGTGAGAGAAATAATCATACAGAAAGTACATCTAAGCTACTTTGAACACAAAAATCTCTAAGAACAAAACCAATATATTATACAGAAATCAAGAAGGCCTGTTACAACAAACTACTCAGTACTTTTACCAAGTTCAGATAAAGGGTGGAAGGATCTATATGGCAGGCAGTGGAAATCTTGAGCTTAAAGACATTGAAGAAGAGCCAACTCTGTCTAGAAGTATAGAATTAAGAGTTCTTCAGAAGGAAAAAAAAAGGTGACTGAAGCAGACTCAGATGACATAAACTGGAGGAGAAGCACAGGTCCTCTAGTTCCTCTCACAAAACCTGGCTGAGATAACTAAGTAGATTATTGAAGGGCCCAGCTCCTCTTCCATTGTAATTTCTCCATTTTATATGCACCTCTCTAGACTGTAAAATATATTTGGTTATTAAGAATCCTACCAATGCTCTCAAAACTGAAGGAAGTTATTAACAAGAAAGGAGGATATTAAGACTTTTAGTTCATTGTGGGGACACAAATGGTTTTCAGTTGTTTGTTTTTTTTTTCCACATTATTTTTCCACATACCTTAAACTGTTTTAAATAAAGCTAGAAATTACACTAGAGGCCCAAAAAGAGGTCTCATCCTCCAGCATAAAAAGGGTTTGAATAAGATCTTTGTCCCATTTATGAGTACAGATAATCTCAACTAGGCCACAGACCTCCTTAGAAATGTTATGTGTGCAAATGGAACATTAAGAAATCGAAAATGCAAGAAATTCCACTATTTAAAGATATTTAGGTATTACAACTTTTTATACTTAAATGAACACTTCTTTATTTATTCAATCTTTTCTGATAATATTATTTTATAATTTACATTAGCACAGGAAGATTCAAATTTATCACAGGGTTGGAAAGTTTATGCCTGTAGTAGATGTAAAGAAAATAAACACAAACAAGTATAATTTCAGAGTACACTTCACTTATGTCAAAAGTTCTTTGCTTATAATGAGACCTTAATGAGATATTTATTATGTTGCCGTGGTTTCAGTGTATGTTTCATAATTTTTAGTAGTTTTATTAGATTAAATATTTAATGAGTAATACATTTGCAATAAAAATTAGTACAATCATTCATGCACTTATATAATTACTTTCAATATTCCGAAGTAAATTCTGTAATCATGATTAATACTGATTAGGCACAGTTATTGGTAGGTTTGATTATATAGGAAAGTTGAAACAAATGGGTATGATTTTGCAAAACACAATCCTCCATGATTCTAAGATGTTTTATTATTATTTTCTGGTCTATATACATGACATTATTAATGAAATGACACATTGTTCTTTGCTTATTTAACAAAAATACTGAAAACTTTTGAACACTAAATTCATACCAGATAGTACAAATTTACAAAAATATTAAAAGTCGTTGGGAATTTCACATGCAATATTCCCCACATTGGTTAAGAAATATAAGAAATTAGAATTTTTCTGGAACTTTTAAAGCTTTGCTCACTTTTCTTCAGAGTACTTTAGGTAAATGCAAATGCTACTGGCAGTATACAGATCTGTTTACCGATGTAAAACTAGCAGAAAATGTCATTTTATGTGTTAAACTTTTCTAACAGGTCCCTAGATTATTTGCAATGAGTGACTGTTTATTTCTCTGTCACTTCTAATAAGCTGAAGGCATTGGATTTATTTTGTCTGTTGTCTACTTTCATCTTGTTTTATCTGCTTTTAAGTCCTTGAATCATATTATTTCACTGTAATAAAAATGAGCAGTTTCCAAATTTCATCATTATTTGTAGAAAGAAAATAGTGATGGTGACCTTCTTTGCAAAAGCTCTTTAAAATCTCAGTTCTCAAAATAACAGCGTTTTGTGTTGGTAGTATAAATATACTTGTGTATATTGTATTTTTAATAGCAAAATAATCTGCTGGAAACACAATTGCTTGGACAATTCCTACTTTATTTCTTCGAAATTAGTAAAATTCTACTTCTGCAGATGATCAGAAACTATTATAATTTCCATTCTCTTATCTGATATGGAAAGCTTGACAATGTAAATGAAGGCTATTAAAGTGGAAAGCCCTTCCTCTTATGTTAAAAGAAAATGAAAACAGAAAGCACAAGTGGACAAGGAGTTTCCAATATGTTAATTTAAATAACGTATTTTTTCATCTTTTAAAAATTATTTATATGCAAAATAAGCAGCTAAAATCTATATAATGTAATAAAGGGAAGCTCTTATATGAACTAGAACCACAGTAATATTCAACTGAAAGCTATTAAGCTCCTTGGGAAATGATACTCAGGAAGAAGAACACAAAATTAATGTATACATGCCGCCTTTTCGCGAGTATCTTTGAAAACAACTTGTGACTTCTTAATCTTGAAAGGCATTTTGAAGAGGATTACACAGTAAGAATTTTGAAATCTTATAAATTTTCCTTTTTAAAAGCTTACAGATGCTTTCATTGCAAAATAAGAACTTTCCTTTAGAATTTTTATTAGAATTCTTTTCACTCAAATTAATAACAAATAACCAAACCAAACCAAAACAAACTTCCTAAAACCCAAAATCAAACCAAACCAAAACAAAGAGCTTTTGTTTCTCTTTGTTAGGAAAAATAAGACACTTCTAGAAATAAGAGACCATTTTAGTCCACATTAGAGTCAATGAGAAATTACTGAGTTCCTATTCAGATCACATACTGGTTCACTTCAGGCAGTAGGAAAAAAATCATCTCTCTCTATTTATCTTTCATTTAACGGATTGATGCAAAGAGTTAAGATACTATGAAGTGGAAAGAACTACATAAAATAGAAAAGGCTCAAAGTTGTTCTTACAGCTAATTATCATTAAATAAATGTTACAGCTACTGTTTCAATTTTCATTTAAAATTTTCTATTGAATAATATAAAATATGTCTTTATTATGCTCTGTCTTATACTGTTTAGAACTTCCTTAGTTCATCAGCTGATCAGACTTGATTTGAGAAAAGTTCCCAATAAAGACAGAATTCCCTTTTCTGTTTGTATTACCATTAACTTTTAATTGCAGCCAGAACAAAAGTCTCTGAAATAGGGATAAAGGTACAGCCAAAAGTAAAGTGTTCAGTAGACTTTTTAGGGTGTTTATGTTTCTAAAAATGCTTACTATGTTCCTCAAAATAATTTGGCTGCTAAACTTCTGAAGAATTCAACAGATTTTTATCCATACTCAGGTTTTGATATAAACATTTCAGCTATGGTGACTTCACCAACTTACTATGGACACCCAGTACCTCATCTTATTTACCAATCACATTCAGTCTTTCTTAATACAAGAATAAGGACACTCCCTTACATGGGCAAAGAGAGTTTCATACAATTCCACTTATTTTTCTTCTCCTTTCAGCATGTAATTTTCAAAGCAAAAATACATTCTGGTTGTAAGACATGTAATGTCTATGATCATGTAATGTTAGTATGTAGTTATTTTAGTTCAAAATTATTACTAAATATTCCATCTATGTATCTAATATGGACAGACCATAGCTACATTATGAAGAGAAAAATAAAGGCAAAAATTAAACTCATTCAAATGTACCAGTTCAAACTTATAGTTGAATAGTAAAATGATTTATCACATGAATGCATAAATATATATACATACAGATATGATTGTATGTTTCCTGAAGTACTGTGCCAGTTTTTTAAAATACCACCCTATATATTTCACTAAAATGAAAAAATACTGGATTTTAATTTTGGTTATAAACAATACTTTATGACTTATTTTCATTATTTCAGTGTTTACCACACTTATCTATGTTATACATATGGTTTTTTGCTATATATCCCTACATTTACCTGTATAGGTAAAACTAGATATTTACCTAAATTACTTTTAACCTGTTCACTAATGTCTATTGATATTATATTTTTGTACTTTCTACTGTTCTTGCTACAAATGATATTAAGAAAAAATTATCCTAATGTTTTGTCATCTTTTTTGTGCTTTCTGTTCTTTACTGTTATCGCATTAATAAACCTCACATAGGGTCAAAACCTCACATATATTCAAAGAACCAAAAAAAGTTTGAAGCCCACAGGGCTGTGAAAGTTTTACATATTTCTGTGAGCTCAATAGGACATGAAAAATTTGGTGCCCTGCCTTCTTGATGAAGATTAAAAGGAACAGAAGATGGCTTGGCATGAATCCATTTTGTGACAAAAATTGCCATGAGAATACAAAATAGCACAATATCAATTCATTTTCATGAAAATGATGGTAATGAAAATGAGAAATGGCATCAGCTAAATCCATTTTCATTACTCTGTTATGATTGCAATCTTGTAGCTCTCAGCTAGTGGGCTGAGTGAAGAGATCTATATTTTAACCACATTTTTAATGTCCCTGATGAGCATCTCCTTACCATTGTACACCATTTCATTCTAAACTTTGAATTCTGGTTTTAAAAAGCTTTTAGATCAGTTTCAGGTATCTAAACTTGACAGTATATTTATTAAAGATCCTTAAAAATGGTTCATAGAAAGCAAAGTCATGGAACTCTGAAGAAACTGGCATTGCATGACCAGATTTGTGAAAATGCAGAAACCCCTGTGTTTGTAAAAATACAAAAGCATAGTATAAAAATGTATGGGCTCAGATCAAACTAATTTTCCTTTAAAAAAGAAAAAAGTCTTAAAAATATTCTACTGAAATTAAATGTATCATTTGGATTCCATACTTTAGGAAACCCAAATTGTTGACATTTTTAGGAACTCTAGTACTATCAATTTTAAAACAATTGTGTTATAAATTAATTTTAAAAGAATTTTGTTATAAATTAAAAGATTATTTCTCACTGTCAAATTTTCAGGTTTATTCACATGGAATTGTTTCTGTTGGGTTTTTTCCTGAGTAAGCATGGAAATATTTTCTAATTACAGTAATATTTAACTTTCTTGGTGTGAATTAGGAACAAGTCAATATACACCATTCTTAACAAGAAAACCTATTGTTAATTTTTTGTGTGTCAACAGAGAAATTAAAATATATGTGACTTAATAACTGGAAAGATTTCTTAAAAGAAATTTCCAAAGAAACACATCCTAATTTTAACTATACTACTAATTAACCAAGTTCCTACAGTGAGATGTATGGTGGTTGTATGTGGTTGTATGAGTAGTTTTAGCTAAACTTATGTCAGCATTTGGTTTTAGAGTATAATTACAATAATCATGTAATTATTATTTGTAAAAGAAAAATTATAGAAAAAATAATTATCCACTTGTATGTATGCCCAACTGTTTAATGTACTGACACATAATATATTTTTAGCTTTACACTTACAGCTTACATTTTTGCAAAGCTTAAACAACTCCCTTTGCTTCGAATTTCCAAGCGCTGCAGAATCTGATGCTCTGAGAACAGGATTAACTATACTTCATAAATACAGCTCAGTGTAACAGAAAAAAACTGAGTAGCCTAGCAGATGCACAGCTAATTTGAGCATTCCAGCAAGAATTTTGACATTCCTGTTCTCTGGATTTTTGCATGAGCTTCCTTTGTGTCCACAATCTCTAAGATTTCCCCTTCTGCCACCGCAGTCTATAAATGAGACTTCCAGGATTTTCAAATTCTTTGTCTGATGCTTTTTAAATAGAGGGGACAAAGTGTCTTACTATCAAATTACCTCAGCAAATAAAAGTCTTGTTATGGCTCACAAATGCCATCAAAACATGATGTAGAGACCTATGAGACTCTTTTTCACAGTTTCCCCCATAACATCAAGAAATTTGGTGACAAAAAGCTCTTGATAAATTTATAACAAAAACTTCTTGTCATGCTAGTGTATCACAAGCCTTCCAGACACCATATGACACAAAGATGAGGCAGGTCTATTACAACCTGGCCATTTCCAGCAGCTTCCTTCTGTATGACCTGTTGAATGCAAACTGATCAACGTGAAAATCAGTTTAACAAGCAGGACAGTACAGGTCAGCCAAAGACCTGTGTGGAAGGTTTTCCATCATACGTTAAACTCATGAAAACATGCACAACACCTTAAACATTTAGAATAAGTTTTTTCTTTCCAGGAAAAAGATATGTATACTGCAGCTGAAGTTTGGATCTATAATCTCTTCTAACATCTGCTTCCCTCTTTATAAAAATAATGCATGCAAGTTATATTCTTAAAGGCAACAATATTGTAATTAACTGCATTATATATTCATGTATTTTCATGTGTCTGAATTTAACTTTTTCTTCTTCAAGATAGTTTCTGTGAGTTATGGAACATTATATCAGTCAGATTTTTTATTAGTCTGAGTGGTGTTTGCTTTCTCTGCAGTTGGAAGCAGTGGTACATTTGCATCAAAACTATTGAAAAACAGGAAAAAGAGAGAACTCCACCTGATTTCACACAGTTTATTTGCTATGCAATTCTTCAGTGTTCTCATGACAGAGAATTTAATAGAATAAAATGTGACATTAATTTACTTGTTTCTGAAATACACAGTAAAAGTAAAAAAAATCTGAGAATAATAAACATAGTGCAATTTTGAATTAATCTTAGTCTTGCCTTGTCCCATACAGCTTTTCCTACAACATTATATCTGATTTTTGATCTTGGAATTCTAAAAACATTCAGCACTTACCTGTTAGCTTCAAAACATAGTCATGGTTACTCTTCTTTTTTCTGCATTACAATTTTGAAGTTTTAAAGTAAAAGAAAGCAGGTAAAGTATACTGATTCAGAATAGTATTAAGCAGCAGCTCCACTCAGTTCTTTACATCATCTGAGTAATTATCTATTTTTTAAAATAGAATTATTCCATCTTCACTTGAAAAGTAGTTTACACATTCAATTGCAGTGACTGTATCAGGCAAGACTAAAATTCTACATACATTGTATAATGCCTATTTCAAACTTATACTCAAAAAGACCCTTGAAATATTAGCTAAGTTGGCCTTTGCCTCTCTTTTCTTACTCATGGAGTCTTTATGCCATGTCTAGCTATCTATCTGCTTAATAATGTCAGGATGCTGCCTCATAGGAGCTGGCTAATACAGTTCTAATGAACAAAATGATCTCCCCAGGCAGTGACATCACACAGTGTCTTCAAGGTGATCCAGGTTCTTATGAAGAGTTACTGTTATAAAATTACATATATCATTTCTTGAAAGTCATATCTAGGGCATTTTTTGAAGAGAGCTGTGCCAGTGTAGACAGCAGGGAATCACAGCACTCAAATCTCAATGTAGTTAAAATAGAACTACTTGAACCGAGCAAAAACTGAGTGGTATGGACAATCTGAAAATTGGTCCTGAACACCCAGATTCTCTGACTGAACTTCTTTGCGTAGGTTCAATGATTTTTCTGAGGACAGATGTTATATTAAGTTGTAATGCCCTTCACATGGTTACTGTGTCAAATACTTGACAAAATACCATTCCTCTGTGTCCTCTGCGCATTTTAACACTCAGCTGGTAGCCAGGAGACGTGATGGCTCCTGGCTAAAGAATTCATAGGGAACATAGAGTCCTGCAAGTGTGATGATATGATTGAAAGAGAAAATTTGAAATAGTTCAGTTACTAAACACAAGTAAGAAAACTGGATTAACTAATTTTAATTTTGGAACACAAACTCTCTTAATCCTCGTTAGGGAAATAGTATTCTGTATTGAATATGAAAGGCAGAGTGCTATGTTTCACTGAAATGGAATTACAGAGTATACTAATAACCACTCACAGCAATGTTTCTTCTTTAACAGATATTATAAAAATAATTTCTATATCAGATACTTTTTCTGAAAATTTGGGTATATATAAGTGTGATAAATGCTTTCTCATGTAGTGGGTTCTTTGTGTTGTTTTCCTGTTCTCTGGTCATCCACGTTTTCTTGGATCACCAGTTTTTCTATTAGAAAGAGAGGAACTGCTAGTTTTGTATCAGACTGTCTCAAACTGAATAAGCTCTGCCTCAATGGAACAATGAAGTAGGTATAACACAGGCAAAGCTACTGGTCTGTAGGAAAGATAAAGGAGAGACTGTGTGTTTACATTAAACACCTGTAAAAACACATGTCAAAAATACAAGAACAGAGGAAAAAGGACTTGCTGCTTTTGATCAAAACCGATACTTTTCATTGTTACTCTAGCTAAAAGTGATGGAAATTGGTCACAGTGTGAAAAAAAGAGATTGCTCAAAGGGAAGAGAAAGAGTTAGATTTATGTTCATCTGGTATTCTGAAGCGATATTAACATTTCTGGATGCAAAGGGAAATAAGGTGATAGTGATCTACACATATACTTGACAATTTTGGTGGATCTGTAAGTTTCTTGGATTGGTTATGAGTTTCTATACATCTGTGTCTATAACCATCTTTTTATATGTATGTATATGTTTGTGTCTACATAATTCTGTTGCAATACATTTTTCCTGAAAGCTTAAAGCAATATTCCAAGGTAACAAGAAGAATGGCAATGTATATGTCTTTGCTACAACACAATTTCAGTAATTCTTTTAACTTGGGGATATCATAGATCACTGTTTCAGAGTCTGACACACGTAAAAATTATGCTTTATTCCTATTTAATAACTACTGAAATGACCGTTCTTAAAAAGGGCAGGCAAATGACGTCTTGTTTCACTGTGACAAGATCAAAGAGAATGTTAGTTGCTCTCTGCCCTGGTTTTCCTTACTGAATCTCACAATTGCTTTACCCTTAGCTGAAATACTGCTAGAAATAAAACAGACCATCTGATGATGAGAAACAGCCTCGTTTTGCAGCTTCTAGTACAATACAGTGTCTAAAGTAGTCTCTATAAGAATACGGTTTGCACAAGTGGACAATCGCCATCCCGTTGATGAGACAAGTATAAACAGTCTACACCTTGAGCTCAAGTACTACGGTTCTCAGAAGTCCAGAAGTACATATATCCTCTTTGAATAGTCTCATAAAAAGATGTACGCAATAACAAAAAGTAGATTTCATATAAACAAGAAAACATAAAAAGAAGACTGCACCAAGTGGCACAATGTGAGGGTAGCACTAACACCACTAATTCGCTCTGTTGTATTTGCACCTGATATAGAAATGGATTGACATTGGCATGTGTTTTCAACTTCTCTCTCAGTGTGAGATGCTGCCAGTTACATAGCACGTAAAGAATGCCATTAAAACACAATGTGAAAAGGACTTTCTGTACAAAAGAAAATCCAATGGAAGAAAGGAATGCATTTCAGTGTCCTACCTTAATTATAGACCTTCCTTGTGCCTAAATTTTAAATAACTTTTATGTGCAATCCTTGTATTATACAGTTTCTGACTTAATGTGTGAGGCACTTTAGTATGGCATGATTGTTTCCAGGCAGCCCTCCAGCTGTGGGCCAGCGCTTGGTCAGACTGATTTGTTCTTGGCAGGAAGCTAAGAACACATAACACTTTCAGTTGTACATTATGACTTTGCTGGGTTGTTGTGGGAAATAGCCAAAAGTGTTATCTTAATCCTTTCAATAGTGTACAGTTTGATCTGCTAATCACTCACAACCTCAGCTCTTAGAAAGGGGTGGATTAATGGCAGTTTTCAGAAAATGCTGGTAAGTTTAGAGTGGTTTGGTAGTCTCTTACACTGCATAACCACTTTGATCAATCACATACTAATTCTTATTCTTATGACAATGATTGTAATGAGAAAAGGAAACTGCAGGACATGAATCTTCTTATGTAATAAAGATTACTGCAAGGATTTGACAGGGTACAAAATTAAACCCACCCTCTTTATAATCTTGAAATTGTCATCTACTGTCTGCTTCAAATGCCATAGGGGAGGTGACTGCTTGGACATTATTGGTCACAAAAATAGAGAGTAGGTCTATTCTTTCTTCAACCCAGTGAATCATCATTCAGAGATTGTGTTGTAAGTGATAAAGGCTGCCACTTATGGAAATTAAGAGACCAAGTCTTTTAGTATAACTAAACAAGAAAGGGAGTAGAGATGAAAAGCAGAACTTGGCCAAATTGACTTTGGCAAAAATTCCTCTTTTTTCATGTTGAGATGAAAATTATGTAGTAGATCAAAAGGACAAATGTTCAGTCCAACATGCCAGTCTTATTTTTAAAAAAGATTTCATTTTTCTAACCTGTTGCTGTTTTTCACCCTCTTCTCTCACTTGCTATAAGGCTGCTAACAGTACTTAGGAAGTCTGAAAATAGTTTTTGGTTGTTTGTTTAAATATTTTGGCAATTAGCCAATAACATTTCTTCAAAATAAAAATAAAAAATAAATAAAAAGAAATAAAATTTAAAAAATAAGGAATAGATTGAATTATCCCAGTGACTAACATGCAAATGACATACCATAGTTTTTTAACAACCTGAAAGATAAAAATTCTGCAATTTAGAGAAATTTGTTGGCATATAAAACATCCTTTATGGTGTAGTAATGTGCTTTCAGGCTGTGTTATATTCATCAAAGAGTATAACTGTCAACTCATTTAGTCATATTGCTGTACTGACTGATTAGGATGCAGTAACACCAACGGGCTGTATTTACAAAAGTTGCTAGTGGTGGTTTGCACTTGTGTTTGCCTGACATTAGCTTGAAATGAAGGAACTGAAAATGTAGAACTAAAGGAGAACATGGCAAAATACACCATTTTTTATATTATCATCTCAGTATTGCTTCAAAAATGGAAACTGGATATCCTTTTAATCTTTAGAGAAAAATACATCCCACAGGACTATGGAAAGCTAGACTAATTCTCCATTACATCACAGTCTTTGTCTAGGTAACATGTAGTTTCTTCATCTTTACATACAGCTAATATTTTTTAAATACAGTTCATAATACTTCAGCTAAATTAATTTGAAAATCAATATGCTCAGGACTGTGAAATGTTGTTATATTAGCTTGTGGTTATAGAAAGAGAGAGAAGTTAACATTTTAGAGCAAAGGAAAAAGGTAGAGTTTTATGGCTTTTTTTTTTTTAATAATATATTTTAAGGCTATTTAGCCCAAATGAAGCCCCGTAAGCACCTCAGTGTTTCAGGGTCCAATTCCAGAAATATCAATTTTCTCCTAGGATAAAAAGGATAGATTATCATCTATTTTAAAAAACAGGAGAACAATTCAAGACTGTGACAAGATCATAATGTCCTAACACTTTTCTCATTTAGGTTATAAACCACCATTTAATTTTCACTACATAGATCCAGCCTGTAAAGATGCAAAATCTGACAATGAATGAAAATAAATTATTTCCTAGGTGACAAGTGGGGAAAATATGGACACACTGTAACAGACAGTGATTCATCCATGTAGCTGTACAATCGTAAGGACACACACTTTTTAATGATGAGTTAGTCTAAAGGTGTCTTCCTTCCATGTACATAACTACTGTGCTTCCCACCAATGCATCATTTGTCTGTAAAGGAACAAAGCTATGCTGTAAAGCAGCAGGGACAGAAAAGGATTTCTGGCCAATGATATTGCATAAGAGCTACTGTATGATTTACAATATATTAGGAGTGTCCAGATAGGTTTTCCCTCAAGTGAATGTAGGGTAACACTGCTCACCACAGAGAAAGAGATGATGACAAGAGCAGTGTCTCTCATTAATATCTGCCTGTACACCAAGTTTAAACCTAACAAGTTTGGGTTTAAATCTGTGATAAATCTAGATATTATTATAGAAGGAAAAGCTGAAGTTCTTATGAAATGACAAGGGGCATTGTTTTTAGAATCAATATTTTTCTAAGAAAATTTATAGAAAATTTTGTCCTCAAAATTTGCAGAGATTTGCAGGCACCTGACTGCTCTAGGTTTTAGAACCTTTCCCATGGAGGCTGCATTGCATAAACATGACTGAACAGCAGTGGATGACATGACAAAAGAAGGAAACCAAAAAGGTATGGTAATACATTTACTCTGCCTAATTTTCATTTCTTACTCTCTCTTTTTTTTTTTTTGTGTTTCCCCAAAACTTTATCCTTATGGACAAAGCTGCAACAAATACAGGGTGAGAGTGATATAGTAAAAACAAGGGCAAATATGTGACTTCTGCTGTCCATAGCTGTTAACTAGTCACAAGTTCATGGTAGTGTGGTGAACAGGCTCAAGAAGAGGGGAGGAATAGGCTGCATAAAGGAATGGAAAAGTACAGGCCTAAATCTATAGCTGAAGCAGGAGCTGTGCTGCACAGTGTTCTCATTTGGATGAGGAACCTGTTTTTTAAGTGAACATACTTAAGCTCCTCACAGGGCTTCAGATCACATCACATAGCACATGAATAGGATTCCTTTCAAATGAGATTAAATCAGAACATGCAATCCCAGTGTGTAACCAATAAATCCAACTGCTAACCGGCATTCAAGTCCCCAGGTAGAAACCAGAACTAATCCAAAATAAAGATTCTGAAATGCATAATGTGGATAGCAAGCCTTCCACATGAATTGTTTTGTTGTCAAGATCCACTTCTATTGGGCCACATGCTTGGTATGTTGGACTGAAACTTGCTGGCCAATGCTACCAGAGACATCAAAAGGCAGAATGTCTGAGATTTTGCACACAATGTCCAGTACTCTTCCAAACTGCCTTTGAACAACTGCTGTGTTACGATCTGAAAAACAAATATTCCCTTAATATTGTTGTGAGGAGGACCAGACAGAATCTGAGCTGAGACAGTCAGAGTTCAACTTCAATTCTACTTCTATATGACAAACTTTATCTGTGGCACTTCTCCCATGAATACTACTTGTGCCTGAGCAGTAATTTTAAAGGATGAAAAAGATTTTTCTATTTTAATTTTGAATTGTCATCAGTTTCCACTGAAAACTACCTTACTTAGGGGATACATAGTGAGCTAAAATAAAACTTTTATAATAAAAAATATATATAAAATACATAAAATATATGTCAAATATATAAAAATTGTGAAGATATTAAAAAAATAATATTGATTCTTTCCTTTCCACTCACAGAAACAATTCTTGTTCTTTGTGTGAAAAGGTTTTCAGGGAAGTAGATATTCTTCTCTGATCTCCTGTTACGTTACATTCCCTTACATTTAACCATATACATAGAATTACCAAAGTCATGCTTTGCAAAAAAAAAAATAAATCGGGTCCTGTGATGGGTATCAGGTACTGGAAACTCCATTGCTTCCATTGATTTTTTCCCATTTTCCATATTCAGTTTTAGATTTTGTAAAGCAATTTCTATGTTATGCATTTGCAGTAATGTTCTAAATTATCTAAAAAACTTTACAAATGTAAAACGTTTCTGTTAAAATACTTTAAGGCAACATTTCAGCCTTTCGTTTGAAAAGTTACATTTATGAATTCTGTCACATGCAGCTATGTTCAACAACTCCTCAAAGATTTTTGCAATTCTTATCAACTCCCTTTCCAATGTTCAGCATAAATGAAATTATATCATTGGTCTCACCATTGAGAATAATCATCCCTCTAACCTATTTTCTTTATTTTATTGTTAATTATGGAATTATCCACTTCATTTTAAATTCCACATTGGAAAGAATTATTTTGAATAAGAAACTTTGTTTTTTGAAGTTTCCTAATTTTTCTACAACATTTATATGATGATCACATCTATTAATTTTGTTGTATTATAAAACAATCACAAGCACTTTCAAAGACAAAACCGTGAAAATATAATCAAAATTATAATTAATGAAAATAATTAATGAAAATTTAAAATTCCCTACTAAAATATGTAGGTTTTTTTCCCATAAGATTGTTTTGTCCATTTTAAGACTGAATTTATGATTTCTACCTCAGCATTTTCAAGGTAGACGCTATTTCATTTAGGAAGAAAAGTAGCCTTTTAGCCTAAGTAGCTCAGGTATTTTCTAAATGTTCCGCATCTTCATAAAGTTCTTTAAGTACCAGGATTTGAGGTTGAAGCTAAGACAAGTTGTATAAAATGCACAATTCAGTGAGCAAGAAGAAAACGTACAACTATATAAATTACAGGCTAAGGCACTCCCTAAGAAAGCTTAAACCTTGTAAGAAGCAGGAGAGTCCTGCCATGTGGATTTCTTGACTGTGGAAGAAAACCAGCTCCATCGTTTCAAAATTACTACCTATCCTGGAAGAAACTAACATCCTTCCTTTCTTCTGTCACCTTAAATTCCCTCTTCAAGAAGTCAAGAAGTATCACTTCAAAATCTCTGAGTTAACCAGTGTTCAATGAATGAAAAAAGAGGCCACAGAATACCTACCTTGCAGCCACTTACTTGTTTGAGCAGGTTTCTCTAGCCAATGCTTCAGGTTGCATGGCATATTTACCCTGTTTAAGTTTTGCAGTTTTGATGCATAAAGGAAAATTTTCAAATGAACACACTATCTCGGAGTCATACAAAAGTAGAAAAGCTAGTGTAAGATTGGGGGATCAGAAGGGTCCTAAAAACACAGAAGCAACTTGACTATGTAAAGTATGCCAAGTTATTTTACAACCTTCATCAATGAATATTTTTGCAAATTAATTTAGTCTCTTTTGATTTAATAAATAATTATTATGATTTATAATTGTTGCAATGATTGGACTGATAGAGAAAGTCAATGTTCAAGATATATTTATAGCTACTAACTGCTTCTTCATCATGCACTTTGGAAATCTTTATTAACCTTAAATATCTTTCACACTTTAGTATGAAATTTACGCTAAATTCATTTTAGGATGAAGGTGACTTTTACTACAACTCTTGTCTGAGGCATGCTTAGCAATATACACATGGTCATCAGCAGTTTGAGTGACAGATTATTATCTAATCTTGCATTCCACTCACACAGGCAGTTTTCCAGTAGATTTGACATTGATCATCTGTCCATTTGATTTGTTAACTTTATAAAAAAGTGTGCTTTTTAAAAAAATGACTAAAAGCTTGTAACTTAGTATAGAAATCCTGTTATTTTATATTTTACTACATCATGAATTTATTTTCCAGAGAAATGGCTTTGATTGGTGAAACCAATGACATTATTTTTCCTTCTCTGTCATCTCTCCATAGCTAAATGAGCCTCAGGAATTTGCAGTTCAAATGTGATTCATCTGACTGTCACAAGAGAATCGATGCTGGACTGACAGAATGGGGAGATAGTAAGAAAATGCATCACTATGGACATGAAACCCTCATGTTACTGTCAGCGTGTTCACTCTATAATAAATCTAATTTTCCTATAAATTTTCTATTTACCAAGTGTTTATGACCAAAAAAACCGTAGGAAACCACAAAACAAGATAATGTATGACACTAGAAAGAAAATCAACTCTCCCAAATGGTTTTGGTAACACAAAATGTCAAAGTTCACATTTGTAGAAAATCGTATTATCTAATTTTTAATATTCATTACATAACATTTTCATAGTGAGGATGTCTTTTAAAAAAAGGTAAATATTACAGACTACCTATTTTTTCCCTATTCACGCTAAAGCTCAGTGATACTATCTAGGAATATTCATAAAGAATATCTAGGAATGTTCATAAAGAATGGATGAACCTGTGTGCAAACAGCCAAACACTTTCTACAGTATAAGTGCATACAAGAAATAAAAAAAAAATTATCCAAAATTTGGCAAATATGTTCATGATTTCTTAAAATTTGCTCACAATTTTTTTTAAGCTGGATGACTTGTCTATAACCTAAAGAAAATAGGTACTAAATAGTCAACATTATTATGAATATTAATGACAGACATGGAAAATTAAGATCCAGGCCAAGCACTTTACTAATGACTAAAAGAATAAATTCTGTCTCCATTTAGCCTTAAATACCTAATTGTGTTACTATGCGTAAAATTGTTTCTCCAGAAATACTTTTTTTTACAGGATTGATTGCTTTATATTTATAGTAAAATAATCCAAGATCTGATTAGGCATCTATACAGCTCTAGCAATTATATTATAAAAATATCTCAAAATGTTATTAGCAAAACACTGTTTATTTTATTGAAACACCACTGGTGTAATAGAAAACTGCCAGATCTCCTTTGAAGAAAGAAAAATTTATTTTTAAAAAGCAAGTATTTCTTCTGAAAATTAGGAAAAGCGTGGCCTGAGTTCTACAGTTGGTGCTCCTGAGACTGTTGGGTCCACAGTGTTGCCCTACACTGTGAGGACATACAAGGATCCTTACTAGTCTGGGTTACTTAGTACTGTGTTCCATCTATATATGTTTCACCTATGTGAGGTCAAGATGTGTGGGATTTTTGCTACTCTTCCGTTACTATCTTCATATCATTGCAAAAGAGAGATCTAAGCCAAAGATCTGTCACGTGTGGATTTTTCCTATTCCCTGTTCATTGTCACATCAGTTTAATGCTGCTGTTATCATAATACTGTGTAGTCAAGCGTCTGCTGATTTCCTACTCTCTTTCTTGCTGGAAAATGTACTAAGTAGATGGCGAGTTTATATAACTCCTCTTCACAGAGGCAAGTGATATTTTGGTTCTGCACTGATATGAACCTAAAATACCACCATAAAGAAGATGTATGTGTCTTCCTATGATTAAAATGTTTCAAATATATCTTATTAAAATGATTTTCTATCTTTATAACATATTTCTGTAAATATTTACCTGTCTTTCATATGATTATCCTCTCTCTCATATCACACTGTTCTTTAGCAAAGAACAGCTACCACTGATGTTACTTGGAAAAGGCCCTTAGAAAATGACCATGATTGTCCTGGTTACTTCACAAAAAAGGTTTAACCCTGAACTAGATGAACATTGTATTTTAATGAAATTTCTTAAATATTTCTTACTAATCAGCAGAATTATTTAGCAAAATACTTAAAACTGAGACATGAAATTAAAGATATAATTTAAATTACTTTCATCATTATATGAAGATTAATATAACACATAATATTATTATTTTAGTACAAAACTAATATATCAAGAAGTCATCTCTGGAGATGCCTCAAAAAAAAGGCAAAAATACTGATTCTATGAAAGTTCTTGATACTTGCTACAGTATCTCTTCATCTTAGAGATGTCCCATCTCACTAAAATATGAAAAAAATATTCTCATATGTGTATAAATAAAAATATTTTTTATACCTGTGTTGCCTTTTTTTCTTTGAATCTTCAAAAGTACAAAGGCACAATGTCTTGGTTTAATTTAAACAATAAAGGCAACAGTCACAACAGTCTAATTCAGCCTATATCATAGCTTTCATGATAGAAATGAATATAGAAAAATTTTGTACACCAAGAAATGACAGTAATTCAGGATTATTTACAAAGTGCTTTTAAAAATGTATCAACTACATTTTGGATAAATATTGCTTTCAAAAAATGGATAGGGTATGTAAGTAAAATTCCTTAAAATAATCATCCATGTTTATAACTTTAACAAGATTATAAAAATATAATGAGAAATAATAGATAATTACTAAAATGAAACTCAAAACTCCTTTGATCTGGGAACTCCCCATTCTAGTTGGATGGGCTTTCTTATGGTTTTAGGGAAATTTTTCTGTCTTAGAAATGAAAAAAGCTAATTTCAGAGGACAGTTTCTTTGGTTTTAGTGCATAGAGAAAATTTTGTATTTAGAATATGCTAGTAAGTGCAAACGTTGAGTTTCTAAATCACATTTTGAAGTTTTTCTTTAAGAAAATCATGTGTGAGTTCTGGTCACACTTTTTAATTATTATCATATATTTTAAATCAAATACAATTGTCTGTTCTCTGAACAATAGCTCCTAAACCAGGTAAACTCTAAGTAACTTTGCTGTAGTCAGCCAGGAGAGGAATAGCAGTGCGAAAACAGTAACATCAAAACTAACTTTGAACACCTTGGGAATATGTTCATCCTGTCAAATCTATAATCAAATCAAAGTAAAAGCTTTTCAAGATATCTTAAATAAGAACTAGAAGTCCTGTAACCTATTATGCATTACAAAGTAAACCCTTAAGTGGGTGTGTAGGCCTACATATAGCCCAGACTTTATCTTTCTAATCTGGTGATGAATACAGCAGGACACCATCTGGTGTGTGTGTACATCAACAACTACAATACAGCCCTACAATTTAATAATCACAAATTTTAACTGCTACTTACCCCTTATTTCCAGCTACGGGTCTCAGATTAAATCTGTCAAATAAATGTAGAAAATCAGCATAAGATTAACTGTTTTTGTTCCGGATGTCAGATGCAGACAGTGAAGCTGGGAGAGCTCTGCTGTTGCTACGGAAACCTGACGCTGAGGATTTAATGACAGCATCAGATGGTATTGTACTAGAGATTGTCTGCTTGAGGGACTAGACAGCATGCTGCTGATAAGAAATAAGAATGGATTCTAAATGTTTTCAATTTGCTTTACCAGACGAATCCTCTCGTTGTCTGAAAATTTGATAGTAGGTACAAAGAATTTATATTAATGTTAGAAAAATACATAACAGAGAAACATAATCTGCCTGGAAGCTCTCTAGGCAGGTAACTAATCTTCCTAAACCTTTACTCAACATATAAAGTTTATAAAATTAATACTATATTTTAGTCTGAAGAAAGTATACTTTGCATCTTCAAAAAAACTGTCTTTAAACTGATAGCTTATAAAAATAAAGACCTTTTAAGTTCTTGTATTTTAAGTTCTTTAATTATTGTTAATAAAGGATTCAAAGAGGAAAAATTTTCAACAAGAACCAGATTTACAGAGGCTTGAAACTATTAAAATCCAGGGATTTATTTTCAATTCAGTCATTCATTTAGGTTTGCAAATATTTTTATTTTGTGATGTGAAGTTTAAAACACTATTACAATTCAAAACCAGTATTTCTGAACAGTTTGCATAAACTGTAAAGTATCATCTGTCAAAATACAGACTGATACATGTCTTTGGCAGCTCAAAATTTTCTTTTAAAAAGTCTTTTTCTACTTCACATATCTTTCTGAATTTCATTTACCTCTGATGATTGGTTGATTGTTATCAGATGAAAAAATATCGTAACAATGTTTTCTGAAAACGAAAAACATGATTCTTCTGTCAAATATGTATATTTAGTAGTACACCTGAGCTCCAGGATATTAGTTCTGTGGGAAGTTTACATAAATACACAGAAATTATACTTTATAATCAATTGAGGGTCTTTGTAAAATACTAAGGCATTTTACAAAGATATTATGTTATTTATATAACACTGGGAAGCCTCTTGACTGTAGTCACAAAAACATCTCCTCCTTCAAGGATAAGGTCACTTCAACTTTACTCTCCAAACAGAGCAGAAAGGACGGCCATACCAAAGGTCTAAACTACACATCATATAGGACCATTTGATCAATATGCCTTTGAAGGTTAAAGATTGATGCAGTCCTACTGGGATTTAAGACTGTATCTCCAGGAGTCTTAGGTATTTCAAACATGAAGATAACCCCATCAACAGACCTCACCATTGATGTCAAAGGGAATTTCTGATTATGCTAATGACAGGACCATGCAATACCTCTACCTACGATCCCTCAAGAAGAAAAAAAGAAAAAAAAAAAGAAGCAAACAAACAAGCAAAACAAAAAGACACCAAAGCAAATAAAAAAATAGAGCAAGGAGAAAACTATAAATTTCCTTATTATTAATTTCCCTTTTTGCTTTGAATCTTAAATAATACTGGAGGAAAAGTATTAATTATCAATCCATGGTCAAATTAAAACTTCAGGAAAAACAGTTCAGGTTGAACTAATATTTCTTTCTATTGATTTTTGAGTAAGAGTTAGGAGGTTCAAGATAAAGAGTAGGGTTGTCTTTGACAAAACAAACAGCAAAACCAAGAAAATAATATTAAGTTGCAGTCAACGCAGGTAATCTTTTGAATTAAACATTAAAAAAAACCTACATAAAAATTTGGGTTTACTTTCAAATGAACAATGTTTTGAATGGAAAAGAACTTTTCCTTGAGTAGTCAAAATAAAATGAGTTAGCATTTCACAAATGAACTACTTTCTACCTTTTTGGAAAACTCCCCATATTCTAGTCCAAGCTGCTCACCAATTTCAAACTGAATTTCTTGTTTTAGACAACTTCTGCCCAATTCTTTTTTGGGCTGTAATACTTGTCAAAGCCAATAAAATACCCCACACAGTATATGTTGTGCAATAGCTTTGAAAACCCCTTAGAAGGAGCATTTCCAGAATATACCACTACAAAATATAGTAAGTAAAAGAGTATGTGGTATTTGAACATAACGTATTACATGTACATTCACCTTTATTATCTTAGAAAGTTGAAGAGTTTTGAAGAGGTTTCAAGAGACGCTTTTAGGAAAACATAAGGGAAAATTATTCTGAATATTTTTGAAATAGGGGAAATTATTATTGGAGGGTACCCAGCAAAACAAATGAAAAAAATTTACGACAGCACTTAAAACTAGGTTAAAATGTAAAGAAAATAATCTTAGAGTAATTTCATCAAAAATATACATCTGAATTTTGAAAAATATGTACATCATGTACAAAACAAATGACAAAGAGGTTGAAATTGGTTTAGATTAATTTGTGCTTTGAATCTTTGTGAACTCTGATTTTTTTTTTTGTTTCTTCCTCTGATTTTTAGAGTGTATATGTTATTAAAAGTGTTAGAATGGGTCTAGCATCTCTCTAAAGACAGAGGGAACTCACTCCTTAGAAGCAACCTTAGAGAACGTCCCAGAGTCTACATGTTCTTTTCGGCAAAAAAGAGCAGTCAAAGAGCATAGATCTGAATTTTATGCAGAGACTGACAAACTGCCGAGAAGAATGAGAAGCACAAAGGCCTCATAGACCACAAATTGGCCAAAGGACAATCATGTAGATGTTGCTATAACTCAAAAAGTCACTGAGCAGTTGAAGCTAAGCTTAGGAAAGAGGAATTTCTAGTGGTGACATGCACAAGAAGGGGCCAGAGCTGCTTACAAATACTTTCCATTTCTACTTCCTTTGTCTCTCTGAGTTTGTTTCTTTATTAAAAATATTCCCTATATCAGAGGCTTTTTAGCTCATAAACATTTTTTGTTGTTCATGTCATTTTTATGGAATTCCTAAAGGAAAGATAAACACATATTATGCTGTAAGTGAAACAAAAGCTTTTTCAGTTTTGAGCTGCAAAGCCCAAATGATCCTGAAGTGGCCATTAGGTGAAATTAAGATCCTTGTACTCAGAAGTCTAACCAGTATTGAATTCCATAATGCTTTTCTGAATCTAAGACACTTGTGCCCTTGCTTCCATGCAGTGAAGGAATCTACCACTGACGACCACATAGAACTCTAAGCAATGAAAAACTCTCATTCTAGCTTCCCACTGGAATGTTGAGTATTTCAACAAGATAGAAATAGTTTACAAACCATTGGATAATATACTATAATTTTTTTCCATCCTGGTTAATTTACACCTCTGAATAAATTAGATTAGCTACTCTGTAAATCACATAAAAAAAAGCTCATTCTTTTGATTCAGGGCTTAGCTTTAATAGTACATCAATGAGAAGAGGCATATCTTCATATATCATATGAAGAAAAGCTCAAAAATTCTCCCTGCTCATTCATATTGCAGTCCATGTTGTCGGTCCTGTGGTTTGCAACAGACTGATTCCATTTTCCCCTCTCCCTTTAAGCTCCATTACTTCTCAAAAAACCCACACCTGGACTACACAGGAAACTACCTACAAGTAAGTCTATTCTCACTTTATCTGTGTGCACTATTTCTTTCTGTTTCTTTGTAGAATTCGGTCTCTTTTGGCCAAGGGCCATATATTTTCTCACTCCACTGTTGCATGCATATTTTTGAAGCTACATAAAAATGTTAAATAATGAACAATAGAAAGCAATTCAAAACTCTCTCTTTCCAAAACTTAAATCTGGCAAGATTTCAAAGAAACATTATTGGAAGTAAAGTGGGAACAGCCATCAGTGAATCATCTGTAGATTTATGGTTGGTAGTAACGTAGAGCAGTCAGCTCTTTAGCTATATAGATATTACTTCACCTCATCTCATCTCTGTCCTTCAGTATATATACATATGTATGAAACCTAGTAAATAAAATAAGGACTTCAAGGCATCTTGGTTCATGTTGTCATATTCCATATTCTCAGACCTATAACTCAGACATTGTGCAATATTTATACATCATAGTGATATGGAATTTTGTATGTGGGGAAGTGATTAGAATTTTTGTACTCTATTCGGTAAAAAGTTGAAGATCTAATAATTAGCTATCAGTTTAGTTGTCTTACAGTAAATAGAGTTGTACCCTTTTATGTAAACTCTATTGGAAAAGACTGAAAGAAAAAAATTATTTTGGCACCGGACAGGCTTTTTCATCACTGGACTACAGGTTTTTGGTTTGTTGGGGTTTTTTTTGGTTGGTTGTTTTGTCGGGTTTTTTGTTTGTTTTTCAAACAAATCTATTTCTATCATTTAAATTTTATCCTTGTTTTCCATGT
The DNA here is from genome assembly GCF_001604755.1 of Lepidothrix coronata. Classification (NCBI taxonomy): domain Eukaryota; kingdom Metazoa; phylum Chordata; class Aves; order Passeriformes; family Pipridae; genus Lepidothrix; species Lepidothrix coronata. The sequence goes on from NW_016690184.1 coordinate 1,256,868, forward strand.
CCTGCAGAGAGACTTCAGCAAATTAGAGAAATGGGAAATTGCCAACCATAGGAAGCTTAGCAAGGACAAGTGCCATATCCTGCACCTGGGCAGGGCAATCCTTATTGTCTGCATAGATTAGGGAATGAGAAGCTACAGAGAAGCAATGCAGGAAGGGACTGGCAAGTTGAATTTGAGTCAGCAGTGCCCTGGCAGCCAGGAGGGCCAACTGTGTCCTGGGGGGCATCAGACAAAGAAGGGGATTGTCCTGCTCCCCTCTGCATTGGTGCAGCCTCACCTTGAATATTGTGTGCGGTTTGGGGCACCACAATATAAGAAAGGTATAAAACTATTGGAGAGTTTCCAAAGGAGGGCAACGAAGATGGTGAAGGCTCTGGAGAGGAAGCCGTGTGACAAGTGGCTGAGTTCACTTGATTTGTTCAGCCTGGAGAAGAGGAGGCTAAGGGGAGACCACATTGCAGTTTACAATTGTTTACAATTGTTTACAATTGCAGTTTCCTTGTGAGGGGAAGTGAAGGAGCAGGAATCAATGTCTTCACTCTGATGACCAGTGACAGGACTCAAGGAAATGGCAGAAAGTTGAGTCAGGGGAGATTTAGGTTGGTTATCAGGAAAAGATACTTCATCCAGGTGATGGCTGAGCACTGGAACAGGTTCCCCAGGGAAGTGGTCACAGCACCAAGCCTGTCTGAGTTCATGAAGCATTTGGACAATTCTCTCAGGCACAGGGTGTGATTCTTGGGGTGTCCTGTGCAGGGCCAGGAGTTGGACTTTGATGGTCCTGATGGTTATCTTCCAACTCAGCACATTCTGTCATTCTATTACCTAAGTATCTCAACTCCAACAGTTATTATTTGAATGAAACTATGTAAATACATGTCTTAAACATCACACTATTCAAACAGTTAGAGACGTTGTGCAGATCAGTGGCAAATACTGGTTTATGGAGAAGCAGGTCCGGATTTTCTGATTTACATTCCCAGAATGTCCTGCAGAAACCTGATCAGCTCCCTCAATTGCACCCTGGCCCTGAATCCAATGGGAAAATGTCAAGCCTGAATGAAGTATAAAACAAAATGTCATAAGAGCAGACTGGGATCCTGGCTAAAGCAGGAGAATGAGAAAGAAAGGAGTACACCATGACAAGGGATGTTAAATAAAATGGGGAACATATTAATGGGTTCTAGATATAGAGTGGAAAAAAAATGGAAGCATAAGGTTTTTGTTGTGATCTCAGTTTGTAGGACCAGTGTAAGCATAAAAGAAAAAAGAATTATTCTTATCAAGACATGCAGAATGGCACAGAGATGTGTTTATCGTGCTATTGCTTACACCTCTACTTGGCTACATCATCAAGAGCTAAAGAAATTGAGTCTGAAATCTCATCTCAAAAATGGTGGGGTTAACAGATTTTCACTAAAGCAAGTGTTCTCTCTATGTTTAACTCCTCACATCATAGTCATGTTTATATTTTCCAATATATAGTCTGGATTATGGTTTTATAGGCCAAGATAATTTAATTTTGCAGATGTGGCCACTTCAAGATTGGATGTGTTATCTCAGGAATAGAGAACAGGATCTACTAATGATTAGTTTATTAATATAGAAAAAAACCTTTTGTGTCACTTACTCAAAGAAAAGTAGATGATCTCCCTGAAGTCATCTTGTGGCTTTCTGGGAAGTGGAGTACTAAAACTATTAATTAATAATATTTTTCAGATTGTTATTAAAATGTGTATGTAGTTGGTTTTTTGGTTTGGTTTGGTTTACTTTTGGGTTTGCTTTTTTTGTGTGTGTGTGTGTGTGTGTAGAATATGTGAACCATTTGTCCACACACTGGATGAGTTTATTCGTTTTGGCTTGTTTCTTCTGAATAATAAGCAGTTAAGTCTTTGATATTAAGGGATCAAGAATGCTATGTCAAGGTATTAAAAGATATACCAGTGTGACTTTCCAAATCTCCTTGCATGATGTCGGAAAAATAAATTAATATTGTTTGTATTCCTGTAGTGAGTTTGCCAGGTTGGGGGTTTTTTTCAGCTACAAATGCTTTTTAGCAAATATGTTCTTACCTAAATGTTGGCAGAAACTTATATTTTTTCTTTAGTGTGTTAAAAAATTAAAATCTATTGTTCTAATGAAAGGAACTATGTTTAATCTCTTCCTTTATTCCACCTACAAGAGCTCAGGATAGTTTGTCTTCCCCTGTGGGATGCCATAGCACATTTTTCAAATAAAATCACAAAAAAAAAAAAAAAAAAAAAAAAAAAAAAAAAAAAAAAAGAATAAAAAGAACCTAGGCCTAGATTTCTGAGTGTGTTATATGCCAGGTTTGAACTGCAGGATACTGAATCTCAGGCACTCTCATTCTCCAGAACAGGGGATCATTCGAACCGCACTATGATTTCCTCCATTCCAAGGAAACAAGGTTGCACAGAGGGATGATGCATATCTAGCTTTTATCCTGACAGAATGTTTTTATGGTGTAGCACTGAGCATAAAAGGCACACCTAAAAGTGTGAATGTCACTAATTTAACCCTGAAGACTTATGTTTTTGTTCTCTATGCCTCTTCTATTTCTCCAGTTAAAAGTCAAAACTACCTATATCAGAAACACCAGTCACCAGTTTGTGCCCTTATTACACTCAAGGTCCAACACAGTTTACAAAATGAAAGTTTGCCTACTTATCCTACCTACAAGATCCTGTCTGATAAGTATGCTTAGAATGTATCTCATATAAAATGCAACAAGCAGACAATTATGTCTTCTCTCATTCAGTAGCCAGGAATTCAGTTCCACAACATGGAACAGCTCTCTCAAAGTTGATTTCTGCTATTCCAGCTCCCGGAATTTTTACTGAAATTTGGACTAGTTTCAGACAAAACTCTGGCTGAAAACTTGTACTTAGTATGAAATACTGACATAATCATTATCATTTGTTCTGTTGCTTAGGGATAACTTAACAATTTTATATTATGGTGTGATACCAACAGAAAAAATGTTTCCTTTTACACTTTTCCATCACAGTTACCTAACACTGTAGAATGTGCTGTACCTAGACTACTTATCTGTAAAGGACAGCTGTGGTGTTCAAATATTTACTTTAACATGTTCAAGAGACTTGAGAATGGTGTCTTCAAATCTCTTTTAATTTAGGAGAATTCCCTTGTCATGTAGAAATTTTAGGAACTGCTCCTCTTTCCTTTTGAGAAAGAAAAGGTGTTGATATGTTCCAGGTGATGAATAAACCCATCTTATTCTGGGTGACATCTCTACACTCTTAGCACAGAGAAGAGATGAGAAGTCTTCTCTGGAGTTGGGTAGTGTTATTCAGATGTGATTTTGCACCTTATCCAATGCCAGTGGGCAAGTGGTTCACAACAGAATGAATGCAGCTTTCTGACTGCTCAGCTGAACTTGGCTGAACTTAAAATTTACATTCATTTGTCACCATCTTTCATCTAAGCTTAGTTTCACTTGGGATGAATTCAGATGATTATGCGTTCAGGCACAGTCATTTCAAAACAAAAGAGCAAATGCTACTTTCTAACTGGCTTCTTTATTGCTTTGCACTTTTTCTAGTTCTACAGTGTAAAGTACATGTAATAGCACTTCCTCTGGTTAGAGCTATATTTTGTCTGTTCAGGTTTTCATATTAAGAAAAAAAAATTTGGTAGTTAACTTATGAGTTTGCATCTAGTTAATTTGTGACATTAAACAGAGAAAAAGAAATATTGCAATTGTTATATTTACATTGCATGGAAGACAGATGTAAAATAGAATAAATTGTGAAATGTGACCATTAACATTCATCAAGTAATATATTAGTAATACAATTTCAAGCAATATATGTTTGAACAACAGCTTGAAAATGTGAGAGTAAAAATATAATAAAATACTTTATATATATAGCACTAAAAAAGAGTGACCCTGATATCTAGGAGATTATTCTCTTTTCAAATCAAGCCTCTGGATCCTGTTGTGACTGTGAGGAGACTTGAGTGACTACCATTAATGATTCACTCTTAAAGAGCAGCCCACCGTTTTGGAAGGACATGTATATTTCTGCCTCATTTTCTCTTTTTTAGTTTTGTCACTTGGAACCATTATTCCGGCCAATGGTATTAGGCTACATGCAAAGAATGATGAAATATAATAAAGTGTCATAAAATTCAGGCTTATTTAGTGCTCAGAAAAGAAAATATGTAGCTTGTGCACTGACATAAATAGTTACAGTTTTTAATTCAGTTTTTAATCCAGAAGAGAGAGTATTTGGTCTTAAGGATGTTTATTTATAAAGAGATATTTGATCATTGTAGACAACAATATCAGACTCAGACTCTGGTGGGTTTTTTTTTGTTTTTGGGGGGTTTTTTGTTTGTTTGTTTGTTTGTTTTGTTGTTGTTGTTGTTTGGTTGGGTTTTTTTGGTTTAGTTTGGGGGGTTTTGGGAGGTTTGTTTGTTTGTTTTTAATTAAGTTACCTTCAAATATGCTAGTAGAACACTAAAAAAAATAAACTAATAAGAACTTTTATATGTGCTTTCTCATGTAACCAGTTGTACAAAATATATTATTTAAAATTTTTCCTGACATGTTACTTCTGTCTATACTTAAATTTCTGCTATAAAAAAAGCACTTATAAAACCTTGGTCTGTAATTTTGAAAGTTCAGATTCATGAGATGTTCTCTCATGTTGCTGTTTTAATTCTTGTCTGATTAGTCTTAATATTTTTAAATGCAATGGGAACAATATGAGGCTAATATATCTTTTACTTTGACTTCAATCCCTCTTCCAATACTTTATATTTTTTCTGCTTTCATATCGGATGTTGTAAATGAAGAGTCTTTATATAGCCACATTGGCCCCATTAATATTAATAGTAAATGCATCTATGCAACAAGCAGAGAATATAAGCTAAATCTTTTATTTCTCTCTCTAGAATGCATCTCTGCAAATTCAGACCATACAAAGGTCTGGTTGATGATCCTTTCATTTGAATTTTAAGTGAACTAGTACTATAGCATGGATTTGAGACATCCATATAACTAAATTTTAAGAGACTGGAAGTATTTTCCAAAGTCTCTTGTAGCTAGTGGAAGCTACTTCCTCTCTCTTCTGATATTAGAAAAAGATTCTTCACCCAGGGAGTGGTTGAGCACTGGAACAGCCTCCCCAGGGAAGTGGTCACAGCACCAAGCGTGACAGAGTTCAAGAAGTGTTTGTACCATACTCTCAGGCACATGGTGTGACACTTGGGGATGGTTCTGTGCAGGGCCAGGGGTTGGACTCAATGATCCTTGTGGGTCCCTTCCTACTCATCATATTCTGTGATTCAGTAATTCTGTGATTCTGCCTGTTTTTTCTTACATATGCACATATAACTCCTGAAAAAGGGAGCTCTGATTTCAGCTGAACTTACAAAGTCTAGCAGAAAAAAACAAAACCAAAACCAAACCAAACCAAACCAAACCAAAAAAAACCAAACTCCTGAAGTATTATATTTGTTGTTTATTAATATTCAGTATTTGTTGTTTATTAATATTCAGTAGGGAACAGGAATACATAACTAAACATAACTTTAAAAGTTGTTGTGGATTTAGTGACAGATGAAGCCAAAAATGGCTATGACAGAAAAATCTAAATATGCAAGCTTAGTCACACCATGATTCTTGTGCATATTTTCTGGAGCCATTTCTTCATCATCCTCATGTCTGGATTTAACCATTGTGAAAGTACTGAGTATAAATGACCTGGTTATAATGATTACTTTCTCTCTCCATTTTTTTTTTTTAAGAATCAGCTGAGTATTTGATGGCAGCAAAAGTTATTGGCATTTTTCCTGTGGATGTATGTGAAAAAATAAGGAACAACTCACAGGGGTATTCCTCTATAAATGCTATTAAACCTCAAGACCTCAAAACCTTGGGAAGTTCTTCTATGCATTTTACCAGAGAAAAAAATTTGTCTAGGAAAAAGAACTGGATGTTTTGAAAACGTTTCCTCAGAACTATGGTGGAGTTTTTTTATAGAAATTTGAGTTCCTGATTAAATATTTCATAAAAGAAGAAAAAACTTTCATCTCAGGAACAAGAGAAATGAAACACGAGAAAAGTATTTTGGTCTGCAGTCCCTAAACATTTATTTGATAGTGTTGTTGTCAAACCTCAGGAGAATTCTAAATTCAAGGCCTCAGATTGTCGTTCTCCTCCATGGATGATGTTCTCCAGATTATGTGTTAGCCTATTATCAACTGGATTTAAGAGAGGGAAGTTTTATTTTTTGGTAAGAAAGTTGCTTTATTTTAGTAGAGAAATATATTTAAGTTTGTAATTCCTTCCAACTATCAGAAACTCATTTGAACCCTATTTGTGTATACGTTTTGTTGATGAAAGTGTTTTCAGAGCTGCTATTTAAAATGATTGATTCACTGTCCATGTAAGCTAAAGGAAATTACTTTTTTATGGAGTGAAGAAAGGTGTAATGTCTTCAGCCAAATATTTTTATTATTAAAAAAAATAGATGTTAAAGGTGAGGTTATCATTAGTTGTCATCTCGTTTTTTTCTCATTTCAAGAAGCATTATTATCTGTAAAGAAAGAATCTGAAATTACTTGGAGAGTTCAATAATCTACCCGTTTAATATGACCAGTAACAAACAAGGATCAAGATGGAGCTAGTAAGCTCCAAGGCCAGATTGGATGGGGCACTGACCAACATGGTGTAGTGTGAGGTGTCTCTGCCCATGGTAGTGGGGTTGGAACTAGATATTTAAAGTCCCTTCCAACCCTGGTAATTCTATGATTCAATAAAACTGTATTTACTTAACATAAAGGATGTCTTGGCTTCTCTATCCCTCATTCCTTTTTCACCATAGAGGTATTTAATCTAGTGTGAGGCAAAATGTCTCTGACCAATATAGCTAACAGTTTAGGGTTTGTTATTCTTATACAGCTTCCCAGAAATGAGCCCTTACTTCATACTCTTGCACTTTTGTTGTGAGAGAAGGGAATATGTTAAACCAATCTTTGAAAGCATCAGTCAACGCAAAAACGTATTTAAACCAAAAGCCTTTTCTGAGCTCCATGTACATGCCTACCTTTACCTTAAAGGAAAAGATGATAGTAGGTGCAAGGGGGTTTTAGCACAAAGATATGGAATTTTGTACCCAAGCTCTTACCCTGTATCTCAGGACCTGGCCATCTCTCAGTTTGACAATCTATTCCACTTTCAGGTGGGGAAAGGAAATTTGGTGAAACTAGTCATCTTGCAAGCAACCTGAAAAAATTCAAAGGCAACGACTTATTTCTAACAATAAAAAGGCAAATATACTCCATAGGAATCTCACCTGCCACAATCAAATGTTTAAAATCATATTAACCTTCAAAACATTTACCTTTCCAGGTATATTTTAAAATTATAATCCCAAAATGTAGAGTGTTTCATGGGTGTGATTAATACATGCATTGGATATGCTGCAAACATTTGTTCACACGCTCATAGTCTGTTATCAGTCAGTGCAACTCCACAGTTATCATGCTTTGTTGCTTGTTTATTTGACCGTGTTCTTCCTCCGCTTTCTATATGTACATCTAAATGTATCTAGCCAAAAAGTACAATGCTGTTGGCCAAATTTTCATGTACATCCTCTTTTAGAAAAGGTTTCTCTCTCTCGATATTTACTATTTTATTGCTCAGTCTGTTAATTAGTCTGTTTCCAGCAATACTTGCACAGTTAGTCACGACTGTGATCACCAGAGCAAGCCACCTACTGCAATATGCCAAGTCAAGATGAGAAGCCACACATAGGCTATTTTTCTTCTTTTTATGCATTCCAACATAGTTAGGAAGTGGAAGAAGAGAAAGAGACTGACATCAGAGATATCATTTACTGTCCAAAGTGTAGACTCCACTGAATGCCTATTTACTGAAGACATAAATTAGATGTCTTTGGATGGACAGAAGAAAAAATTATAAATATAAGGTATGTATGTATCAGATGAAGCCTTCTATGGATTTGAAAAGAGAGTGTATTAATTTTGTTGTCCAGAAATTTTTATGGTCCTACATTACCTGAAAATTTAGTTAATCTGACTCTAATTTTACAGTGCTTTATAATTTGGCTTCCCCTTTCTTTCTTCGCTTCTATGCCATAGTCAGTCTCACTTTGACTATGGTAGTTTTAGAAAGATAGATCTGGGGAGTGGGAAAGGTTGGCAGAATGAGGGTTCTTTACCTAAGGTATTGAAAACCTCAAGAAACATTACTTTATATGTTTCTATGTACACAAAACAGCAGATAAGGACTCTGCTTCAGTTGCTGGGTTGTTTACAGTGCTATGAATTATAAGAACAAAAACACCCAAATGAGAACTTCTTTGGAGATAGTGAGAACAGGTTCTAATCTGAAGCTGATCGACCAATATAGAAATACAGAAGTCTGGACTATTTTATAACTGCCTGTAATTCATTTTACCACATTATTTGAGATGGAGATAAATTTGTAACTTATTTTTCCAACAACCAGCAACCTGGTGCTCTGCAGTTTCTCACAGGCTGACTCTGAATGCAATTCAGCCTGTGCAGATGGCCTGCACAGGGATGACACATCACTTAAGTCTCAATTAGCTCTTTACTGCAGAATTTAAATGAGATTATGCGCTACATAAGACCTTGCCGGCACTGTCTAAAAAGCAGTGATCTACAACCTCTGAAGTTGAAGGCTAAAATGTAATGAACCAGCCATTTAAGTACTCTATAACTTTTTAAAAAATTTTTGTTTTCAAAAATGTAATGATAGTGGAATATAGTCTTTTCTTTGAAATATTATTGAAAAATAATTTAGGACATTCAGAGAGAATTCTAGATCTCAAACTCTAGCAAATGACCAGAAGTATCCCATCTTTACTGATGTGTGTTTCATTTGTCTTGTTTGAAAAGCAAACATTTGCTCTGCAGTTGTAGGCTGCAACACATTAGTTTCCTTTCTTTTTTGTCTGTTGCAGTATTTTTAATTCACAAACAACAAAACTGAAGCCATCGAGTTTTGCTCAACTCAGATTAAAGATCAGTAATGATAGCTGAAATATCTATTTCATTTTCTAGTAGGGACATACCTCTCCAATCATCAAGATAGGTAAAAGTCTTAAGGTCTTTCTAGACACATAGTAGTTGCAACAAAAGGTGAAGACTAATTAGCAGAAAGGTTTTTTTCATGTTACATTTATAACATTGCAGGAGTTCTACAAAGGCACCAATGAAAAAGGAACATTTCTATTCATTGGAAGCAGGAAAATTCATTGATTTTTAAGTTACCCTCCATTCTTACAAGGTGCTTTACAGATGTATTGTATTGACTGTCTTTTTCCTCATATAAATAACTTGCCCCTCTATTGAAGTCTACTGAAACAGGGAGGTTTACCCTTAAGCTCAAAAAAGAAAGATCTGTTAACATGTTCTTGTGTGGTAGAAATGTTTTCTAGAGGAATTAAACTACCATTAGAATATATACACCTATTTAACCCTATCTAACAAAACCTCTATCTCTTCTTCCTTTGAATCTGTGATGTTCTTAGTCTTATTGTAGGTTCATTTTTGATGCAAAAATCCCTAGTGGTAAACATGTTTTGAAGAAATTTTCTAAAAGTATTAAGAGCTTGTCAAATGCCATGTGCTAGAGCAATTCCTTACACAGATTATCCCAGCTGGTAAAGCTCTTGGAAGCAGAAAGTTCATTAGACTCCAAACATTTATTGAAGATTCTTGTTTTTAGTATGTGAAGAAGAGTGTCGTGACACTTTGGGTAGAAAAAAATCAAATTGACCTTCTGCAACTGCTTTTCATTTCAATATAGTCAAATGGACAGTCAAAAGACATAATTCTGGAAAAGAATTTAGAAGATCATTGTGGAAGGCCAATCGCAAAAAGTGTGATGCATCAACAATAAAGAATTAAAGGCATCTATAGAAGTATGAACAAAAGATTGTTAAGCAGGAACAAGAAGATGTTACATGTGTACTCAGCATTAATAAGATATCTGTTGGAATTTCACAGTCAGATATTTACTTTAAAAATTGCTTCAGTTTGGGAATGATTTGCAAAAGTAATGCAAGGATTGAGACACAGTTTCATAAAACTTTGGATTTAGCCCATGCAAGTCAAGTTACATTGGATACAGACACGTACATTGAGCTGTCTGTAATGTAGATGTCTACAGGTGGACTAAATGATTAAACTTACTTTATATTCAGTATCTTAGGCTTGACTAAACTACCTATGTGTCTTGCTGTCTAGGTATCACTCTAGATGGTCACGTCTCTCCTACATGTACTGTGTCACATTTGCCATCCCAGCATGGATATCTCAGATGCTCTAAAGTGTCTAAACTGGCATTAAATACTTAAAATTGTGTGACTGGTCTGGGGCTTTGATCAATACAATTGATACACACAGAGAGATGTTTAGCTTATTCTAAAACAGACACATATACATCAAGATTTCACTGGAAGCCTTTGACTGTGTTGATTAGATCTCCATGGACTGTAATGAAAGCTTAGACACCTACTAAATTTACACAGAGATACTTATATTACAGATAGCTAGGTGCAAATGTCCAAGTTTAGAGCTGCATTTCATCCACAGTCTGCCTGGGCATTTAAGAGAGAAGATGAAAGAATTATAACCTATTTAAAAACACATAAAGAGAAGAATGCATCAGAGAGAGGACTTTTCAGTACAGAATATATGAGCAACAGCAAGACATAAAATATGCAGAATGAATGTAGACAAAAAATAAACTTGGAACTAAACACATTTAAAAAGATAAAATAATAATTCTAGAGCCAGGTATTGGCCAAGATCAAGCCCTACCTAGCCAATCTAGTGGCCTTCTACCATGGAGTGACTACATCAGTGGACACGGGAAGAGCTCTAAAGCCTTTGACATGGTCACCCACAACATTCTTCTCTATGAATTGGAGAGATGGATTCAATGGGTAGACTGTCACATGGATAAGAAAGTAGTTGGATGGTCACATCTACAGGGTAGTGGTCAATGGCTCAGAGTCTTGATGGAAATCACTGCCAAGTAGTGTCCCTCAGTGGTCTGTATTGCAATTTACTTGATAATATTTTACAGGTCTCAGTGCTTTTGTAAGAAATATGTAATTAGACTACTAGCAAAAATAGTGAATAACAGATTAATTGCAGTCATTAGGCAAAATGATGAAGTAGATTATCATAACAGGGATTTGGCCATAAAGTCTGTTGCTACATCAATACTAGTTAATAAACAGGGGCATGAGATTGAGCTCTTGGCCATGACCAACTACTTCTTTGTTAACATAGTCTCTGCAGGGCTTTGCTTCAGGCCAAATGACAGTTTCGCAGACAATGTTGAGACACAGTTGAGGAAATAACATATGTGAAACCTCTGTTTCAAAGGCACATTTGCATGTAATAAACATAGGAAATCTAAATTCCTTTTTTTTTTTCCCTGCAGAAGCTAAACAACAATAGGGCTGTCACTTTGCCGTATTTCACTTTATGTATCTTCCTTACTAATTTATGTTTCCACATAACTATTAAACTGTTTTACTCCAAAATGCAAACTATCTTCCAGCAGAACTTGTAATGCATCTTATAGATGACATGTAGCATAAGAAATAATAGTGTATTATTGTTAACAAGTCAGGATCAAACAGAACTCTGCACTAATAGCGGTAACAAAATGAGTCCTGCTGCCCCATGACTGAGGTGATGATAGATTCAAGAAGGCTAAGCCTGAGCAATGAAATTTAATGAATTGCCAGATTTCTAGTATTGCCAGTTTTTATAAGAAAAATATAGAAAGTGGTATATTTCTGTTAAATATTAATATAACATACATTGAGTCTAACAGCATATTTTATCTGAGAATTGTCCACTTGGTGCATCTGTTATATTATAATGAGATGCATTTTAGCGTGCATTTTAAATTATATGTGTTGCAGTTTCTCTGTAAAATATAACTATTTCATGCTTTAACAAATGGTTTTCATTACACAGTGTGTAAAACTTCTTTATGTGTATCTGCTATATAATGTGATTTATGATCTTAATGTCATCTATTTTCATACTCTTCCTTTCATAAAATTAAATCAACTACTGTCTGTTTATCTGTATCTGTTTTTTCTCATAAGCAATAATAATTGGAAGATATCATGCAGCTCTGGCAAATCTCAGGCTGTGCTGCTCTCATACATTGCTGCATTTGGATCTCAACATTTTACATATCTGTATTCCTATGCTTCCTAAATTTTGAATGGACAGGAGCAGTGTTCCTTCCTGTCACTTTTCTGCCTGTTAGCCCATCTCAGAAAAGAGACCATGATCTCTCTCTGCACTTGCCCCTCAGACTAACACCTGTTTGGGAGGAGATAATGAGCTCTTGGCTCACAGTGGTTGAAAACACCCTGTGGTGTCCTACAGCTGCAGCGGGTGAGGAGAACACACAGCATCACTCCTCAGACATAATTTAGATAGGGTGCCAGGAGCAGGAGGTGTGAACTCATCTGAGGAGATGTGTTGGAACATAAGAAAGAAGAAACAAAATTAAAGAATTGAGGAGACACAAAAGAGAAATGTGAAGGGAGACTTGGGCAGAAGCACAAAAGAGGACACAAGAGGAGAACTGTGAAGAGAGTTCACACTTAGAGAAAATGAAGGAAGAAGCAGAGGAGATATGTTGGAAAGGACATTGTTGGGCACACGGCTGGATACACAATCTTGGAAGGAGCTCCATGCCATGAGGGCAAATTCTTCTGAGAGGACAGCAATCATGGGTGACCTACACTGCAACAGGAACAGCCCTGATGGACTGTAGTCATGCATGACTCATGTCAGAGCAGGGACACCCCTGAGGGGACTGCAGCCCATAAAGTAACCCACACCAGTACAGAGGAGCAGTAGAAAGTAAGGAACTGTAGAGGTGTATGGGGTTTAGTGGCAAGGTTTTGGTAGTGGGGGGAGTCCACAGGAGTGGCTTCTGTGAGAAGCTGCTAGAAGTTTCCCCCATGTCCAGCACAGCCAATGCTAGCTGGCTCCAAGAGGAGCCCACTGCTGGCCAAGACTGAGCCCATAGGAGATGGTGGTAGCATTTCCAAACTAATGTATTTAAGATGGGGAAAAAAACCCTGTGGCACAAAAGCAGTGAGAGAGAATCTGTGAAATCAATGATTCTGCAGACACCAAGGCCCGTGAAGAAGGAGTGTCAATATATGCTCCAGGCACCAGAGCCAAAATTCCCCTGAAGCCCATGATGCAGACCGTGGTGAGGCAGGCTGACCCCCTGCAGCCACAGTGGACCAGATATCCACCTACAGCCCACAGAAGGCACCATGCTGAAGTGTGAAGGGAATGATCGTGAGGAGTGACAATGTGTGATAAACTGACAAAAACCTGTATTCCTCATCCCCCTGCAGTTCTGTGGAGGAAGGAGGTAGAGAATTTCGGAGTGAAGTTGAACCCAGAAAGAAGGAGGGGTGGAGGGAAAGTGTTTTAAGATTTAGTTTTATTACTTTGAATTGATTTGTAACAAATTCAATTAATTTTCCCAAAGTCAAGTCTGTTTTGTCCATTATGGTAACTGGTGAGTGATCCTTTCCTGTTATCTCAACTCATGATTCCTTTCTTTTATTCTTCCCTCCCTTTCCAGCTGCGGAGGGGAGTGATAGAGTAGCTTTGGTGGGCACCCAGTCTCCAGCCAGGGTCAACTCACCACAGGAGGAAAATAAGTAGGAAGGATTGAACAGAAGGATACCACAGACTTTGGCCTCCTGTGTTGCCCATCACCTCACCAAACGTATTGTGAGGGGCTGAGCATAACATGCTCTGACAAGAGTTTTTCATCAACTTGGGAGAAACACTTAAGAAAACATAGTAAGCAAACATGTTAGGTAAACACTAACATGGTAAAAAGGTAAAAAGGTAAAAAGCCACTTTCTGTTAACCAGTTTTGGGGAGTCAGGGCAATAAAAAAGGAAAAAAACCAGCTTTTTTTATCAAAATAGGACTTCACTTGGGATAAGGAACTATTAAAGATTGAGAACTTTGCTACACTAATTCCCGCATTATAGAGTGGTGGGATTTCAATTTAAAGTGGAAAATACAGAACTAGGAGTGAAATTTCTGTTTAGACTGACAGAATTAATGAGTTCTCAGTATTACACATAATTCATAATCTGTACTTAAGACAGGTTCCCAGGAAGACCTTTGATATTAAAATAGAACTATTCATTATAATAACACTTTACAATTTTTTTTCTTAGAAAGAAAACACAGGCCAGAGACATTTCTCTTAGTTTTCAAAAATCTGTAGTAAACGAAGCCTTCAGCATTTGTTAAACTTATTCTCAATTTTTTAATCACTGCACTATTTTTCTTCCAACATACCACTGAATATAGTAAGACTTTTTCCAGAGGTTTTGATAACAACTAGTTACTTTTCATTCTTCAGAACAAGGGAAAAAACAAGTCATCTGACTTCTTTTCCAATCAACAGTGAAGTCTTTTTCTATAGTATTGTTTTGATTGAGTGATGATTAAAAAATCTTTTGCCAAACTGCAGGGCTTTAACTTAAAAAAATGTTCTAATCAGGAAGCTGCAAGTAGTCTTTTACATTCAGAACTACTGGTAATAATAGTTTGATAACTATTGTGAAATCATATTATTACTTATTTGTTCAAAGTGATTGACTCCTATAAGAAGAAATGCTTGTCAGAAAAGAACAACAATGATGTATAATTGATTCTAATGCCATGAAAGAAAATATGAAGGAAAACAACAGCATGAAATTGCAGCCAAGACTTGTGAGTTCTGCCTCTTGTCTTCCTCATCAGTAACCAAGGGAGGAAATGAGTCTCAGGTTATAAAGCTGCACATAATATTTAAAACTCAGCCTCCCAGCAGCTGAAGTTCTTGAGCTATTTTTGTTCACCCTGTAGCAAAGAACACAAGGTAAAACTTTGAGAAGAATGGGAGTGAATCTGGAGTATATTTGCCATTTTCAAAAGCAAGGTCATGCCGTATTTTAAGTGTATGTTAAATGCATTTCTGTACTGTTTAGAGTATAAATTTGAAAACACATTTGCTAGAAGTATAAATATCATTACCATTCAATGAGATTTAAGGCAGATTTTCAAGGACACACTTTAATTCCCAGGGCACTTGTTTGTTGCAATGCAGAGATCATGACATCCAAATTTTTGGAATATTTAATCTCTCATAAGCTAAGTGTCTGGCTCTTTCTTTAGTCACTAGAAAAGAGAAGGCAGTTCCAGCAATTTATCCTTGATGAAAAATAGGGAGTGGGTTTCTATGTTTTACTTTCCAAGTAGTGGAATTCAGAACAACACAATTATATTAGCTGCCTTGAAAAAGCTAAGATAGAGGCAATGATGAGCTAGATAAGAATAATTTAAAATAAAATCTACGTGCCAGGTTTTTCTTTTACATTCTGACTTGTATGTGTTTATAACTGCATAGACTGTAAAGTAGAGGAGAAACTAATTTTTTAAAAATATTTTTTAAAGAACACTGAAAGATTTATATAAAACATTTAATAAGAATTGATTTTTGAAGTCAAAATATCTGTCTGTTTTAACAATAACAGAAGAGTTAAAATGTATTGTGACATTCGCACGGCTTATGAAATAAATGACTTATCTTTTGAATCCTAGAAAAAACTGTGCACACTCACAATATACACATGGAAATGTTGTAGCTACTTCTGTTCAACACCTGGTAAAACACCTGTTTACTGGCATATAAGCTTCTGAACTGTCAGCTTCTCCATTTAGTGGAAGCTGCCTTTTTATAAAAAAATTATATTCCATGACACAATATTAACATACAATCCATTTTCAACATTTAAAGCAGATTAATATTCTCAAATACTTTATATTAGTGTATTAGTTTTCTGATTATACACACTGCTAAAGCAGAAACATCAGAGAGAGGGGGTTTTTTGCCTGGACCTAAGTATTTGTGAGTTCTCTCATAGGTAGAGGAAAGGTTCTCACTGCAGATTAATATTTTTCGTATGTTGTTTCCCAGCTCTTCTTTCCAGCATATAATGTGGTTCTTCCCTAATGAGATTTTAGGATTGTATCTTAAGACATCCTATTTACAGAGCTATCACTTCAAATCAGAATAATACAGGTCTGTGACTGTATTAGAAATACAGCCCTGAATGGTTTGCTTGCTTCCTGATCTCCCTAATGATTTTGCATCATATACCAACAGTGGTTCTTTGAGTCATGACCTTTAATAGCCTATAATTTCAATATTATGTATGCCTAATACCAAGAAAAAAACAACCTTTAGTGAATCACAAAGCTTTCCGAAGACCGTCTTTTTCCTTGCTAGTATAGATCATTGGTAACTACACAGCACAGTAAATGCTATGCTACCCTCAAACTAGAGTGAAAGCAGACTCAAACACAAAGACCTTTCAAAGATTCTCATCACCTTCTCCATATCAGACACCAAATCATGCTCCAGCCTCTACAGTTTGAAGACATTAAATAGCTAGTGGGATTTTCCGTAACAGAAGCATTAACCCCAGTGTCCTGGACAAATTCCAACACAAGTAATTACACTGTGCCAGTAAATCCCCCTGCATTTTATTTGGACACCGCATTTCTTTTTCTTCTAGTAAAACGTTATGTGAGGTTTGCTGTGTGTTGTTAAACAGTTGCTGAGTTTTATCTAAAGTGTCTTCATTTCAAGGATGTGTGAAATGGTCTCTGTAAGATGCAGTAAGGGCTTTGCCTATGAATTCAGAACACAACTTGGTACTCTCTGGATATTAAGCATTATATGATGTACATTTTTAATGATTTTATTATTATATTTATGCAGAGGAGTGCTAAAGGAACACAAGTATCTTAAACAACTTTAAGTAGAATGCATTAAACTGTTCTTCAGCAGTCCTTTTACTAATTTAGAGCTGCATAGGGCTGACCATTTTCTTCCTCTGCGTAACTTTTCAATATCTCAACAATATCCCGGTTTTATGGTATGATAAAGATACTGCCTGCACAACTTTACTTATAGAAAATAAGAGTGCTTACATGCTAGAGCAGCTAGAATCTAACAAAGATGCTCACTTCTTTCTCATTCCAGAGACTGGCATTCAGCTTTCTGCTTATTTTGAACTAGAGTAAGGGCTTAATCTCCTCTTTCAGTGTTTCTCTTAAGCTGCTCAGTTTGCTCAGTTATTTGAGTTCTGTGTATTAATTGCTCATTTCTGAGTTTAAATTCCCCACCATCACCCCCCAAAAAAGCCTTGATGGGGGAAAAGGCTAAGGTCTACATATTCAGGGATTATTTGTTGGGGTTTTTTGTCATGTTTTTTATGTAGCCAGCTTTATTCTCGGTATTGGAATTATTTACCTGTGCTAAATATTCTTGGATGCTTTATAACTGATCTGCAGTGTTAACAAAAAAAAAATTGAGCTTGTTCTAAGCTTGTGTGGATGCAACAAATGAACTGCTCAAAATTTCTGACTAATTAGATACTGTTCACACAGTGTTTCTACTATATGTAATACTTTTTGCCCAGACCTAAGTATTTGTGAGTTCTCTCATAGGTAGAGGTATTATTGTAAATGAAAGGCATTATTACATAGGACACAATCCACTGCAGAGATAAGAAATGCTTTTACTGTGTGACCTGTGGTCACGTGGCTTTATATTATTATGCAAGAACAAGAAAGTTTGTAAGATTTACAAAATTACTTCCTGAATACATTTCACCATATCAAAAGCCTTTAAATATGTAATTTCATTCACTTAAAAAAGAATAAGTCTAGAATACCAATTATATAGAAATTCATCTATAAATTTTACAGTCCAAGAGAAGTTTGATAGAAATCTTTCAAGGTGTAGATAGTTTCAGAAGTTTCCAGCAGATCTCACTTATTTGGATATTTTTAGGCAGAAGGGACAATAAGAATTTCAGAATTCTGTGAAAAATCCTGGTTTCAGTGAAATTCTGACAAAAACAAAGCACTTCTAGTTTGTGAACTAGCTCCATTCCTGCCTCTCCGTGCTGTTTAGTGAAACATATGGATTGCTGCTCACTGGATGCCTATAAAGGACACTGACAGGACTTAATGCCAACTACATTATAAATTCCAGGACTTCTTAAATTAAACAAGGATAAATTCTTATGCAGTTTTCCAATGTGGTCAGTTCATCACTCATTGTTTCTGCTGCTTCTTCCTCCTCAGGGAAGATGCTCCTCATGCTCTTACCTTCCTCCAGCATGGCATCCTCTCATGGGAGACAGTCTTTCAGGAACAGACTTTTCCAGCGTGGGCCCCCATCAGGGTCACAAATTCTGACAGCAAAACTGCATCTGTGTGGCCTCCTTTCTCCATGGGTACACAGGTCTGGCCAGGAACCTACTCCAACTCCAGCTTTCCACAGGACTACAGCCTTTTTTGGGCATCCACCTGCTCAACTGTGGACCTATGTGGGTATCAAGGGGACAGCCTGCCTTACCATGGTCTTTGCCATGGGCTGCAGAGGAATCTCTGCTCCAGTGCCTGGAGCACCTCCTCCCACTCCTTCTCGATTGACCATGGGTCTGCAGAGTTGTTTGTCTCATAGATTCTCACTCCTCTCTTGGCTACAACTGCCTCTGCTTAGTAAATTTTTTCCCCCTTTTTAAATATATTATCCCATAGGTGCTGTAACCATTGCCAATGGGCAGTGGTAGGTCTGTTTTGGAGTCTGCTGGCATTAGCCTGGTGAACAAGGTGGAAGTTTCTAGCACTTTCCCCCAAAGCTGCCCCTATAGCTCCCCCATGCCCTCCAACCACACTCCCAGCCAAAAAAAACCCTCTGCACCCAAACCAAACACAAGTTTGAAGCTCCTCATATTCTGGCAGCGGGGGGAGGGAGGTGGACAAGGAAGGAGAGGTCTTAGCAGCAAAATAGTTCTGGGACTATTTTTATGTCTTCCAAATGAGGCACAATTTTGCACTTTTTGATGTAAAAGGGTGTTGGCTTACTTAAAACCTTCTGACTCATCCTGTGTTTAAATCAGTTTTCGACTTCATTTTGGAGTATCTCTCAGAACTGTAGTATCAAGCTTGAAGCAACCTCTAAGTTCATTTCAATTTTATCTTAATTAAAACTAATCTTTAACAAAGAGTCATTAGGAAACATTTTCAAAGAAATGGTTTTAAATAGTTGTTAACTGGTGCACAGCTTCTGGGTTTTTTTTCCCCTTTTTATACTCTGAAGCATGTGTAGGGGATGCTTTTGCTGCTTCCATTTAATAGTGGTTTTCCTGAACACATTTATGTAATAGTCCTGAAGCCATTCTTTGCATCAGCATTCTGCAGACAGAATGCCTGTAGCATATAGCACATGGCCAATTTAACCTGTTTGATAAGATCATGTAGTTCACTCCTTTCACCACATACTCAAGAAATGTGATGCTAGAAAACGAAATTTTGTCCTCAGTGTTTGACCCCTGAGGTACATTTCTTCAAGCATTTTAGTAAAAATTCCATTTTAGTAAAACTGCTATTAAGAATATTGTCATTACTGTTATTATTACAGCTGCTGTTACTGACAAACAGAGCTGATTTAGTAAAATGCAAAGCATTACTAAATAATTTAGTGTCACAGCATAGTGTATTCTTGGAAAATGGTAAAGAATTCCAGGTCCTCTTAGTTTCTTGTTTATTTTCCTTCTGCAGTATCTTAATTCACCTATACTGTGCAAAAAGACAACATCAGAAAAAATAGACTATCTGTATGTGTACAAGCAATTGTACTTCCAAATATGAATATACAAAATTGTTTGCCATCAGCTGCAGTGGTGAACTGAAATTCAAATTTGTGAAAATTTAATAATTTTCTTATATGGATGTGAGTAAATCTGTAAAGCTGTCAGTCAAAACAATGTGAAAAGATAGACCTAATCTATAAAGTCATAATGCATAAAGAATAAATTACTTTGGAAACTATTTATCAATTAAGGAAAAAACATGCCAAGCATAAATAATGGATGCAGCTTTTTTATTTCTTCCATAAAACATAAACCCAGTGTTCCCATTAATTAAATGGGTTTGATGTAATCTCCTCTTTTAAAAGGATATTCTTCCATCAAGGTGGAATTAAAGACTTTCCAAGGGAAATGCAATGGAAGGGTTAATTTCACTTCTGACAAACTTTTTCAAAGTCAAGCAGAAAGTTTTGTATCATTTTGTTGCTGTGTGGTTATGCTACCTACCTTTTTCCACTTAGAGGAACTCCTTGCTTACACATAAAATGTATAACTTACTTAGAAGGTTTTGTACACGTAGCCTAGCCACAGAAACCAAAATGGGGCAGGAGTGACTCCAGTGTGGATCTGGGTCCAAGAGCCAGTTTATGAGGTTAGAGAAGTATAGCTTACAAATTTCAATAAGTTTATGCCAAGCTACACCAGCTGCAATTTTGAAAACCTAGGAATTTTCACCGTGAAGTTTTAAAGCATTCCGAGTAAGCAGAAATAGCAGAGTAGAATATAAACAGTTATCTAAACATGATAGAATTAAGTAGCACTTCTTTGAAAGAACAAAGAAGCACTCAAATATAACTGGAATATGTTCTGTACATTTTATGCTGTTTACTACTGTTGATGTGCTCAAAGTGACTCTATATTGTGAAGGTCTTATGTTTTGACTCTATATCTGTTTTTATTGCATATTCAAATGATATAATTTCCATCAGTGATTTTTCTTTTTCTTCCTTTATTCCCTTTTTTCTTAAATCCTGACTATTTTAAAATGTGTTTTATGTACCTGATAAAATGTAAGCTTGAAAATATGAGTAGATAAATTTCTCTTGATGAGAAATAACCTTTTTCATCATTTAAAACTCTATATAAAAATAATTACAAGTATGGGTTTTTTAGAAGTGGGAAAAGTTTATCATTTACATTATTTTCTTTTCATCTGTATTCTAGATAAATGAGTAAGAATTAAGTTCATTTAGTTTAAACTTTTAGGAAAATTGCTTTTCTTAACTTGAGAGTAAGGTCATTAATAGTTTAATACATTTTCTATTTTATTTGTTTAATTCATTTAAATTTTAACTTCTGATTCTGTTATTCACACCATGCATGGCAATATCAGAAGAGATGCATTCTAGGATGAATCTTAAAATAGAGTGGTATATGTAATAACTTGCTCAACACACCTTAAAGTGAATTATGAATATTACCTTATGGCATGCTGTTGAACTGCATAACAGAAGTTAAGAAATCAATTAATGTATTTCTCAGCAAAACAACCTGGAAACGCTTGGGCACAGTGAGAATGTTACCAACTACAAAGCTGAATACTGGACTGACTTTTCAAATAACTCTTTTTACAAAGAGAATATGATAGAGTGACAGAAGGTCAGGAAGCTCCTCCAGGGGATTGCTGTATCAGAGGCACCAGTACAGTAATGAATTGTTAGGACAGCATTGTAAACATTAGCATGCTAAAGATTTGGGTGATTTACTGAAGCATTTGTTAGACATTTGAAAAATTCATAACCACGGTATACAGCGAAAAAATCTACTTGGCAAAGCTGTTGATTTTTTTTGTCATTGTAAATGTGGTAAACCAAAGGAAAAAGATCTTCCTGTGGAAACAAAAATGTTAATGTTATCTCATGGAGACCCTAGGCCATACTCCTAGTCTTACCTGGTGCAAAAAGAATTTTACAGTAAAGATCATTTGTGGTGACAACAAATATTAGACTGTGGCAAACAGTGTCTTTTAATTTTAAGACACCCACCTCTTCTACTCTCTACTCTTTCAGTGAGCTTCTTGTATGGGCAGCTGCCCTGCTCTTCATCCATTTCCTTGCAGCAGTATTTGAACCCCTCTCTGCTGGGTTGGGGTGGCTGCTGTCATGGGTTGAGAAGCAAAGTACCAAAGCTGGCTAGTTGACTGGTTGCTCCAGCAGCCTGTAAGAAATGGATGGATGAGTTGTGTGGCTCTTCTGAGGAGCACAGCTGGGGCTTGAAATCCTGAGAACATGTTAAGAAACGCTGCTTTCTGCATAGGAGAAGTAGGGATTTTGCCCACTTCTGGATCCAACAGCTGTTCAATGAACCATCCAACAACCATCCCCTTTCTGAGGAAAAAAGGCAAACTATAACCCCAACAACAGATTTTTCTTGTGCCTATGGGATAGTAAAAGAGGGGTCTTTAATCAAAGTATATCTCAGAGAAATGCATAACACAGTAAAGATGAGAAATATGTTGCCTAAAAGACACAAGGAGAAAAAAAATCCTGGGCAAATTAAGTGATAGTAAGATAAGGGAAGGTTTTAATGAAGCCTCTCAGGCTCTGAGAATACAAACCATGTGTGTCCCCCCTTACTCAGGTATTACATTTTTTATAATGGTGTCCATCCTATTCCTGTTAGTCCACCCCTTGGCCTTTGCCCCATTCTGCCCCCTGACCCGCCCCTCAGGAATTGAGTCTGGGGGAGTTTTGGGATCCCCTCTTCCTCATCATCTTCCTCGGAGCACGTACAGTCCTTGCAGGCTTTCCAAAGTTCTGGGTTTGAAGGTTGCTTTGCCTGGGGATATTTTGTTGTTCAGGCCAGGGTGCAGATATTCTTAAACAGAATGAAGGCCTACCTTGAAAAAGGTAGACTAAATATACTACTGGAATTTAGGGGGAATTGATAGAGTTGAGTATGTGTAACTATTGTGCTAAAGGGTGGGGGACATAATAAATACAACTTCTTCTAAAATCTACAAAAATTAAAAAATCAAAAAAACTCCAAGGCAACAAATATAATACAAGCATTACCTCTCTATATCTTAAAGCAAAACCAAATAACTCACCCTTCTTATCATTTGCACTACTGCCACCAAGAAGCTTACATGTTTGTATGACATAATTTATGAAAATAAATTTGAATAACTTTAAATACTACAGTCCAGATCACTAACGGTGCAACCAAATCAATATGAGTACTACTCAGTAACAGATGTGTAGATTTAGATGTAGGATTAGATGTCTATTAAAGAGTCCTTTCAACAACTTGTTCTTTTTATTTAAAAAAATATGCAGAAGTTCTAAATATGTAGGATCTTCAGCTTCCAGTGAATAAAAAGAAGGGCACAAATATTCTTCCTTTTTTTTTTTTTGTTACAAAAGTACTGTTTTGTTACAAAACATCTTGACCATAGTTTTTTTCTGAGGGAAAGTTATTTCACATGGAATGAACTGTAAGAAAACTATAAGTACATGCCTACTGAAAGAAATACTTTTTTCGGAATCCCAGAAATATCATAGACAACATTTTCAAAAGCATCTAATTATTTTTGTTATTGCCATTATGTATAGTCAATGATTTGTCCAGTTTTCATTTGAGAGTATTTGGGCGTTTTACTGAAAGAATCCAAAGTATATGTAGACTAAAAAATATTCCATTGGAGCTGATAGTCTCTTACAAATGCAAATTTCATTATTAAAACAATGTGGAAGGATAGTTCTCAGTTTTGTGCTACACATATGTTAGGCCACTGAAAGTATGAGACAAAAAATATGTTTTTAATAGTTCTATAATCATGCTTAATTAAATAATACACAACATTTAAAAGCATCCTTGAGTGATTTGGTGAAGATTCAGATGACTATAACCAACAGCTTTGATTGTTAGGGTTATTATTTATAATCATTTATGAAACATTACTTCCAGAAATATTGTTAGCAAGACTAAGTTTTCTTATGTATAGGCTACTATAATGACAACAAAAATGTACAATGGGCTTTATTTTGATATATCGGCTAGCCGTTTGTGGCACCTTTGCTTCTGAAATGCTCTTTTTAGTTAATTTTGGAGTATTTTGAAACCACGTTTACTGCTTCAAGTTGGAATTCCCTGATAAAATCGGGAACGTGTAGAGTAGGAAGATTTATGGTAGTATAACTCACTAAAGAGAGCATTACATAGACATAAATGTTGTCAAAGTAGCTGCAGTTCCAACTTAAGTAACGAGGAACTCTCAAACTGTCCAGGATTTATAGCATTTAGGATGCAATATTAGAAACTTTGCCTTATTAACAAATATATCTTCTTGGTCTGAAAAAAAATCAAAACCGAACACCAACCAAAACCCCTTTTGCTTCTCAGGGAGACTAAACAATGGCATGGTTGGCACAATCAACAGAAGATGGAAAAAACCCCCTAGAACTTTCTGGTTATCATTTTTTGGTAAAACTCCCATAAATTACAAAAAACAGCTAAAAGGCTTTTCTGTGGTCATTACTAACACTGTCTCAGCCCCACAGCCACGTGGCTCTGTCACACAGTAGGGTAATAACAAGTTAATGAGAAGGATGAGGCCGTTCAGAAATCCATGCCAGTATGTACGAAACTGAAGTCCAGACACTGTAATTGATACTGCTCTATGTCCTACTGTACATCAATCCTTTCCAATTGTTTTCCACTATTGTTCTAGGAAAGTGGATATGACTATCTCACTATTTTCAGTGTTAAAAAACACATAAAATAGATCTGGAAAGGAACTCGAGGTATCATAAAATCAAATTGTCTCCCCTAGGACAAAATCAGCCATAGCCAAGGTGTTCCTAACTCATTTGCTTTACCTGTTTTTAAAAATATGCCAATTATATGGATTCTAAAAGCTCCCTAGACAATGTATTACAAAGCTTAATTACCCTCACCAATAGGTAGAACTTTACCTTTTTTTACATCTAACTTATATATCCCTCCTTGCAAATTAAACCCATTACTTTTGGGACAATGGAATAAAGAACAGTTAATTGTCTTCCTCTTTTCAATTGCTTTTTATTTACGTGAAGGCTGTTACCTTGTCTCAAGGTCTTTAAATTTTCCTGAACACAGAAGTAATATAAGAAGACAGAGCTATGGGGCACATTAAAAAGTAAATTGTTGAGCAAGTGGTGAAGCTATTTTGGAATAAGAGGTAAATTTTCTATGCATTCACTGTCCTTGACTAAACAGTTCTGTGGTATAAAGGGTTAGTAAATCAAAAATCATATATACTTATATATGTAAAGGCAGATTCAGTTGTATTTTAATAAAATACTGAATATATTATAAAAATCTGTCTTCTCTGTAGAAATCTATCAGATCAAGGTAATTTGTGATGATGAAAGGATACACTGGTTGATTTTTTACTACTGCATTATTAGTTGTATTTCATATAGGGGAATCAGTTTATGAATGTTAATGTAGTGAGACAGGTAGAAAGGAGGGATTTTGTTCTGTTGCTCAGATGGGAATAATTCTTAAAATACAAATAGAAATTTGTTTGAATTTTCTGTATTAAAATATATTATCAGCAACCTTCTGTTTTTAGAAGCACTTTATCTGAGTAAAAATAATTCTCAGTTTATAAGGAACATCTTTAAATGCTTAGAATATTTTTTAAAATAGAAATTAAAAAAAAACCCAACCTAGAAAAGCTTTGCTTGTTAACTGGCTCTTCAGAAAGCAATTGTTTTCAAATGTTGTTTCATTTCAGCTTTGAAATCATGTGTATGTGCAATCTATTGTTTACTTCCTCTTTCTATATATCCCTGAATAGCCATAGAAACAAAATATTCAAGAAAAAGCTTTCATAAGTCATATCAGAAAAGCTGAGACAGTAACATAGATCTGAATAATAGATAAACTAAACAAATATAAGCTAAGGTAGAAGAGTCATAATAACACCCCCCTCTCCCTTTTCTTTTTTCTTAATTGTAATGAAAAATAAATAACACAGTGTAGTTAGAATTAGCATTGATAACACATGCGAATTTGTGTTTCAATCATCTGACAGAGAATGGTTTAATTTGATTGTCTTTTCTACTCTTAAAATTACAAAAAGAGGGATTGGGACATTCACCAGGTCACTAATATGATTCAGAAAACTGTTTTTTCCCCTGAAGTCATACTTTTACTTTGTAAATGTGGAGCAACTTTCATATTTACTGTATTTTCATGAACTTTTTTTCTTTTCTTTATTTTTTATTAATAATCAGAATGGCTATAAAATCTTTTTCTTCACTGCTGCCTTCAAGACTTTTCGTATGGAGTTGATCATGCAGGTCTTACTAAAATCAATCAAACTAGGCACTCATTCCTTAAGTCATTCCTACTTTTGGTGACTGCTTACAACTAAGTTTAGTAGGTGTTGTTACTGAAAAAAAGTACGGAGAAAACATGGATAAGGAAAACCCTTTCATCTGATGGTAAGTAGAAAATTTAGCTCAAAGACAATAAAATATCAGCATGGTGTGAATATTCTTGGCTTACTGTTGTGTGCAGTAGAAAGCATGACTGAATTTGACCTCAGATGGTACTTTTTGAATTGTCCTTTCCTAGTTTATTTATCCTTTTGTCTGTCTGGTGGAACTTCAGTGTTTCCTAACATGTAGCTTCATTGATTACCTATGAGGTAAAAATGATGGATCTTCTAAGCAACTGAACTTCTGCTCTGCTAAGGACACACAAGTTTCTCTTTGCCTAAATCACATCTGAGTTTGACTCCAAGACTTTTCATCCATAAAAAACTGCTTTCATTTGATCCATAGGCTGTTACAACTCCCCATCTTAACAAAGGAGAGCTATGTGTGAGGTACATGCTAAGACATGAAACTGCAATTCAAAGGAATTCTGAGTATGAATCCCGTGGCACTATGGTAGCACTTAAAAACCTCTGTTCTCGAGAAGAAGAAATAAGAAGATTTGTGCCTTTCTTTAAACCAAGGTCTAAAGCAAAACGTTGGTGTCTCTCAAGAGGTTTCATCCTCATATAGTTATGGGAATTGATGGTTATAAAAAGTCAACGAGGACAGGAAGGAGGGCTACTCATCAGGGAAATATATACAGTGGTATTTGTATTCCTGGTGCCAATATTCAGTAAGAAGTAAAAAAAATAACACAGACCAAGCATATATTTATTGTGCTGTTTCCAGACTTAATGCATAAATCAGGAGCACAGCACATCGATAAGGAATAGAAATTATTAAGGGTGTGATTGTAATCAGACAGAGAACTGTGAAAACACTACGTGGTGCTTCATATTGGCTTGTCTTCAAAGGCATACCTATCAAATCTGTTTCTGTTTGATGAGTCTAACCGCTGAGCCTGTATTCCTAACTTGGAATTCCGGTTATGTTAGTTTTATTTCATTCATAACTTGCACAAGTTTGGGAGCTGAGCGGAAGATGCATTAAAAATGTATCAACTTCTTCACATATATTACTCTGGGGCACTGTCTTTAGAGAAAATGTGTCTTGTCACATAAATTGTGATGCAACTACACAAAGCCCTTGTTTTGTCATTTAGTACAGAAAATAATTGATTTAATCTACTCTTTAAACAAAATATAATTATTAAACAAGAACTGGTGGAAAGCAAACAGGCACAGGACTAGGCAATATAAAGAAAAAACCATATCACATATACACAGTAATTTTTATAACTTTTAAGCTAATTCAACTTCTGTTCACACATAGTTTTATCAGAACCAGAGCAAAGGTACGTGGGCCATGAAGTTCGGAAAGGTTAAGAGTCAGGTGTACTCCGTGTTTTTTGTTCGGTCTAATTTCAGTGTAATGCAATGTAGTCTTGTGGCAGGGTCCCTCAGAGCAAATGGAGTCAAAAGGGGTAAGAGTTATGCACAGAGATATCATTCACATGTGCCTGTATGGGAAATTTCCCTTCATGATGTTGGACAGCTTAGTACAGACGTAATTACAGCTCTCTTTCTGGACCTGCACGATGCACAGGGGCTGCAGGGGGGGTCTGTGAGGGGAGGCCAGGGCTGCCCCATGCAGGACACAGTCAGTTCCAACTGGCTCCTACCCACCCATGGCCGGGCACGGCTGAGCCCACAGCCGAGGTAGGGGGGGCCCTAAGCAAGTGCATGAACAAGAAAGGCCAGAAAATGACATGGGGAGATACTGGGGGTGGAGGGAGGAGCAAAAAGAGTGAAAAGTAACAGTGGGAACAACAAAGTGAGGAAAGGTGGAAGAGAAACAACAGTAACTCAGTGGTGGAAAGTGATGGAGCAGAGAAAGGGAGAATGGAGATGCAGAAGGAAACTGCTGCCTCCTAAGCACAATGCCTAGTGGTTGCCTCATGGAGGTAACTCAGTGTTACTTGCAGTGATATAAAGGGGGGAACAAGCGGTACTTGGGGTGATGAGGAGCCTGGGAAAAAGGGAGAACAATAATTGAACATTCATATTACTTAGCAATAAATGAAGATCGTTTCACAAAGTTGAATCTGTTTTGTCCACCATAGTAACTGGTACTTGTCTCCTGTCTTTGCTCCCTGTCTTCACGTTAATCCAGAAACTTTCTCAGTCTTGTTCTGTTTTCTCTCCCTTCTCTCTCTCTCTCAGTGTTAGCCAAGGCTTACCCACCACAGGTACAAGCATTTTATCTGCGTATAGTGCCAAGGAGGAGCAAGGTCAAGAAAATAAAGTCATTTGTGTGTAAATATTGATATATCTCTCTATGTTTATATATATATATTTAAAGAAAAATGAGAATGTTAATCTCAGTCTATGTCTCTTAAATCAGTAGAACAGTTTTACAAACACTGCCACAAAGAGGAATAATTTATTTATGTTTTATTTGAACCAATCGAAGAAAGCAGTAGCAAGTACTGTATCCAGGAAAAAAGATAAGTTGTTGGGAGAGGGAGGGGTTGTTTGTTTTAGTTTTGTGTTGGGGATTTTTTTTTTGTTGCTGTTTTTGGCTTTTTTTACAGATAGTGTAGATTAGCTGGTCTAGTATCATGGTATTAAAGACCTCATGAGAAATTACCTTTCACTTGTGTGATGATATCTTCTCAGCAAGTATTACTTCAGTTTGGATAATTCAAATATTTGCTTCTTTCCTGCTAGAAAGATGATGTCTTCTGTTCCTGAGCCAATATATAGAACTAGGAACAAATTCAGAAAATTTATCACTTGTTCAATATAAATTGGATTTATGTTAATTGTGGATGTATTTAAGTCCAAAATTTGTCATAGTTCTAGCTGAAAGCCTACTTGCTAGTAAAGGAAAAAAGAAAAAAAAGATAAACTTTGAAGCAATTGTAAAAGTAAATGAATATTTTTCAAATTTGTAAGTAATGTCCAACAAAGTACAAGAAAAGTAGTAGAAGCATAAGAGAGATTTAAACTAAGAAACTATACATAAAAGTTAGCTTTGATCAGGCATTTGACAAAATCTTTCTAGAGGCATAATCATATGAACAATTATAGATATCCATTCATTCTGTAGCCAAGAACAAAAGAAATTTTATGCGTTTAAGATCCCCATACTAACATAAAAAGAAAGGGTTGATCCAAATAACTGGAATACTGATCTATTTATTCATATTAATTTATATTTTCTGAATATTTAAAGTGTTATTATTTTCTATCCTAGAAAATGCAAGTTCTGTTTCCCTTATTTCATAAAAATATTGTAATCAAATATATACTGTTTAACAGAAAGGTAGCATCATAGGGATAATGATGATATAAGGTCAACTTTATAGCAATTATTTCTAAGAAAGTATTAATATATTACTCATTTGTTCATTCATTCAATTTAGTTTTAATACTTTTAGTTTAACTTTGCATCTATGAAGAAAAGCTGGATATTTTATCATATTTTCCTTACCTAAACAAAAGTGCAGATGGTAAGACCCAGAGAGAGATTTTGTGCAAATGTTTTTCCACAGTTTTTTACATAGAATAGTAGTTTAGTTTCTAGTTATTAAAAACAAAAATGTTATTGCTTAGATTATTACTCCAAAGACATGCATTATTTAGGCAGTACAACAGCAACTATGATTTTTATGTAAATTTTTCTTTTCACAAGAGGTGAAGCAAATTCAATAGAACAAATAACTGTGAAATACTGAACCAGAAGACACACAAAAATCATGTGCAAATGAAATTTATTTTAGATATGAAAGAGTGGATGTGATCTGAAAGAATGTTGAAGAAGTGTCCTGTTCAGAAAGATGTTAATGGTCAGGCATATAGTAGCCAGATGACAATTATATTTGATCGTGGTTCTTTGAGTCAGTTCACCAAAGTTCAGGTA
The DNA here is from genome assembly GCF_001604755.1 of Lepidothrix coronata. Taxonomy (NCBI): domain Eukaryota; kingdom Metazoa; phylum Chordata; class Aves; order Passeriformes; family Pipridae; genus Lepidothrix; species Lepidothrix coronata. The sequence continues at coordinate 1,287,004 of NW_016690184.1, forward strand.
ACTGTAGACTGTAGAACTGTTAAAACAAACACCAAATTGTTGCAAATGCACCAAATTCTGTCACACACTTCGTCAGCAAAGGAATGAAGCTTTACTTCTGAACCTGGTTTGGAGGCTTTGATTCTCACATTGAGAAGCATCAGCTGAAAGACAGCTTGGAGAAGCATGCTTAGAGACAGAAATTACTGTTTCTCCAAGATGAGTCTGGCTTTTTGTTTACCCACAGTATTCAAAGCTAATACAGACCAAATAAAAAACTTGGAACATAATTTCGGAAAAAATGAAGCAACAAAAGTAAAAATTTCGTTTTGGCCTAGGATGCAGCAGGACTCAGACAGCACCCATCAGGCCTGGCCTGATCTATGCCTGCATGAGTTTACATATAAACATTAAATATGTTCACCATCAGCTCAGAGCTGTTAACCAAAACTACCATTCAGTGGTGGGTAATTTCTCTGATGCTGCACTGCACCTGATCTTTGCTTCTTCAGCTACAGCTGACAGTTGAAGAAACACCTAATTTGCTACAATCATGCTACAGAATTTCATGGAAACATGCAATTGTTCATGGTGGACAGGTAAAATCATTTGTAGCTAAAAATGAGGGAATAAACTTCTGCAACTGATGTTAGTGAGACTTACCTAGGGAATGGATGGCGAGTATCAAACCTAGCTGCCTAATAATACATTGAAAGTAGTTACCCTCTTAATATAGGCATTGACTGTTGGCCTTCTGATCGTTTTATAATCAATCTAAATTACAAGACTTCTTAATTTTATTTACGAAAACAAATAAATTCAAAATTTAAAAAGGTTTTGTAGGATGATTTTTTTTCTGACTTAAGAGGTTAGTGACTGCTTCTAAAACAGTCAGGAGACACTGCACATTGCCTTGTAAGAGCAAATATACCTTCATTAAGAACTCTTCTTGGGAACAGTTAGTCTGTAACCACCCTTGAATCTAGAATACTGAGTGATCTGAGGCTGGATAGCAATGAAATAAAAAGGAGAGAAAAAAATTATACTTTAAAAATAGAATTGGTACCAAAAATAATGGAAAAATACTCTTAAAGGACAAAAATGTATTCAGAGTACTTCATTTTAGATAAGAAACCACACAAAGGCTAAGAAAAATAAAAATAAAAGAGTTCAAATATTTAAATTCTGAGATTATTGTAAATCGGTTTCCAAAGAAAATATATGAATTTAGAATATAAATTCCTTTAAATACATATAGAAGGTACAGAAGTATACATATTGATACAATAAATGTAGGCAAATTCTTGGATTATATTATCAAGTAAAAGGACAGTCAGTGGAAATGGAACACAATAATTTTTACTACAATAAGATGATAGTTTGAGAGAGCATTGATCCAAATCCATAACCATTACATAAAATTTGTATTCAAAAACACATTGTGGATTCAATTAAAAAAAACTTTTAATGTTTAATTAATTAAACTTTTGTGGCACTATAATTTATAATGAGAGCTGAGATAGATAATCTTAATTTCCCAAGGGTCTGAGATGATTTGAATCTAAACTAAATATGCAAGTTTCAAGTAACTTTTCTTTTAATAGCTACATGTTTTAAAATATAAAGGTAGAGCCTCAACAACAGTTTTTTGCAAGGTCTCTATAAGAATAGTAGACCTTGCTAAATTCTGAAGGAGTTCAAACACAGTATTTTTCCAGTGATTTCCAGCTCTTCAAAGAATAAACCTTTCCTGGCCTGAAAGCTCTCTGTATAATAAACTAGCCAGTTTTTTAGGGAGCCTCTGGCATTGGAATATGGTTATAAGAGGTCACCTTCATAATATGGAAATTTTCAAAATTCAAAATCAGTTTGAGCGGCAAGAAAGTCTTCTAAAAATCCCTTACCTTATTAAATCTGTGAGTAGAAATTCTCCCCTTCACAGTAACCCACTCAGGGATAAGGAATATTGTCATGGTGATGAGGTAGAAATAGTTTCCCCAAGGCATTCTCAGCAACATTCTTTATGCAGTGTGAATTTTCTGGAAAAAATTCTCAGTTAGAATAAGGACTGTCCCATATTTATACACCTAAGAATTTTTAAAAATACAACAGTATCTGGAAATTAATATTGAAAATCCACAGAGGTGGCAGAAGAATAAGCTTAAATATAATTTAAAAGCATAAATATAAGTTCTCCCATCAAGTCAAATATTTGGGACTTGTAAAATGGTTTTTTAAGAGCACCTAACTAATAAAAAAGTAAAATAAATTGTCTATACCTCCCACATCTCTTCAACACTCACAAGCTGTAAAGGCGAAGTTTACCACACAGAATATTCAAAAGATTTAGTTAACTGGAAAACATATCTTGATACACTGGAGAGATCCCTAATCTCTCTTGAGGTGTTAAAGCTACAAAAGTGAAAAATCCTAATAAGAAGAGATACTTGCATTTAATAAGAATTTACTAATTTTAATCCTAGCTACCTCCCTTCTCCCTTGTGTTAGCCTATTCATTTCTGCTAATATCCATATTATTGTACACCAAACCCATAAATATAAAAATGTTATTCAAATATGTCAGAAATGTTCTGCTGGGAAGTCTGTGGGGCATTAAGACATTCAGGGTAAAATAAAGAATAGTCAAAAAAGATAATACAGTGTTAATTATATTCTTTATCTCTCTGTTAATGTGGAAGAAACCAAGGAAGTTCCCATATTGGAAACCTTTACAGAGAACTCAGAGAAGGTGTAGAAATAAAATGCCTCTGGAAGTGAAATGCTAAAATAGAAACTAGAAAGCAAATATATAAAATGAAAAACAAATCCCAAGGACATCTCAGCTGATATTCTCTCATCACTAGCCTCTCCCTCTTTCATCCTTATTAATTTATAAGATTGGGGCGTACTGTCAAACTACACAGAATTGTACTCAGGTATTTGCTGATTTACCCATAAATCCTTTTTCTTTTTAATTGACTGAATCATTTTATGTAATCATTCTCTTTTGTAAAAGTCATCAAAAGCTTCAACTCAAAACGCTTTAAATATTCGAAACAATGGCTGAGGGAGGCAAATACTAAGTAAGTTTCAAGAGTTATATAGGAAGTGTGAAGCTCCTCACACTCTCCTCTGAAAAAATAAGCGCTCCCTCTCTCTTTCTGTTTTCCAACTCGCTACTTTTGTTTGCAGAGTTTCATTGTTAATGGATGTGCTGCTTTTGGCTGTGGTAGAAATATTTTTCTTCGCAGTTGCTGGGATGGGGCTGTATTTTAGGTTTATGCTGAACACAGGGCTGATAATACAGAGGTGTTTTTGTTATTGCTGAGCAGTGCTTACACAGAGCCAAGGCCTTTTCTGCTTTTTGTACTTCCATGCTGCTAAGGAAGTTGGGGGTATGTGGGAGGTTGGAAGGAGATACAGCTGGGACAAATGACCCAAACTGTCCAGAGGGATATTCCATACCATATGACATCATGCTCAGTATATAAAGGAGGGGGGGGAAGAAGAAGAAAGGGGGAGATGTGTGAAGTGATGGTGTTTGTCTTCCAAGTAAACATTGCACATGATGGGGCCCTGCTCTCCTGGAGATGGGTGAGCACCTGCCTGGACATGGGAAGCAGTCAATTAATTCCTTGTTTTGCATTGCTTACATGTGCAGCTTTTGTTTTCCCTATTAAACTGCCTGTATCTCAATCCATGAGTTTTGTACCTTTTACCCTTCCAGTTCTCTCCCTGACCTTACTGGTGGGGGAGTGCGCAACCAGCTGCTTGGGGCTTGACTGCTGACTGAGGTTAAACTGAAACAATAGACCAGGCTGATTTTAGGAGTTAGGAGATGGTACTGGAACCTGTGGACTCAGGTAAGACACTTCATATAAATTAGGTACTTTACACCAACATGCAGTAGTTTATCCTAGTGTCCTTACCAAATTCTGGAAAGGCTCTAGAAAGTCTGTACTACAGTACAGTACAGCTCTGCTAGTTCTTTCACAATATTTCGATAATCTAAAGTTCTCTCTCATTTCCTTTCCTTGGACGCCGCTTTCTTGTTCTATATCTCCTACAATGTCAACGAAGTGAATCTCTTCATGTGTAGAGTAATGCTGGGATATATGGGCATGACCAAAAGAGAGATTATGGTTATTTCCCCCCAGAGATATGAGAGAAGAAATTAATTAAAGTGATCTTTGTTTTCCCTTTTGTGCACATTTTCAGACTTTGGAAGTAATCTCTTTCCATTGACAATAATTAACAACCTTAACAAGGATCCCTGGAGAGGGCTTTTCTAATTGAAAAGACTGCATATAAGTGGAAAGAAGGAAAGAAGGTCAGTTTGGGGTTTTGAGTGGCTTTTTTTTTTTTAATGAAAGCATGCATAAATGGAATTCACTTGATGAGTTTTGCACTATGTCAGATGCAGGATCACAAATCATGGTGCTGTCTTCTAAAATGGATAAAATTATTATTTAACTTTAATCTGGGATGAAACCATGTTTGCTGTGTAGCATGGAGTATCTTAAGATGATGATAAATCACCAGTGCTGAAGAGACAAAAGGGGTATAGTATAAGGGACAGGTTCTTTTCACAGACTCAGAAAACAAGGAGACCAAATTGAATAATTTCCTGAGCATACTAAAATATAGATCTATGTGATAAGGTCTCTGTGAAATGATACTGGTTTGGTTCCTAATCAATAGAGGGCACTGGTATCTGATTGATTTATTAAACTCATTCTTGTGAAATCAGTTTTAATTTGCTGAGAATCTAATTGCATTTATTGTATGATGGTGTCAGGGTGCTTTGAGCCCTGGACAGGCCTTTGTAATAATTTACATCTGATTAAAAGAAAAAAAAAATATTTTAAGAACTCAAAATAAAACAATTCTTGAAATATGGGGAGAAATTATATCTCTGCTCTAGGAGGGCTCCTCAGCACAAGAGAGACATGCAGCTCCGGGAGCAGGTCCAGTGGAGGACAGCAAAGACGATTAGGGGACTGGGGTAAATAAATCTCTTACAAGGAAAGGCTGAGAGTGTTGGTCCTGTTCAGTCTTGAGAAGAGAGGCCTGAGAGGAAACCTCGTCAATATCTTTAAGTATCTGAAGGGAGGATGTCAAGAAGGTGGAGTCAGGCTCTTCTTGGTGGTGCCAAGCAAAAAGACAAGAGGCAACGGGCAGAAACTGATGCAGAGAAAGTTCCAGCTGAATGTGAGAAACAACTTCTTTGCAGTGCTGAGTACCACACACTGGAACATGTTGCCCAGAGGGGTTATGGAGATCTCCTTCACTGGAGATATTCAAGAACCACCTGGACACAATCCTGTGCCATATGCTCTAGGATAACCCTACTTGAACAGGGAGGTTGGACCAGATGACCCAGTGTGGTCCCTTCCAATCTTACCCATTCTGTATTCCTGTGATATGCATTGTTAAAAAATCATTGTTAAATTATTTTTTTTTTTTAGTGCAAAGACAGTAGGAAATTCTAGGTTGAAATATTTCCTGTAGAAAAGCTATTGCTATTTTGCCTTCTGATCATTGAATTTAACATGTTTTCAGGAGCCTTATGCTTACTTAACCCACCTTTCACATATGTATTATTCCCAGTACTTTAAATTGTCTCTAAGCAGGATGAATCTGCCAAATCAAACATGAATTCATAAATATGAATCCTTGTATCAGAACTGGTTGGGATAGGGTTGACTTTGCCTGTAGCCCACACAATTCTGTACTTTTTATTTGAGGCTGAGATGATGTTGATAACACACTGGTGCTTTAGAAATTGCTGAGCAGTGCTTGTGCAGCATCTAGGCTGTCACACACACACTTGTACACACATACACACTCACAGGTGAGGGCAAGGGGTAGTGGCAAAAGGCTGGGAGAGGACATAACTGGGACAGCTGAGCCAAACTGACCAAAAGCATGTTCCACACCATACGATAACAATAAAAGCTAAGGGAAAGCATGAGAAAGGAGGGTCACAGGGGATTTCATTATTAAGATGTCAGTCTTCTGAAGAAACTGCTACATGTACTGAGGCCCTTCTTACCAGAAAGAGGCTGATGGGAAGTAGATAATTTTTTCTTTTTTTTTCCCTTTGGTTTTGCTTCTGTGTACACCCTTTTCATCTTATGTTAGACTGTCTTTACCTCAACTCATGAGTTTTTCTTATTTTCTCAACCTTCCCCACTGAAGATAGGGAGTTAGAGAGTGGCTTGGTGGGCATTCAGCTGCCAGCCAAGGTTAATCCAACATATGGGTCAAAAAACCAAACCAAATATCCCAAACCAATATCCACCTCTACTTCCTGCATGAAAACCACAGATTTAGGATTACCTATGATATAAAAAATGGAGTACTTTGAGGACATTATAAGACTAGGGACCACAGACTGTCCACCTACATTGTTCTGTTCACTAAACATGCAACCCTTAAAGCATCAGAAGCAGCCATTTATGGAGGGGGAAATCTACAGAAAACTGCTCAAGATATGAAAATTAAACATGAGACTTTAAAATCCCTGTCCCTTCCATTCTCTTATGTCGTGGTTTAACCCGACAGGCAGCTAAACACCACAAAGCTGCTCACTCATTCCCCCATCCCCCTGTGGGATGAGGAGAAAATTGGAAGGAACAAAAAGTAGAACTCATGAGTTGAAGTAAAGGTGGTTTAACAGGACACAAAAGGAAGGTAATTAATTACAACGATAAAGTAATTAGAACATATGAAACTAGTAAAGCACAATGAAATTGCCCATCCCCCACCAACTGATGCCCAGCCCATTCCCAGGACCTGGGTCAGCTTTTGCCTTAGGTTTATATGCTGAGCATGACATCATATGGTATGGAACATACCTTTGGCCACCTTAGGTCTGCTGTCCTACTATGTCCCCTCACAACTTCTTGTGTACCCTCAGCCTCCTCACTCGTGACATGGTGTGAGAAGCTGAACAGTCCTTAATTTAGTGCAAGCTCTGCTCAGCAACAATAGAAATGTCGTGTTATCAACATTATTCTTATCCTAATTCCAAAACACAGCACTGTACCAATTACTAGGAAGAAAATTAACTATATCTCAGCTGAAACCAGGACATCTGGTCATATCACAGCTGCAATGTCTTCAGGGAAACCAAATTTGTTTGTCAGTTGGTTTATCAACTGCAGATGAGACTGATTGCATAATCTCTTCCCACCTGTATCAAACAAACTAACCAAACTTTTCAATTATTTAATCATTTTATTCCAGTCTAGTTAAATCTGATTTTCAATGAATCTTAAGTCCGCATCAATGCATAGAAAACATATTATAAATATTTTTTAATTATTACAAAAGTAAACAGTTTATACTTAATTTCAGCACAAAAATATACAGAAAAGCCTACATACATTCATATAAATTATGTTAAGGAATACACTATTTTATATTTTCACAACATGTAAAGTGTCTGTACTGTTTGATTTTACGTCCAAGGTACCTACAGTTTAATTCCTTGAATGCTAGAGACTGAATACACTCAGTACAATAAACATATCTCAAAATTTCTTGTTATGGATAATCATTCACTCAGTTATTCTTCTTGTAAACATTTCATAAGTTTTGACTCAGGTTCTTTAATTTTTTTTCATTTTTTAATGGAAAATACACTGTGACATAGTGTAAGGCTACAGCTTTTGCCCAGTCTTCCTTTTATTTATAAGAATAGCACTGTCTGACATATCCTTCCTACAAATTACTTTGATATGGGCTACACATCACACTTGTCACTGAAATCAATCATCCAGTGTTCTATCCTGGTGTTACAATATGTGTGGACATCATGTGTAGAGTCAGAGTAAGAGGGTACCAAAGACACTTCAGTGACATTTCTACCCCGAACTTTTTTAAATAAAAAAAAAGCCCGAAAAATTACTAACAAGCAAAAATATTTCCACAAAAATATCAAAAATATTTAAGTAAAAAGATTCTCTAAAGAAACTGTGAAGAAATTAATGCAATAGAAAGTAAAGAATTCAGATTTTTTTCCAATTCAATTATCTGTTGTCTTCCATGTATTTCATTTTAAAATCAGTTTTAATATAACGTTGTTTTGCTGACATTTTGGTTGTGGGGGTTTTCTTGTGTTTTTTATCTAACAAGATTTCACGCTAAAATCTCCCCACTTTTTTAAATCGTCATTTTGCACAGTATTATCATAAATCTTTAACTAGGTATTAGCTCAGACTTGGGCTCTTTCACTTCTGACATCCAACCTGTTCAAAGTTAGGTGGATTCTTTTGCATAACTGCTCAAACACATCTTTCCTATAGGTCTACCTCAGTTGTGCATCATTTCTCATCTTGATTATCCAAAACATTGTTTCCACTTACCTTCTGTAAAGCCCTAGGTCAAAGCTGCAAGCTGCCCAGGAATTTTACTTATATTTAAGGCTCCAAAATAATTCACCACCTAATTTTTTGTAAAGCCTTTTATTTCTTTAATACCTTGAATTTGCATAAAGAGGACATGCTACATGCGCTTCCCAAGAGACTTCTTTTAATTTAAAGAGAAAATAGTCATTTTGACAAAAGGTTCCAGGAGCAACGTAGAACCAAGAAGAAGAATCATTTTACAGAGGGCCAAACACACACCAATCTACACCAGTTAAGTAAAATGCAACAGGTTTTAAGTTACCCTCAAGAGATTACAGAAAGAGTAAAGGAAGAAAAGAGAGCAAGAAAGAAGGAGTAAAGAAAGAGGTTAGAATAAGAGAGAATTGTATTGGTACCACCAAAAGGTCACATGTTGGTAGCAGGTCCCAAAAAAAAGGCAAGATAGAGCCCCTGTGCACCTCTATTTATATGGTCTGTCTGGCGTGGCCACCCCTCCCAGGTGGGACATCCAGTTCACTGACCACTCAAGGCCCTCTGGGCCAGAGTGAGGGGTGGTGCAGCCAGTCAGAGGCTCCAGGGAGCGTGGTGTGGGCGGGCTACCAGGCAGACATTTTTTGATTGACAGCTCTCAGGCACAGGGCTCCTGTGCCATGTGTATTCTGTGTGGCCATTAGGCTGAAGGTCATATGGCTCCTGATACTGGAGGCCTGGCCATAAGGCCTCCAACCTGGCTCTTCCCCAACACACGCAGAGTTGGTTGATTCGACCCAATAATTAATGCAGTGAGATTAATCCAGTATCTCATACCTTCATGAAATGCAATCATGCCTTTCTGATAGCCAGCCAAAAACCTAATACAAAGCTTTTTTCTTAGTCTGTCACTTTTGTTGTATAACTCTTCTTGTGCACTGTTCTATTGGCTGCTTTTCTGACAGAGGAATAGAAATAGACTTCTTATCTTCAGAGTCAAGGATCTTACAGATTATATCAGCTCCCAATTATTATTTAATATTAAGAGAATAACTCTTGTCTATGACTAGCAGTTGAGTCTAGCTTCGTGAACTTAGGAAAAAAAAAGAAACAATTATAATTATTATGAGACAAGCTACATGAATTCCAAGAGGAGGTGGGAAATTACTCCAACCTACTTTGCTGATGTTTTAACAAATGATTCCCATGAGCACCTGCCAACACATCACATAGACTAACACAGTAATGGGTTTGGCTTTCCTTCTGACTAATTCAGTTTTCATGAAATGGGAATTAAGTCATAAGAAATATGCAAGTTCTTTGATAAGTAAAAATAGTTTAATCTTCACCTACTTTTAAATCAACTGTGTCAATACATGGCCTATAAGATAACGTTTGCTGAGAAATGCTTCATTTTTCTAAATATACTCTTTGAAAAGGAAACTCTTCCTCCCTACTGCCATCTTACAGAGAAAGAGTTTCTTGAAGTATTGCTCTAGGGTTTTTTTTCCTATCCATTATATCTTTTATATTAATATTATATATTTAGTCACTTATTTAAAGAAATAATTCTGTTTTCTTTTTCCCTTTACATAGCTAAAAGCCTAACATAAAGACTATGATGGTCTTTATGTCATAAAAGAAAAAGCCAATTACAGTCCTCTTTCAAGCACTCCATTTCTGATCTCTCAGTCCTATTCCTCAAAGGACAACAAATATCTAAAAGAACAGACTAAAATGCAGAACAATTTTAAATGAAAAAGAATTCAACATATATCATGGCATATCATATTTTTCCATGATCTCATTCTGTGATGTTAAAGAATTTTCTCTGCCCTAGGTTTCCTGCAGAACTGTCTTAAACATCTCATTCCAGGAAAAGATTGAGTGGTACAGCAATAGGGACAGCTCAAGCTGTGGGTGCCAGAGAATCACAGAACGGTTCCGTTGGAAGGTACCTTTATGATCATCTGTTTCCAACCCACCTGCCATGGGCAGGGGCACCTTTCACTAGACCAGGTTGCTCAGATCTCCATCCAACCTGGCCTAGGACACTTCCAGGGATGGGACATCCACAACTTCTCTGGGAAACCTGTTCCAGTGTCTCACCACCCTCACAGTAAAGAATTTCTTCCTAATACCTAATCTAAATCTAACCTAAATCTACTCTCTTTCAGTTTGAAGTCATTCCCCCTTGTCAAATTCTTTTGAACTATAGTCAGAATCACTTATATATCTGAAAACACGAGTAGTAGCTGGAATATAGGTTTGCAGTATATATGAAGATATTGTAATATATATGAAGATCTGAAATCTGTGTGATTATTTTTCCTTCAGGTAATCTCTACAATCTCTCCAATCTCTACATTGGGAGCTGAAAAGTGAGCAGTTTCAGAAGCTTAGGAGGAAAACAGGAGGAAAACAGGAAATATTTCTCAATGGTGATCTATGTATAACAAGGAATCATGAGGGATTTTGTTTTAGTAAAAATAAACAGAAGGTGAAAAGAGGAAATAAAGGCAACATAAACAAAAATTACAAAATGAGAAATACAGAAGCAGTTTGTTCCAGACATGGCCTGTCTTGTCAAATTCAAAAATTAATCAATTAACATGGATTGAAAACACAGTGTAAGAGAAAAAAAACCCACACAAAATACTATAAGGTGCAGGGATAATGCTATAACCATGTTAGATGACAAAAGAAATGTCTAGAAAAATTCTTAGCACAAAGTGGAGTGTGAAAAGTCATTATCAGAACCTGAGACACAAAAACAAGAATTTTATCAATGTTGGACATTATCAATATCTATAACCAAGGAACTGCCTGATGCTGCAGAAGTCTTAAAAATTCAGTTCTAAAAAAAAGGCCGTGATACATAAGGCACAGCAGAATCTGTTCACATCCACTATTTTATTTTTATTGCATCTTCTGTGTTTCCTTCCACTTTCTTTGACTTCATTGATCTTAGCTCTGTTATTCTGAGAATTGTATTACCCAAATAGCTGGACCTGAACATTTCACAGCTGGCATATGGCCAGCATAGGTGAATACCATAAGATGTAGAAACATGTTCTACTTTCATTAAATAGCAAAACTATCACCGTTTTCAACAGAAACAAGGTTTTGGTCACAGATAGATTTGCCTTATCAGTATTATTTCTGTGTATAAAAATCATCAGAGTGTGACATAACAGTATCTGTTAACAATCAGCGATACCTTACAATAACTGATTAAAGAATTACACTTTTTTCTCTCCTTTCCTATACTGCATAATCAATCAAAAATAAGTATCTTTGAAATTCATGGTTTGTTGGGAAAATGATTTCTTTTTTTTAAAGTGCTTTTATTATCTATTCTGGAAGTTTCCTTTAGAAACCACAAAATAAATGCCTGCTGCTCCATTAAGAAATCTCCACTTGTATTCTGCAGGCATCAGTTTTGTTTTACTCTCAAATTCCTAATGGGTTTTAAAATTAAAATGAATGTTTCTGTTTACTTTCTACTCTATCCAAAAGCCTAATCAGTGATGTCAACACATCTCAGTGTTTCTCTATTCATGACTGATATAGGCACTAAAGGAAGCATTGGGCACTGTTCAGTAGGCCAATCACTGGAGGATATTTTTTATGTTGTCAGCTGTGAACCAACTGAACTGTAATAAATAGTACAATTACTGGAAATAAGTCAGCACACTGACAAGACTGAAATAATATTAAGCAGGACACTTGGCAAATACATAATCTTTTACCCAAAATGATTAGAATATGAATCAAAATGGGAATAGAGCAGTATACCCAGAAATTAAAGACATTCCTGGTCTCTCAATCCCATTTTAGCTTTTTGTTTTCTAAAGCCCTTTATCTCACTAACAGTGCAGTGTTCTACCTTCCATGAGTGCCCTTGTACTCCTATATTCCTGAATGTCTTCTTTTGTTAAGTTACAGCATTCATAAATGTTGATCAGTTATCACTTAAAACTTTTCTTAAGATAATCTTTCATATGTACTTCTCCACCTGAAGCTGTCACTCCATCATTTAATCTTGATAGCTCCATATATGGACCATTATGTTCCTTCATTCACATTGCTTATGAAGCAGCTGTTTTATATGAATCTCTTTTGTTCTCATAGTCATTGCTGTCACTAGCACAGCTGTCTTAGTTGTATGCTGCCTTTGTTGATTTCAAGTTAGTGAGTCTATTTGCATCAGTTGATAATCTGGATCTAAACCTTTGTGATCAACATAGGACAAATATTTCCTGGGGAGAAACAAATAACAGGCACTTTAGCATAAGCCTTTCTTTTAAAATACAATATAAAACATAATTTGTTGATGAATTTCATTTGGAAAACAGAAAAGAAAAAGAAAATCTTCTACCTCTTTTCTTCTACACAGCAAATTTAAAGCACAAATCCCTAGAGAATTTGACTATTGTAAATTAAATTTTATTTCATTGTTTTATAAGATAAGCATTTACATTCCCACCATCCATAAAACACTAGACATTGCAAGTGTACCTGCCACTTCAAATAAATTCCAATGTTAGTTCTAGGAGATATGGTTTTTTTTCCCACAAATCTTAAGATTAGAGATCTTTCAATTTACTGATACAAGTTTCCTAAAAATTCTGCATGAATTCATACTGGGCATCAGAATCAGTTTGTGGTATCATTTCCTGAGATGTATTTTACAACATTCTCATGACACTAACAGAACTTACAAGGTCAGAATATTATTCAACTGTCATGATGGTTGAGAAAAACAGCCCCCATTGATGAACCCTTTAAAAGTAGCTAAAAGCCAAACAGAGAATTCAATTAATGCAGCATGCTTTTGATCAGTATACTTGCTGGACATTAAGTCTTTAATACTGTCATTAGTACATTCATTTTCAACCCTATTAAGGAAGTCTTACAAAAATTGTCTTAAATTTTACTTTACTGGATTACAAATCAAAATTTTTGAAAAAAGTTAAGTATAGCAAAAGACTACCTGATTTTTAATGCTGAAGCATACTGATATTCTAATCAAATTTCATAGATAACTTAACTTCTCTTAAAGCATAGAATAACAGCACAAAGAACCTCATTACTCTTATACAGTAAGTAATTGATGAATATTTTATACTTTATAGTAAGAAAAATATTTATAAAGGTATATCTAAAGATTAAAATATATTCAACCAATATTAAATTAATTATAAACTAATATCTACTAGGAGCAGATATTTATTCTGAAAGAACACACTGTATTACAATACAAAATAAATCACTAATGTTTTTTAGAAAAGGTATTCAGCATAACTGGGTTCTCAGTATAAGTCACATCTGTCAGATCACCTCTGACAGAAGAAAATACCATAGTTCTCAAACAGCAGAAAAGGAAGTTAGGAAATGAAAGTTAATAGGAAAATGCAGGCAGCATTATTGATTCTTAGTGGAATTTTATAACCCCAAAAATTAAATATTCTCATTTTCCATTTTCAAAATAGATCTCTCCTAATTTAAGCCAGAAATGAAACATATTAGAGGAGGAAATCAAGGTTAAGTTGTTATTGAGAATCTCTCTTTCAGGTCCAGTTTCCATCCACATATTTTTTTCATCACAGTCACTTGTCGGATATCAATTCTAAAATTAGTATGGTAGCAATTATTAAATCTGATCTGGTTTTACTTGTTTTTTGCACAGAATAAATGCAAATTCTTCTAATAAATAGAACTATTGCCTTGATTAATGTGCAGTGCCTTTGATTTGTGGCATGCTTTTCTTGATGGCCATGTAAGCAGAATTAAACAAAACAGTTCTGATTGTTGCACACAGAAATCTTGTTTCCTTGTTATGATTTCTTTTTCTTTTTACTATTTTTTGTTACCTTTGCATCTGGATTAAATCTATTTCATCTGATCACAAAAATGTTCTGATTAGAAGAATGCTGTATCTTATCAAAACTGGAATCAAATCAGCAGATGATGTAACCAAGAGAGAAATAATTCCACCTATGTCTTTGTCACCCAGAGATAAACCAATACAATGCTTAGCTGGGAGACTAGTATACAATCAACTGCGATTAGTTGCATAATTGTGACTTTGATCCTCCAGATTAAAGCTAGGATTACTTTACTTACTAACTCTTGCTGTTAAGGCAGTAACTCTAAGAAATAACCTTGAAAAAAATCTCTTGTCTTCTAGACGCAATGCTGTTGATTTACACTGGTAATAAGTTTTGATCTTTAAAAAAAGAGGAAGTTTATGCTATTTGTATAAACTATTGCAATTATCAGGAATGATATGTATGGCCAGTCTTCGCGAGCAAAGATTTGCGAAAGGTCTTTACCCTTCGAGCCTGCGCAATGGATTTTTTAGGTGAGACCCAGTGTGCGCTGAACTGAGCCCACCCTTTAATCCTGAGGTTCATCTGCTGGGGCCGAGCGAGTTTGGACAGCGGCAGTGAGGTCCTCAGGACGTAGGTTTGTTTAGAGTGACCTTCTCTTAGATGGATGGCCTTACAGGGCTGACGAGCTCCATGTGATTTAAAAATCTCACCATATTAAAATATAAAATGCTAAATTAAGCTATTTTTTTAAGTCTTTATTGATGAAATACTGAAAACTCACTTTCTTTGTATGCATGCTTGGCAGAGATTTGAGGCTGAGCCAGCGGAAATTTTTTCTAAAGTTCCTTAAAGAGATAACATTGTCTATATGGATTTTCCTTTTTTGTTCTTTTTATTATTTTTTTTTTTGAGTTTCCAATAACAGGGTAGTGATCTGGATTGAATATCTGAAAGATAAATTGGTTTTATCATAAAAAAATAAACTCTGGATGTCTAAATGGAGAAATTAATCATGTGAATTGCAGATTGTTTTAAATTCTGATATGGACAATTACTGTTTGTATGATCAACTTAATTCTGCAACCAGAATTCTACTTTTCACATGTATTTATGCTTGATATTTCTGAATGATGATGTTACAAGATTTTTAGAATATCTCATTACTCCAAACTACTAAAATTACTCAATTTGCACTTGAGAATAGTCATCTACATAAATGCAGGATAAGGACAAGTAGCAGTTTCATAGAATTTAATATAAGGAAATAATCCAGCTCCACATAAATCAAACTTTTATTCTACTACAAAAGAAAAACCATCGACGTGTTGGCAGATAATTTTGTAGACCCGACTATCTACAAGGTATGGAAAGGGAGTCTTCTGTTCTACCCTACATTCCTGGGGTCTATACTGAGGAACTGCATCCAGATCTGGACACTGCACTCCCTGAAAGAGCTCAGTTCACAGATCAAATTGAGAGTTATTTAAATTAGCAGTTGTATAGAAACAAAATATATGAGAGTGGGTTAGAAAAGAACTTGTTTAATTTCTAAAATGTAAGACTGAGTACAGAAATGTTGATGCTCTCCCAGTTCACCAAATGCTTCTGCTAGGGGCAAGGGAATAAAATGTTATGTCCATATTAAATGGGTTTCAAACAGAGCAAGGCAGATTCAGGTTACAGTCTAAAATAATGAAACACTGGAACTTGTTTTTATTAAGTTTAATATGAGTAGACTGTGGATGCTTTTAAACAAAGGTTAAGTAAACATCTATTGGGAAGTTCATAGCTAGAGCTAATACTGCCTGAGATTCAGAAGGCTGACTAGGTTACATTCCGGTCCTCTGTCATTCTATGCAAGCCGTACAGAAACCTACATGGAAGAACAGAATTTTGCCTAACTGTATTTAAGACAGACTGGAGGCCTAGGGGGGGAAACCAAAACCAACCTAAAAGATGTATTGACATATTCTGTATGTCATGGCTCACATTTTGTTATCAGATTGTTACACTTCTGCCAGTGAAAACTCTTAGTATTGGTGACTTGTTTGAAACATGTGTTTATATTTATATAATATGCACATTATGATAAAATAAGAAAAAAATGTAACCTTATGAGCTACAGCAAAAAAAACAACTTCCATTGGCACAGAGATTAATGGTTAAATACTTATTTTTTGCTAGGTGTTTTTATGTTCCAGTAATTTTTTTAAATCATTCTATCCCATCTAGATATGAAAGAGTCTTTATTTTTCCATAGAAAATTGTTAGAAATTACATTTTCCTTTTGCTTTATGCCTTTGAGGATTTGGCCCAATTTGCAAATACTTAGATATCTTTCCTACACAATGGTAATACAGCCTAAGCACAAGTCAGGCCTATGCAACAGTAACTTTCAGATGTTTTTGAAATGCTTCAGCACTGAGCTAGAGTTTATTTCAGATATAAAATAGATAGAACAGGTGCTATCAAACAGTTTTATTTCCTTTATGACATAAAGCCTCCATCCCAGGAATGAAAGCCTAGGTCTTTCCAAACAGTAAACTTGCTGAGAAACAGTTTGAAGAGCTTTAGAGTGATAACCTCAAGGCATAAAGGAGACAGTGCTATAGAGAGAAATAGGGAAAAATCTAGCCAAACTTAATGGGGAAACAAAATGGGGAAATGCTGTATTTTAGCTGGGCTGAAGGGAGGTTTCCCTACCATATACTTTTTGCTTATAATGGGAACTTTAAAGAACAATAAAACAAACTTCACAATGAACAGTATTTACTTTTAAAAAACCCATCTAAATGTTATAATTCAAAATGTTTAGAGCAATAAAAGTAATTTTTCTTACATTAATTTCGTTTTGCTATTTACTTACACCCTAACAGAAATGTATAGAATAAGAAATTAGATCATCAGTTCTTACTGTTATTCTTGATCTGTTGGATTAGAAGGAAATAAAACTAAATGGAAGGATATCTTGTGCTTTTCTGGGTCTAAAATTGCACTTTTCTACCCTGGATGAGCGTCACCTGCCAGATGACAGCAAATGAACCACCTGATGTGTGGTTTTGCTACTTGGAAGTGTATATATTTTGGGTTGTCTGTGCAGACAACCTAACTGTACTGAGATTGCATGGCCAGGTTTTGGTAGAAGGGGGGACTATGGGGTGGCATCTGTAAGAAGCTGACAGTGTGCCTTGCAGTATGCTGTGACTCCATGAGATGCCTGTGTTGGAACATGCTCCTGGTAGGACCTGTGGCCCTGTGGAGAGAGGAGCCTATACTGGAGCAGGTTTGCTGACAGGACTTGTGACCGCGCAGGGGACCCATGCTGGAGCAGTCTCTTTCTGAAGAGTGAGAGCCCATGGAAGGGACTCATGCTGGAGCAGTTCATTAACTGCTGCCTGTGGGAAGGTGTGCTGGTTTAAAGATAAACTGGCAGGGGAAATGAACCCAACTCAGAGATTATAAGTCAGAATAACAATTTAATAAAATAATACAATAAGTACGATTATACAGACAAACAATTGGCTTTAACCCACAAAACCTAAATGTATAACCCAGCACCCTGGGGCATGAACAGAGTGGTGTTCGCTGGGCCCCCTGAGTCCAAAGTAAAAGGAGAGGGGAAAACCTGTTGGTGAGAGTGCTGTTGCAGTCCGGTCAAGAGTGGTGGTTGCAGTCTGGTTGAAAAGTGGTAGTTGCAGTCCAGTCAAGAGCGGTGGTCTGCAGTCTTCCCCTAGATCCCACGAGTGGTTAAAAAAGTTCCAAGACCCCAAGATTATATATTCTCCAGATCAGGCAGGAATGCCCAGCACTTCCCTCAGGGTGGGGAGTTTCAAAATGGGTGTGAGGACAAGAGCACTCTCCTGTCTCACAGGCCTCTTAACACCTAGTTTATAGCCTGAGGAGTCAGGCTGCTCTGGGCAGAGGGTGTAAATGCTCAATTGATAACAGTTTCTGGGAAATGGCATGGAAGGCTATAGAATACACAGTTTTGGTTACACCCATCCAGTGATGAACTGGTCCCAGCTGTTCTAACTAGGACAGAAGGACTCACACTGGAGAAGTTCATGGGTAACTGTCTTCCATGGGAGAGACCTCATGCTAGAGCAGGGGAAGAGTGTGAGGAGTCTTTCCTCTGAGGAAGAAGGAGCAGCAGAGACAATGTGTGATGAACTGACTGCAACTCTCCTTCTCTGTTCCCCTGCACCACATGGGGGTTGGAGGTAGAGAAAATTGAGAGTAATGTTAAGCCCAAGAAGAAGGGAGGGGAGAAGAAAGGTGGTTTTAAGATTTGGTTTTATTTCTCATTATCCCAATTTTCTATCGGCAATAATTCAATTCATTTCCCCAGTCAAGTCTGTTTTGCCCATGACAGTGATATCTCCGTCTCCTTATCTTGACCCATGAGCCTTCTGTTATATTTTCTCTTCACTATCCAGCTGAGAAGGGGTGTGATAGAGTGCTTTTGGTGGGCACCAGGCACCCAACCAAGGTCAACGCACCATAGTAATATAAGAAAGCGTTGGTTTTGGTCAGGATTCTAGTCAAGGATCTATTCAACTTAAGCAAAACCAGCAAGTTTACCAAAGTAAGGGACTACTGTGTCACTCCTTCAAAAATATTTAAGTGCCTATGACATTTATTAAATATCTGGATTTTGATTTTTTTAAAAACCAAAACAACCAACCAAATATTGAACAAAAGAAACAAAAAAAAAGAAAGAGGTTTTATAAACATTTATTTCAAGAAAACAAAACAAATAAAATCTAGTGCATAGCTGGAGAAGGCAGAAAACAGTTGTCTTTGAGAGAAAGGGAAGCACAGTCTTTCACATTGAGTAAAGATTTTAATGCTGTATTAGATGAAATAGTAAAAGATGGGATAAGAATCAAATCCGAAAAAAAACAAATCACTGAAGAATTATCATTTATTTTATCATTTCCAGCCAAACAATTGAAATAGTTAAGTTATGCAAGATAGGTAAGACAATGAAAATGAATACAGGTATCCATATTCATCCTATCTAATTTTGGGTGCATAAACAATGTACAAAGTTAAGAACTTGTATATCTAAGGTTCTGAACAAAATCAGTGTAGAAAAATAAACTCCTATAGAAGGTGCTTCACTTCATTCCAAATCTTAAAATACTTCACAAAAATTCTATCTCTTGCAAGCTATAGTGAATAACTGAGGCAACCAAAATTATCTCAGTATAATGAAAAAAGAAGGCCTACATCCAAATCAATAAGAGCCAAAGAGAAACTCTAAGAATAGGATATTTGGAACATCTTTATCAACAGGGATGAACAGAAATAATTCCCAAGAAAGGAAGAAAAAATAATTAAGCTTTAGTGAGATGAACAGCTGCTGTATATGACTTTCAGCTGTACAGGTATACTAGATCTAAGCATGCAGATTTACAGAGATGTGGACCTATTTATTCAAGACAATTGGCCTTTAAGTAATTAGTTGGAGTATTCAAAGCTTTTTGAAGTTTTCTGGGATTTCTTTGAACTGCTTATGATGTCTCACACCTTCAATTATGAAGTTTGAAAATGTGAGAAAAATATGATCCCAAATAATAGGGAAAAAACTTGTCAATATTTTATATTCCAAATTTATGTTAGTTTATCATATAAAACCTTATCATTAATTTATATTCCTTGGAAAAAATACAAAACCAGAACTGTAGATATTGAATCCAAAATTTAATCTTCAGCTATAAATATTTTTTAAAGGAATTGTTTATCTTGGTTTGGTGTTTTTTTTTTCCTTCATAGTTATAGTTGATAATGGTATTGGATCTGCTTTTGATTCTTTTCAGTTTACAACAAATCCAGCAGAGTAATTGGACTGTTCTGTAGATATCTAGGGCTGCCTAATTTCTTCCCCTTATTCTAGTTCTGGCAAAGAGTAGAATATTTTATAGACTGCTCTACTGTTATAGGTTCCCAAGAGAAAGTCTTCATTGTATTTCTGGTTTTTTTCTAAAATGGAAGACAATTCATTTTTTAAACATATGAAATGTTTCTTAAAGAGGAACAATCTTCCTCTCCATTTCCTTTGTACTACTGGAATATAATTACTAAAGAATACTTTTATAATACCTATATTGGGTTTGCATGACCAGGTTTTGGTAGTGCAGAGGGATGCAGGAGTGAATTCTGTAAGAAGCCTGTAGAAGCTTCCTCCTTGTCCGTCAAAGCCAATGCCAGCCAGCTCCGGGATGGACCAAGACTGAGCCCATCAGGAATGATAGTAACACCTCTGTGATATTAAAGAAGGACAAAAAAATTTATTGGGTAGATGCAATTGTGGCCAGAGAAGAGCAAAGTGAGAATATGTGAGAGGAACAACTATGCAGACACCAAGGTCAGTGTAGAAGGAGGGTGAGGAGGTGTTCCAGATGCCAGTGATTCCCCTGCAGCTGTGCTGAAGAACCTGCACTCCATAGAGAACCATGGTGGAGCAGAGATCCACCTGCAACCCATGGAGGAGACCCAAGCCAGATAAGGTGCATGGTTGAAAGAGGGTTTTGAACCTGCAGGTAACCCGTGCTGGAGCAGGTTCCTGGCAGGGACCTGCAGACCCACAGAGAGCAAAGCCCACACTGGAGCAGGTTTCCTGGTAGAACTTGTGACCCTGTGGGGGACCCACGTTGGAGCAGTTTGTGAAGAACTGTTGCCTGTGGGATGGACTCACATTAGAGTAATTCGTGAAGGTCTGTCTCCTGTGGGAGGGACCCCATGCTAGATGAGGTGAAGGACTCTTCTCCCTGAGAAGGAGCAGGAATAACCTGTGATGAACTGACCATAACCCCCATTCCCTGTTTCCCTGCACCACTGTGGGGGGAGGAGGTAGATCTGAGAAGAAGGGAATGTGTTTTTAGGATTTGTTTTTACTTCTCATTATCCTGCTCTGATTTTGTTAGTAATAAATTCAGTTCATACGTCCAAGTTGAGTCTGCCTTGCCCATGACAGTATTTGGTTTGCGATCTCTCCCAGTCCTTATCTCAACTCATGAACTTTTCATTATATTTTCTCTCCCCTCTCCACTTGTGAAGGGGAGTAATAGAGCAGCTTTGGTGGGTGCCTGACATCCAGCCAGGGTAAACCCACTACAGTACTTTTCATTACAACATGTGTATTATGATAGAAGTATATTCTGGGTTATTTTAAAAATTTACATATGATGTTACCAGTTTGCCAGCTAAGAAAGAGGGGAAACTTAATCCCAATGGTATAGAATGGTATTTTATGGCAAAACAGCAGTTTCCCCAAACAAAAAAAAAAAAAGAAAGAAGAAAAAAAAGAGAAGTTTTAGTGCTTAGTCTTAGCTTGACACAATAGTTAACAGAGTATAGGCATATCAATTTCTATTACATATGCTTTTTTCAGTCCTCTGTCTTTTTATTTTACCTGGTTTCATATAGAAGAGGATATTATAGAAGTATATGATATTATAATAAGTCATATCCTTCCAGTGATTTTGATTTAAGAAAATAATTTTCTGTTTGCAGTGATTTCACCTTTTTTAAAATATACATTCCATTATGATTTACTTTTACACTGGTGTGTTTTAACATTTCCTACCAACCCTGACAACTTGACCACTGACTTTTTACATGACTGTGACTTAGCTTGTATGGCTCCCAATGCAGTAAAATTTTGAAAAGTCCGTTAAAAATTTTTGAAAAATACTCTTACATTTTATGAAGACACAAATAACTCAGTACTTTTATATATACATATAATATTTCAAATTTAATATTTCATATTACAAACAATATTTCTGACATTTCTGGCAGATGATGAAAAAAAAAAGAATTGTAGTGGAGTATATGATAAGGTTTGGTACCCAACAGCAAAACAAGCAACTTTCTTTGATGGCACTGTTGAATAAAACAAACAGTGAACTAAACTTCATTCCTTAAATGAGTACAACTGTCACCAAGGATCTTGTTCTGTACAGAAGGGGGATATTTGGCCCTTAGTGGCTGTGAGCAAAGTATTGTGTTGCAGGGATGCTCAACAAGCTTGGAAATGACAGCTAGAAGATGAATATAAGAATAGACAGGAAGTGACAGTGAGTTTGACTATAACTTTTTTTGCAGAAATGAGCTAAAAGGAACATCTCAAGTATTATCACTCTCCTTGTCACTAGCAGCTATTTTAATAAATCCAGAATAATCAGTGGTCTGTAGGTCAAATGTTTCTATGGAGAATAAAAATTAAATTATTTCCTGAAGCTGAACATGATATCCAATTTACAGTATTAATAACAAAAATCCAATTGATCTAAATGCAGAAGTTTGAGCATGGAACTTCTCAAGGAATAATACTCATTGACGCTATCCATCGTTTCTTCCTAGCTGTGAGCAGACTCTTGATTTCATTTTGGAAGAAGAAAAAGGAAATATTGCAGCTATATATGTACATAAGTATTGGAAGAGAATCAGAATTCAAGTAGCTTTAGACTGTGCCACTCACATTGTTCTGTCTGGAAGTAGAAATGTTTTTAACATTTGTTGTTCCTGAAAATGTCTAAAGCAAAAGGCATTATGAGTACTTTAGATATCTTTGTTACTTTGTAATTCAGATGTTGTATGATCTTAAATTAGGACAGTTGAACTTCAAACAGTGTATCAATAATTTTAGTCCTGTTTAAATCCACTATATTGATAGTCAAATTTAAGATTTTTTTTTTTTTTTTTGTGAGAAGATCATGTGACAATTTCATAAAAATAATTCCCTCTTTGGAAGTTAAGTATAGATAGTATGCCCACAAGTTGCCCAAGATAACTAATATGGTTGAGCATCTGTACCCATCATATTCCTTTCATTGCAGTTTGCAACTAAGCAAAACTAATTATTGCCAAGAGAAAAAGCAATGTAAATTTGGATGGGAATAAAAGTCTCAGACTTCTAGTTTCTAGGTCTCACACCTCTAAGGAGATCTATGAAATTAAAATTTGCCCGGGGACATTTTGAATGCTGGTCATATATCTTAAAAACAAGAGCCATTACCTACTTAAAGATAACTAGGGAAGTCTACTTTCAGAAGGTTAATATTTCAGAGAGGGCCTTTGAGAATGAGTAATTTTTATTGTTTTTCTAATTCTTGAACTGTAAATTCCTCCTTGTAATTCAGCTCTACTAAAAGTATAAGATAGATAAAAAGCAACAGAGGCAATGTGGGACTTGAGTTCCTTGTGGGGAAGGATAGACAATAAAGAGGACTAATCTTCTTCCTTAAGGAGGAGGTACTTAAAGTTCTTTCTAAGACTGACCATAAGGCTAACACTTGACAAGGCTAACACTTGATAAATATTCTTGTATTTATGTATCTGTATTAATAGAACTGCTTTTGCACCTTTTTTTTAGCATATCCTCTTATTTCTTGTAGTTACAATAAATGCTGAGAAAAATATTTTCACATTTCAGATATACAGAACTGATGTAGATACCTGCAAAAAGTGAACAGAATTTAGACTGTTAATATCCATTACCAATACATAAGAAAAGAGACAGAAAAACAAACCAAAACCCCCAAAACAACCAACAAAAAATCCTAAACAAGCAAACAAACAAACAAACAAAAAAACCCCAAACAAAATACTACCAGCAAAACAAACCTAGATACTGAGTTTCCAAACTGTTTTCAGGAAGTAATCTCAGCAGCAAAATAATTTCCTACATTAATTTTGAATGTTGAGTCTTTTTGCTTTTTTAATAAACATTGAAGAATTCTGGTAACTGTTATTGTTCCAGCTCTTTCCTACAATACTGCAGTGTGTGCTCTTTAATAAAAGAGCTCTGGAATAATATTCCACTAGGCAAATTTAATAAAGCTCTAGGGTGCATTCTGAAATCCTTCCTTTGGTATGCGAATAAATGCAAGCTGTTTCTATAAAATGCTAAAAACACAAACCTGGAGTCACACTGGATTTGAATGGCTGCTGCTGAGAACAGTATTTTACTTCAAAAATTATAATAAAATTTGTACAATAGAGAACACTATGGTTACTTATTAGCTAGTAAATGATCACTTTGCTTTGTAATATGCCACCTCAGAAAATATATCTCTTTTTCACTGGCATAGTTTCCACAAATTCATAAAAATAACAGTGTTTTTAAATAATAAGTAAAATCATGAAACTCCAAATACAACCCAAAAATATAATAGCCTTTTTTGGATAATTTGTAAAACTCATAGAATCAAATTAAGATTGGAAAAGACCACCAAGATCATTGAGTCCAACTTCTGACCAAACACCATCTTGTCAATGAGGCCATGGCACTAAGTGCCACGTCCAGTCATAACTTGAACACTTCTAGGGATGGTGACTCCACCCCCTCCAGGTCAGTCCTCTTCCATGGTTAACAACCGTTTCTGTGAAGAAAGTCTTCTTGATGTTCAACTTGAGCCTCTCCTAGTGTAGCTTAAGCCTGTGTCCTCTTTTCCTGCCTCTAGTGGCCTGGGAGAAGAGGCTGACTCCCATCTGGCTACAACCTCCTTTCAGGTACTTGTAGAGAGCAATAAGGTGTCCCTTGATCCTCCTTTTCTCCAGACTAAACAACTCCGGCTCCCTCAGCCGCTCCTCATAGGACTTACCCTCTAGACCCCTTCTACAGCTTCATTGTCCTCCTCACCAGTGCCAAGTACAGAGGGACAAACATGTCCCTAGTCCTGCTGGCCACACTAATGCTGATACAGGCCAGGATGCCAATGGTCTTCTTGGCCACCTGGGCACACTGCTGCCTCATGTTTAGCAGGATGTTGACCAGCATCCACAGGTCCTTTTCAACTGGATTTCTTCGCAGCCAATCCTCTCCCAGTCTGTAGTGCTGCATGGGGCTGTTGTGATCCAACTGCAGGACCCAGCACTTTGCCATATTGAACCTTGTCCAGCTTGCCTCAACCCATTGACCCAGCCTGTCCAGATCCTTCCTACACTTCACAAGATCAACATTCCCGTCCAGCTTGCTGTCATCTGCAAACTGACTTAGGGTGCACTCAATCCCCTTGTCCAGATCATCAATAACAATATAAACAGGATTGGCCTCAATAATGAGCGTTGGGGAACCCCGCTACTGACTGGTCACCAACTGGATGTGACTTCATTCACTACCACCTCTAGGCTTGGCCATGCAAGCCCTTTATCCCAGCGAAGAGTGCGTCCACCCAAGCCATGGGCTGCCATTATCAAAGGCTTTACTGAAGTTGTGCTGGTTTAAAGGTAAACCTGCAGGAATGAACCCAACTCAAAAGGGACTATAAATCCCTTTACAATTTAATAACAATAATACAATAAATGCAATTATACTGACAAACAGTTTTAACTCACAAAACCCAGATGTATAACCCAGCACTCTGGGGCACGAACAGAATGATGTTCATTGGCCCCCGTGCTGAGCGCCACATGGTTCCCCCTGAGTCCAAAGTAAAAGGAAAGGAAAACCTGTTAGTGAGAGTGCTGGTCACAGTCTGGTCAAGAGTGGTGATTGCAGTCCAGTTGAGGTTCTGGTCCTCCTCTGGATCCCATGAGTGGGGCCCAGAAGTCCAAAGACCCCAGGATTATATAAACTCAGGTTCCCGTGGGAATGCCCAGTACCTCCCCCAGGGTGGGGAGTTCCACAATGGGTGATTGTGAGTCCTGAGATATTTTTGGAATCCTTAGTGGCCCATTAGCAGACATGACCCCTCAGGCTGGGTGTGGAGGTGCTAATGATTCCCCAGAGGGCAGTTATCACACCTGAGTCCTTGGTGTGAGGATAGGAACATCCTCCTATTTCACAGGCTTCTTAACAGCCAGCTTATAGCCTGAGGGGTCAGGTGTGCTCTGGACAGCTCCTGCAAATGGTCTGTTGTTAACAGTTCCTGAGAAATGATATAGAGGATGTAGAATATATAGTTTGGGTTACACCAACACAGTGATGAACTGGTCCCGGCTGCTCTGACTAGGATAGAAGTCCAGACTACAAGTCTATGGCACTGGATGGGACTCACCCAACGGTACTGAATCTCCCTAAAGCTCTTTAAATCTCCTGTGGTTGGTCTGGCAATGCCCTTGCCATGTTAGCCTCTCTCAGCAAAAACTGCTGGGTCCTGCCAGGTCTCTCCAGTCTTTCTTGTCTTGCCCTGACTTCAGAAATCTGCTGTCTAACTTCTTCAGGTGTTTTGACCCAGAACTTACCATAGTCATCGCTGCTGTCACTGCTGTTGCTGTGTACTCGCTGACTTTTAATGACTTTATGCATTTAATGTATGCACTAGGATGCATCTAATGCATCTTAACTTTTAAATGATTGAATCTGTAATCTTTACAGCATTTTTATCCATTTCAATTTACAAATGTTTAATCATTTAAAAAGATATTTATGGTAATAGCTTGGAAATATTCAATTGAGCAGTATTTTTTTATTATTTACCTAAAATACATCAATTTTCTTTTCTTTATCTAATATTGATATTTAGTTCATTATTGGTAGTTATTATTTATAAACAAAAAATAGAGACATACTTTAAAAAAATCAAATTAATCTCAGTTGAAAGGAAAATTAATTTAAATCAGCACGAAAAAATCTATAGATGATTTAATGAGAAATAGGTGATTTTTAAAATGTCTGTTTCATAGTTCAGATTTTTATATGGAAGTTTATAAGGAAAAAATTGTCTTTTAGAAATTCATACTCACCCATATGATAGATTTCCAACTGAAAATATGTCAGAAAAGCAGAAACTTAATATAGATATCTACAGCTGTTCTACTCATTCAAGATTTCCCTTATTTTAGATAGATATTTGCACTTTTAGGATGCAGTTTATCTGATCTCTTTCGTACATCTGTTCAGGGTGAAAAGGATCACATCACAACATTGCTTAGGTCTGTCTATAACTATAAAGCCAGTCTGTATGTTTAAATTCCAGTCATAGGAATATGAAACAGAGATTAGTGGTTTTATGTCCATCTACCTTTTAGCAAAGTTGGTTACCTAATTTTTTTTCTCAGAAAAGCAATTTTTCCATCTTCTGAATCTAAAGCTAAAATCCCCCCCTTTTTTTTCCAGTCAGCAAACAAGGTAATTAACACAATCTTTCTAAAACTTTGTCTAAGAGAGAAAAGAATTAAGTGCTTCTATCTTTATGAAATACAGAGGAGCAGGATAGCAGTTTAATTGCATTCAAAAGGTACAGTCTGTGCACTAACAAAATCTCTATTAATAATACTTTCTCTTGCAGCTACAATAAAAGTAGTAATTTCACATTGTGCCATTATCTTTTTTGTTTTTAGTAATAATGAGGAAAAACAAGGACAACTTTGGAATGATTAAATTAAAGTCAAACAGAGTTGCTAGAAAATACTGAAAGAATGAGAATATATTCACATCACCCCTTTGGAGACAAGAACAGTCATCTCATATGTTAGGACTACTCTAAAATAAAATTATTTGAGATTACATTTTAATTGGTTAGGAATTCTCAAAGGGTTTCTCTGTTGGCTTTCCTGTGGGAGTAGCAAACTCCAGGTAAGTGGCAGCCATCAATTGCTGTCAGGAGTAATGTCTTCCATTACAACTGCAGCACTCATAAGAAGATGTGCATTTTTTTCTGTAAAATCCTGACAAGTTACATTTATTTTCTACCTTTGTTAAATAGCTTAGCTTAGGTTGCTACTCAATAGTTCAGTAAAGAAAGTATATGTAATTTTGTGGCAAAACTTACAGTGATTTGACAGTGTATTTAGCTCTGTGTTAAATAGAAGTACTTTTTCATCAATGCTCTGTGAATAGTGTTTGTGCTGATAGCACACGGCATCCTTAACAAATGTAGTATTTAAATAGATCTTAACATATGTAAGGAACATTTAATTGTTATTGCAAAATGAAGAAAAATAGCAACCTAACTAGTCATAACTGTTAAGTATATTCTTTGATGTTGAACACCTGAAGAAAAACCAAACTTTTAATAGTTATAGTAGAGCAATTAAAACACTAGTGATTAAATCTGATTTTGCAATGAAACTGTAAGAGCTTCAAGTTACAAACAAAGGTAATTCTCATGGGAAGGTAAAGTAGAAACTATTGAAATATGCAATGTTAGTCTTTCTAAGTGTTTTGTTCTCATTATCATTTTTAGTAATGCTTCATTACCTTGAACAAGCACTTGGAAATGTATCAGAATAAAACTCATTATAACTTCCACTGTCTGTCCCTCCCCTTGTATTTTTATGAATTTGTAAGGTTTGATAAATAGGTCAGAAGTGTAAATGATACTACTAGCACATAGCATAGATTTTGTGTGGTGAAGCAGTAAGTACTGTCCCAGTTCTATAAGCTTTTACGCATATATGAATGAGTAGATATGTCCAGTATCTAGACACAACTGTGATGAGAAGTTTCAAGCATTAAAAAATAATGTATTTTTCTAAAAGTATTAATCAACACATTATGCTACTGGTTTATTTTTGCATAATAATAATGATTATTTTCAAAACTTTGTCTTTAGCACTTGCATCATAAGTAAGCTCTAAGCTTACAGTACTATGGAGCTGAAGCTATTTAGTTATCATTGATATCTACAGTCCTTGGTGACTCTTAGTTGCTGAGGCCCAGGAGATTGGTCTAGGGAGCTCATTGTTTAAAGATGTCAGAACTGAAGTGAGCTTGTCTTTCTTCTCTGATTCTCCTGGCTTATACCTATGTTACTGTACTGTTTTGCCCCTCACAAGGGGGTCTATGAGGGGGTTTTATCTGCTCCTGATAATGCTTTTATTCTTATGTATTTGAATACAGGATGTATGCAGAATGCCTTGCCTATTTGTAGTCTCCTCTTTTGCTTATCTCATCCTTTTACTAACTTTCATTGATTGAATTCGTACTATGTGCATGACTTTCATTGCCCCTTTGGTGCTCACACAGATCGTATACTTATGCAAAATGTTCATACATTGTCTTTAGCTATGCCATAACAGTTTAACAGAATGCTTATACGCTGTTACTGTTTACACTACTTTATACTGCTTTACTATGCTTCCATTCAGTTATGTCCTGGTTAATGTATTTATAATTTACAGGCCTTTATTTTGGCTATGAACTCTCTCACCTAGAAAAATCATAGTAGTAACAAAAATACAGACTGAAGCTTTTTCATATTTACCTTTCACTAGCAAAATTGTGCCACATTTCTGCAATTATTTTGAGAGTACCATTAGCTCTCTACCATTACAGGCCTGATTCACAGAACCATTGAATCATAGAATCAACTGCGTTGGAAAAGACCTCAAGAACATCAAGTCCAACCCTTGATCCAACACCGCCATGGTTACTAGATCATGGCACTAAATGCCACATCCAGTCTCATCTTAAAAACCTCCAAGGATGGTGAATCCACCACCTCCCTGAGCAGCCCATTCCAATGTCAGATTGCTCTCTCTGTAAAAAATTTCTTCCTAATATCCAACCTAAACTTCCCCTGGCAGAGCTTAAGACCATGCCCTCTTGTCCTACAGCTGGTTGCCTGGGAGAAGAGACCGACACCCACCTGGCTACAACCTCCTTTCAGGGAGTTGTAGAGTGATGAGGTCTCCCTTGAGCCTCCTCTTCTCCAGGCTAAACAATCCCAGCTCCCTCAGCCTCTCCTCACAGGACTTCTGCTTGAGTCACTTCACCAGCCTCATTGGTCTTCTCTGGACCTGCTCCAGCACCTCAATATCCTTCCTGAACTGAGGGGCCCAGAGCTGGACACAATACTCAAGGTGTAGCCTCACTAGTGCAGAGTACAGGGGAAGAATCACTTCCTTGGTCCTGCTGACCACACTATTCCTGTTACAGTTTGTCAATTCAAACTCCCAGCTCCCTTTCTGCCTGGCTGCTCTCCAGCCACTCTGTGCCCAGCCTGTAGGGCTGCAGGGGGTTGTTGTGGCCAAAGTGCAGGACTCGGCACTTGGCCTTGTTGAATCTCATGACCATTGGATTCGTCCCATCTATCCAGCCTGTCCAGGTCCCTCTCCAGACCCCTCCTGCCTTCTAGCTGATCAACACTTTCCCCCAGCTTGGTGTCATCTGCAAATTTGCACTCAATCCCTGCATCCAGGTCATCAAGAAAGATATTAAATAGAACTGGGCCCAACACTGATCCCTGGGGGACACCACTAGTGACCTGCTGCCAACTGGATGCAGCACCGTTCACCACCACTCTACAGGCCCGGCCCTCCAGCCAGTTCTTAACCCAGAAGGGAGTGCCCCTGTCCAAGCCATGGGCTGCCAGCTTTTTCAGGAGTATGCTATGGGAGACGGTGTCAAAGTCTTTGCTGAAGTCCAGATAGACCACATCCACAGCCTTCCCCTCATTCACTCATGAGCTCATTAAGGTTAGTCAATTTTTTAAGTTGTTTAACAGTAATCACACTATGAAGGTTAGTGAGTCTTGTTATAAAGTTAAGCATTTGCTTAGGTATTTTGATGAATTTTGAGGCCACATCTACCCTTTGCAATAGAGCACAGTAGTGGCATCTTCACACTTTTTTGATCTGTCAGCCTCTGGGATGAGAAGTGGCATATTTCTTCTGCCTCAGAATGTAAGTTCTGTAGTCAGTGTGAAAAATTACATCAATGCTTACACTGCGTTTGTAAGCCCAGCTTCAATCCCTGCATAGATTTGAAATGGTTAAATGTGCCATCTGGTGTCTCAGAACTGAGATGGAGTATATTCTTTCTCTTGAAATAGTTTGATCTATCTGCTTTATTTTGTTTTCAGTTGAAAAAGGTTACCTGAAACAAGTTTCACTAGAAATGTAGTGCAGCTTTCTAGCAAACAAAATCCTTGGCTATGCTAGGGTAATAGGCCTTTTCCTGGCCAAGCAAGAAGAGCTTCTACAGGCAAGTGTGGTAAAATGAAACAACAGGTCAGACATCTTAAAAATCTGTCTAAACTAGCTGTATTTTACAGTCAGCTAGAACTGAGTCTTTGTTTCCCTCAGTTTTAAGCTTAGCATAAGTTAGCTCTAAAACTCTGGACACTAAAAGGAGCAAGTCTAAAAAATTACAGATAAATTTCTTATGCTATGTGTTCAGAGTATGGGAGATGGTAACTTATTTTTCCTGCAAACCATTTCCTTGAAAACAGTCATGAATGCAATACAACTGTTCTCGTTAATTACATCAATATAAGAAGTAAGGTTTGTGATCTGCATATCAAATATTTATATGCTGCTATAAAATCTACTTGAAAGAAGTACAGTCTGCTCATCAATGTTAGTCTTCTGCTTGTCCATTGCACAGATTGGCAATGATCATTAAAAGCAAAAGAATCAATGAAGTATGGGAATCCCACTGAAGATGTATTTGGAATGTATAGGAATATTCATAGCTTTCTAGTACCATCTTTCTGTCTCTTTGGCAATAATTTAAGTCTTGCAAAGGACTAAAATAAACAACAAAAATGGATTCCTCATTTGTCTGTGCATCAACTTAATAGTTTAGTAAAGCTGTGTGTTTATTCGGTTGAAAGACTAGCTGCTTAGAGATTGTTTTTACACTGTAATACTAAACATTTGTGTACATCTCTTCACATTCAGTTCTGGTGTGGGCTAGGGCTCTAAGAATAATGAAGAATGTTGTTATTTTCTGTCAGAATTGTCATCTATAAAAGCATGTTTATCACAACATGATGACATTTTCATACTATTTTACTCCTACAATGTTATCAGTGAAAACTTTAGGAACTCGATGAGAAACATTCCTTTCTTTGCTTGTTTATTTCCAGTAGAGAATAAATTACTATGGGAAAGGTTGTGCTAATATGTTTTGAAGGCAGTTATATCTCGCTATGCAATTCTATCAGTTCTAGTTTGGATGTTTCAATTTCTCAGACCTGAAGTCTTGATAAAGTTCTAAGAGAGCTAGAGAAATTGATTGAATATCTGCAAGGGCAAAATCTAAAAGAAGTAAACCAGGATATGTAATAGAAAGTAGACTTTATTTCCATGTCATAAATGTCTCTAAGTAACTGAAGATTACAAGAATATGGATAAAAAGTAAGTTTGAGTAACACAAATTTTAAAATGCAAATAATTACATTTTTAATACACCAAATGTAACTATAAACTGATAGTGAAATTTCTGTGGAACGTCTGAGATTCTACAATACTTCAACAGTTATTTTGAGTTAGATTTTTTTTTCCGCTGAAGGATTTTTGTCCTCCTTTACTTGTTTAATGTCCAGCTAAACTTATTGTTGCTTGTTGTTATTTCAATGACCTATTTGTTCACCTTTAATTAATATTGTAATGTACCATTTCTGTTACAGGCTTATTATTCCTAAGGCTTATTAAGTAGAGTTTATTATATGCTTTTAACACAGAAACATCTCAAGTATCTGTACATCATCATGACTCTGTGAGAAAAAGAATAAATTTAGGAGGAATAGTACAGAAATAAATTAAATATTCTTCAACTCAGAACTAGGAAAAGACAGTTAACAAAGGATAGTCAAAAGCTTAACAACTCTTATACAGCATGAGCTTTTGACACTGCACAAAATTTGTTATGTCTATATATTGTTTTGCATGATAAATTTTGTATTGAGTATGTAAAACCACACTGAACATAAAAATATATTAAAATGTACCCACATTTTTTAATAGTCTGAGGTAGTGAGGGAGACCAACAGGAATGAAAGTAATCATAGGAAAGAAGAGAGATAATGGGAAAAGGAGAAAATATACGGCGGTATTGCAATGATGCAAAGAAGAAATAAAAAGAGGGGAAGGCAGAAACCATTAGAAAGTTGCATCCTGAATTATTCAGAGCTGTACCTTTAGCTGTACCTTATTATTATGATAGCTATGAATAGAGGAAGTCTGAAATGAATCTGCAAATGGTTACAATTTTAATAACTACAGTAGTTGGTCACTGCATCATCGAACTCATTTACCTCATGCCCAGAGTGACTACTGAATGCAAAAATCTAATAACCAATCAACAGTGAAAAATATCACTTAGAAGAAAACCTGGAGATTTATTTTTATTTATTTATTTTTATTACATCATTTATCTGCTGACTGTAAGAAGGTGAGTTTATTAGTGAAGATACAGATGTAGGTTCATGCTTAGAAAAGCCTTTGCTCCCTTGGAGCACCTTTGGTCCTCAAATAAGTATTTTTATTCTTAATTCCATATAGTTTAAATATTGAAGGTGGTAATTTCAGTAGGACATAAAAACATAACAAGTGAATACTCAACAGCTACAGAATTGTATGTAGAGTACCCAACATTTGGTAAGGTGGGTGGGGAACAACATCTAAACACAGATGAAGCTTTAGAAACAGGTATATCATGTATGAACCAAGAAAACATACTGGGACAATTCAGGGCTGAACTTAGTGAAGAAAAAGAAAAGAGGAATATAAAGTTTACACATGGTGTGACATGGATAATACTAATCATATACAATAGATGAGCAGTCTGGAGTGGTATAATTTCAACTAGTTCTAGAAAGAAACAAAAAATGTTTGGAACAACTTTAAATAAGCTTCTTTCTGTACTTAGAAATGCAATAATTCACATGTTTAAGGATCCCTAAGAATGGTAAAAAACACCTACAAATAGCTATGTACTAGTAAAAAGATACAAACTATAACAGTAGTGCAAACCGTTACTACTAATGTGAGTGAGATCCAGTACAAAGAAAGAATACATTATTGTTGTTGTTTCAATACTTTTTAAAATATTCCGTGATACATGCACAATGTTGTCTTTTTAGTTGCCAGGACCTAAATCTCCAAGGTGTACTCATATATGATAATAAAAATTATTCACTAGCATAATTTTATCAAGTTATATAGGAAAACTTTAATTAAATTTTATTTAGTACTATATCGCTTCCAAAATGTGTTTTTTCTCTTTATTAGTAATTAGACTCACTTATAATTGTCTTTGCCTCTTACAAAGCAGTCCACAGGAATTTCTTAGACAAAATACATAGGAATAAATAAAGAATGACCAGAAGTTAAAGCATTTAAGTTTCAATGTTATGTTTGAAGCAAATAACCTGGGATTTTGCTATCTTCTTAATTTCTTAATTCTGTTCTTTTTCATTAGTCTCACACTTCCTATTTCATTCCTATTCTTACACTTTCTCCACCTCTGGGACATATTTTTGTTTTCAAAATGTTCAGTTTTTCAAAGTTTGTAGAAACCTAATAAAAGCAACTTATAAGTTTAAGTTCCATTGGAGCATCTTAACAAGACTGATAGTGTATCCTTCTCAGGTAGTATTTTTGTTTAATTAATAAAAAAATAGACCTTCACTTTCTTACTTCTCTAATAAAGATATAATCAGGCTATCAATTAGTGAACACAATGACAGTTGTGTTTCATACACAATTTTTCACATGCAATGAAAATCATAGGTATTGTAAGTCATTACAATTATTTTGCAAAATAAGTTTTGGTGATGAAAAACTACCTAACCATAACAACAACTATGAAAACTAGCCTTTGTCTCCTTTAAAACCAGAATTGATTTTTACTTAAATTCTAGTAAATGTTCAGACCACCTATCACGTATTAGTAGTGCCACTGGCTTTGATGATACTATTAATGCACTCAAGGATTTTAAAGAACTGCTTAGTGGTTTTTGAGCAACTTTTGCTCTACTATATAGCAAGTAATAAAAACTGGGCTTTCTTCCTCTGGCATGACTCTTGATGTCATTCCTTGAAGGGACAGAACGCATTTCTGCTTGCAAATGCTTGAGATTTTGCTCTAGTATGTCATGGAAGCCTCCATGTATCCACCAGTAGTGGAAGGATGGGCACAGACTGTGTCCTGCACTTTTATGTCCCCTTATTTCAAACAGCTTTATAGTGACATGCCAGTGTACCTTTTGAATGGATGCTTCCTGTTGACTGGTGCACCCAGGGACTATGTTGTGCACCAGCAGTAAGGCATAAAAATTAATGTTATTTTCAGCCCAAGGTAACTTCTTTTTGAGAGAGAATGAGTGTGGTAATAGAGATGTTATGTTCAGAAAATCACTCTGACATGTACGTAAATTAACAGAAAACAATTTTTGCAAAATCACGGCACCTCACTTCATTTTTAGGAAGAAAATAGATTTCTAAAAGCAGTAGTAAACGTGATCTCAGAGTTTGTGTCTTTTCTATCATTCCCTCCCTTTCAAATCACCACACTCCATCACTCCAGCCCACTCTTTGCATGCTCCTCATTCATTTCCTCCTACTACATTTGTTGTTACCTTTTTAGGTTTTCTGTGTTAGGTTATTGACAAGTGCAGAATTGTCTTGTCTCTCAAGAGAGAGAGAAGACTTGACATTTTGTGTTTGATGAAAGTTAAAAAAAAAGGTGTGTGTGAGAGGAGTGTGCTGGTTTTTTCAAGGTCACAGACAGCTCTCAGAGGTCTTGTGCACAAACCCTGCCTGCTGATGTCAAAGACAAGGCATGGGGCTCAAGGGGAGATTTGCATCTCAGAGTTTGTGTGCCATTTGCCTGAAGGTACTTTCCTCATCAGAAGATATGCCAAGTGGCCTAGGACAAAAATGTTTAATTGCTTCTAGAAAAGGTATTCCACAAATGAACACAGATACACACTAAAAAAAAAAAAAAAAAAAAAAAAGATGCTTTTTGAAGTGAGCATTCAGTATCTTTCTCAGCAGCATGCTATGATGAAGGGACAAGAAACAGAATCAGATCTGTATAGTGTATGGGACAACAGTCTCAAAAGAAAAAGCTGTGCCTGCCTTCGTGTTCCTAAAAACATACACACACTGCATTTTGTTTAAATTGAAAAACTTATAAGAATTCAAAGACTGATCATTAATGTGCTATTAGATATTAAAAAGATGTACTTAAATTAGCAACTCTGAGTAGCAGAAATCGCATAATCTAGTATATTAATGGTTTTGTTAGTTTAAAAAACTTCATTATTTTCATGCAGAGAGAGAATAGATGTGAATTAACAGTAACTTAAGTTTAGAAATTCTACACATAGCAGCACTAAATTTTTTGCAAAATAAGGATAGGGTAAGTAGCAGTAAAATAATCTCGTGGAAGCTGGAGTCTATCATAAATAATAGCTGTAAGTATAATATTGCTTAGAATAAAAAAATATATTCTGGGAGATTAATAGTGAGGAAAATATACATCAGAAGCATGCTTTCATCTTGGACTATCACAGTCATGAAAGTTACGGGTATGCAACAAATGTATTACAATTTATGCAGTGGTAAATACTCTTATACCTGAAACTTTAAAACCTGCCAGGTTTCAGATGAACTTTTTTACCTAAGGGCATCTACTAAATATGTATGTTTCCTCCTCCAGTGAATGCAATCTACAGTGCAAATAACTGAATACTGCTATTGAACTGTATTTACTTTTACCTAGTTTGATTAATTTTACATGTGGAGAAGACTCACAGCCTAGAAATTTACCTCTTAAAGAGACATTGACAGAAGCAAGCCATGCACCATTACTAGACCAAGAATGAAATATAACATTAATTTAATTTTATAAAGTCACCTCTGTACTGATTTGACAGGAATAGAAACTATGCAGACTGCAAAAATAGTCTAATAAAGCCTTCAAACAATAAGAATGAGGTTCTGAAGATCATATGTTGAATGGCAACTTAAAATTTCTTAAATCAAATTAAGCTCCCATAAAACTCTACATTTCCCAATTACATCTATGTATTCTGGTAATATTTAAAGGCTGTATTTATCTTTTTTGTTATTGTGGATTTAGTTTTATTATACTTCAAATGTAGTTTATCAGTAACTGTAACAAAGACACTAACAAAGCTTGTGTGTAATGTGGTGAAAAAAATCCAGTTATTTTAGATACTGAGAAAGTAACATGAGTAATCTGAAGAATTCTCCAGATTTAACAAGGGAAAATAAAACAAACAAAAATAAAACAAATAAAACCTCCACGCCCCTGAAAAAGAAATCTATTCAAAATTGGACCTTGATAATAATATACACAAATATACTCACTAACATAATGTATCTAATACCATACATTTCTCTTGAAATTTAAGAAGTCCAGTCATTACACAATAGTTTCCATGAATCCAGATGCCATTATATGATGAGGCAAATCTAAGCTTTCTAGCTACAAATAAGTTTAGATGGAAGCAAATCCTCAGAAATTACTTGCTGACTTTCCTGGGACTTCATTTTCAACATCTATTCCAAATAACAAGTTTATTTTGCAAATTACTCTACTATAACAAAGTTGTGTCACAATTTCTTTCTGAGGTTTGGTTATTTTCGTTGTGTGTTTGCTGTACAGAGAGACTTTGTATGTAGATATTATTTGACACTGATTGATGAATGAAAGCAGGCATTCACAAACACGTACAATTGTATGTTTAAATTTATTTAAAGTGCCTGCCTTTGACAGCAATAAAGCTCATTATTGTTGGGACATATATTTTCTAACAGTAACGTTCATGCTAGGTTTGTACTATACAGTCAGTGCGCTGTTACAAAACACGTAACAGAAATGATTCTTTAATGTTGGTGACTTTTCCTAGAAAGGTAAAATCTATCAAAATGAATCTAATAAAAAAAAAGTTTCTTATATATTGCTGAATGAATGCAAAAAATCTGTCACCTTTTCAGTGCTTTGTACAAACTGCAGTGTAGTGGCAGTGATAAAAGTACTTATTTCAATGGAAGAAAAACTCACTTATTAGTTTTCTTTTACGATTATTATTTGAAAGTCACTACAAATCTGCCTAATACCAGTTGTAAACTTCGAGCTATATTTGACTTTTAAAAGCTAAGATACGAAAAAATTTAGCACGATGAAGAGCAAATTTCAACCAATGTACTTGATTATTATTATTGTAACAAACGTGGATAGTGCCCTTCCGAAATCTTCGTTCACGAAGCCTAGCCATGAAAATTAATGAACTTTATTATTAACTTGATCAGGTCTTAATGTTTATATGTGTGATTCTGAGCACTGATTATGTACTATTACCTTTAAACCATGTCTAACATGTATTCTATTTCAGCATAAAGGTCATCAATAAAGGTCATTTCCCTAATATTTAAGCCTATCAAATATGCCAGCTTCAATTTTTAAGTTTTACCCTAACTTGAAATGTTATAAGCTTTTCAGCATCAAATAGTTCATATACGACGTGATGGAAGAGGCCACACTAATTCTAAAACAAAGCTATTGAATTTTTCCTCATTAATTAGGATAGTAAATTTTTAAATACTATCTAATTTTGAAACACCTGTGGAAAAGGATTTTGCAAAAAGATTTCTTCCTTCAGGCTTTGGAATTAGGCATAGTGCAAAATATTGCTTCTCATAAAGAGATAGTTCTATTAATTTTTTTATGGAAGGAGTCAAAGTTGTAGTTAGAATACAGTGAATTACTAGCACTGTTGAATCTTGCTTCAGTGAGGTAGAGCATGTAATACTTCCATATGTTTCAATAGTAATGTTGCTTTTGACAAACAAGAAGCTTTCCTGAAACAGTGAAAAATCATTTGGGCATTTGTGGTATGAGTGTGAGAAGTTTCTTCTCTCAGCCTTGTTTGTTGCAGACTAAATTTTAATACTCATAGTACACTTTATTTAAGCTGGTTTGTAATGGCCTTAACAGCCAGCAAGCAGACAGCTATTTCCAAATTTCAGTAGAAATCTCCTAGATCCTTAAGTCATCACAAAGATCTAACTGCAGAGAAATGGATATCTCATCCAGTGTATATATTTTAAGCCATTCCTCTTTATTGAAAATGTCCTAAAGTCATGCTAGCAGGCTGCCGAATCATTTAGAGTGCCATGTGACATAAAGAAAATGGGAAAATCTGGTGCATTTCATGCAATGACAAAACAATACTGACTTTCACTGACATTAATTGTTCATTGCTTGTCATGTTATTTTACTATGCTTTCATCTCCTCTATGTCATAGTTCATGGTTATTAAACAACAAAAAAAAATCCCTCAAGTATTTGACTTTCATTACACTATGCCATTAAAAGCAACTTTTGCCCAGGAAAAAATAAGACAAATGAAATAATTTATTAAGCAGTCTAAGTGATGCTACTAATGATCATTCAGTTGTGTATCTGTTACTTGAGACTAACTTCAGCAAGTCCAAGTGACCACAGACAAACATCAAACTCACAAAATTACTAATTTTTCACTAAATTAAAAGCACTGGGTAATACCAATCTTACAATGCAATTTTGCTGTACAAAAGCACATCCTAACTGCTGCCCTCCTGTGCTGTAGCTGCATTAGCCATCTAGCAACTGACTGCAGTTGCTCACAGCAGCTGCTTTCAATTACTTTCTTCAAGTGATGGTTAGGCAGGTTCCAGTTGTAATTGAATCCTTGGACAGAAATACTACATTTTGAGTATGTCCTGTTTTTTCCCCTCTTAGATTTGAAAATTCCCCCTTTGCATTGTGAAATGTAAACTGCCAATATTTATTAAAAGTGATTTAATAAAGATTAATGATGTTCCTGCCCACAGGAAGGAGGTTGGACTAGACAATTTTTAAAGGCCCCTTCCAACCAAAACCATTCTATGATTTTAGGACTTTACCATGCTTTGGATACATCTGACTCTTTCTGCATATTATTTTAATCTGGCTGCATTTTCATACAGACATTTAATGCTTTCTTTAAATGGTTAGGTTCATCTTCAAAGGCAGAGGTTTTCTCCTAGGTGAGCTCAGGTTCATGCTTTTGTACATTTTTTTTTCTTCCTCCTTATGCTACTCCAATTTTACACTATCGTCAGAAAGAAAAACTTAGTTACTGATGAAGTATTTTTCACAAACCCTGTACTAGAGACAGAGATATAACTTGAAAATAAGCTGAAAAGAATAGTGCAAAAAAACTAGTACAGTGGTCCTCACTAACAGCAATTTTCCCTTTATCAGCCTGATTGTAATCTCTTGACAGTGTTTGGAAAATGCAAAAAACCCTACTACTCAGTAGGCAATATGCCCAATCATGTGGAGTAAATGCATTCCTAAAACTACTCACTTTATTGTTGGATTTAATGCATTATTGATTGAAGCACCATATTTTGACAAGCTCTCATGATGGTATATTTAAAGAAAAGATCTGCCAACTGCTACAGCACATTTATTTTAGGGCCAACACAAAGCAGTTTATTTTAATGTCCATAACTACAGCTGCTGAAGTGGGAGAGAAAAATTATTCAAGTATTCAGGACTCTTTCTAAAGATCATACAGAAGCTGAGGCACTTGCCCAGGATAGGCACAGTAAACTGCAAGTGCACCAGCCCTCTTCATTATTCTGCAGGGAAGCACTATGATTGCCTTAAGTTCTGGGCTCTGCAAAAAGAAACATGCACCTAACCTCGTGTCCTTCTCCCACAGAGCGTATAAGGCCAGTTCAACTACTATGTGATAAAAGCAGATGGCTGAAAAGAACTGTTCTTTGGGCTGAACTGATGATCAAACTACTAATTGGATTAAGTTGGAGAAGGAACTAAATATGGCTCTTCAAGTCAAGAGGTCAAAAAAATCCACACTGTGAACTCAGTAAAGTCACTTAACCTTTCTGAGCCTCAGATTTTCCAATTACTTCCACTGTCATTTGTTCTGTACATTTAATATAACAGTAAAGGATGTCAGAGTTTTAAATAATTAATGTTATCAAACTTTTGAACTCATCAAGGAGGAAAAAGTTCAATCAATCAGAATGATATAGGATGATATTCCCAGTACATTGTGAAGTCTGGGTTTTTTTTCCATAGAGGGAGGTTATCAAATAATAACTTGTTATTGTAAGGATATATTACTGTTAGAGGATCCTGCTGGAAATGCTTCCTGTGCAAACCCTCTGCGTTTTAAATGTACAGCTGAAAGTTCTACACTGAAATAATTCCAATTTTCTCACTGTATCAGCAACACTATTTTTATTCAAGTGGCAAAAGTTTGGTTAGTCTACACTAGTAGCTGGTTTGTGCTTTAGTTTATTATAATGTGTTATACACAAAAAACCCAACCCCATGTAAATAGCAAGAGGAAAATCATAAAAAAGAATTAAATACTTTTGGTAATTGTGTTTATTCATAATCTTTGAAAAATTACCTCACTGCATTTTGTGTGTAGAGCTTCCTATTCTGGGCACTATACTTCCTCAGTTTTGTCACTCAAATGGTAACTATATGATTTCATATATTATTTATGCATAATTTTCAAGGAAAATATTTGTGTAAATTGTGCTTTTTCTTAATTAAAGTTGTAAACATGAAAGATACTGAATAAACCTGGATGATCAATTCTGAATGCTTTTCCAGAAGATATTTTGAATGGATTTCAGATTCAAGAGAAAAAGGAAAAAAAATTAAGAGAAAGTCAGCAAGCAGAAATGAAAACAAACATATTTTTAATGATATTTTTATATTTGCTCGGCTTTTTTTAAAGTATTTTCATTACAGTCTTTGAGAAAAACATTGAACAAAAGGGAAATAGGAATGTAGAACAGAAAAAGGGTAGAAAATATTATTTTACTATTTTTTTGTTTGCCATTTTCTTTTTTTTTCCCTGAACAGCCATGTAAGGAGTGATATCATTCCATTAAAAAAGAGTCTCAGTAACAACATAATCATAGTAATACTCTTTCAGTAAGCACACTGCATATAATATCCCTAATGGAACTAATAATCAACAAACATATATATTTTTAAATCCTAGAGTGTTACATAACATCTGATCCAAAAGAAAGAAAACCCCCCAAACTGGTAACATTTAGGATTTTTGTTTTGTTTTATTTAGAAATTTAATCAGTGGAATGTCTGTGACTACATGCAGCAGGTCAAAGTAACATTAACTCCTATAAACATTTATTATGTTATTTTGCAATGGATATGAGTCACTCATCATTAAGTCAGATATCTTTGTGTAGAAAATAACTCCTGCCACTATATTCCTTGGAGTTATAAAAGGAATCTGATGTCTCTGCTGTGAGAGCATGAATTATTCCTCTCTGCCTTTGAAGGAGCATGAATATTAAAGCAATTTTAATAACTCTAAAATATTTTCAAAACTATTTGAGAGCTCAAATTTAATCATTAAAACTGAGGTTTCTGACCCACATATATTCCCATCAAACCGAGTGGTATCGGACTCTCAATATTAAAAGGAAAACAGTTATGTCAAGAGCAAGTATTCAAACACTTTTGAAATCTTAAGTGTCCATCTGGGGCCTGATTCAAGGTAAATGAAAACTCTACTGGACACCGATGTTTCTTTAAAGCAAGTCACACATCAGTTTGCACTAGTTGCATCAACTTTGCATCTGTATTTTAGGAAAAAAAACAAACAAAAAAAACAAAAAAAACAAGCAAGCACCAACAATTATACTACATCCTCACAAAACCACTGATGTTACTCAGCCAAGGAACCTGTCTATAAAAAATGGAATACTCCCCCAAAAAAGTTATATCCTGCTAAAAGTAAGTTTACTGGATTTGAACAGTTGCTCTCCAAATTAAAGGAACAGGAACAGCTGACATGCATTGGTTAACCGCTACAGCTTTTCCACAGTAGGGATAAAAAACAGCCAAAATAATTGTACATATATGCCAACATATGGTGGTCTAGTGGTTAGGGTGCAGCAGTTTCACCACTGTGACCCGGGTTCGATTCCCAGCCCCCGGGCAGATGGAGCTCGTCAGCCCTGTAAGGCAATCCATCTAAGAGAAGGTCACTCTAAACAAACCTACGTCCTGAGACCCTCCCTGCCACTGTCCAAGCTTGCTCGGCCCCGGCAGATGAACCTCAGGATTAAAGGGTGGGCTCAGTTCAGCGCACGCTGTGTCTCACCTAAAAAGTCCACTGCGCAGGCTCGAAGGGTTAATGACCTTTCCCAAATCTTCGCTCGCGAAGACTGGCCATACATATGCCAACACTTGTGTGTATATGACTTTCACTGGATACTTCCAAAAAGTTTGCACCTGGAAGAAAAACACTTCAGTGGAAAAGACTGTTAGAAGGACCATTAGGACATGTAGAAGAGATAGCATTGGCCATTTGTCTCCCCAGCCAAGCAGAAGACAGCGATGTCTCTGATCTGCTTACAAACATGTCAGAGACAGGAGGCTGATGGATGATTTCCTAGATCCACTTTTGCACCACAGACTGTGGAGGTCTTTTTGTAAAGTTCAATTTCATTAGTACTCTT
The DNA here is from genome assembly GCF_001604755.1 of Lepidothrix coronata. Lineage (NCBI taxonomy): Eukaryota > Metazoa > Chordata > Aves > Passeriformes > Pipridae > Lepidothrix > Lepidothrix coronata. Next base: position 1,330,382 of record NW_016690184.1, read on the forward strand.
TATTCTGGCTTTAAGGTAGGAAATGGTGTAGTTGAGGGACATCAGGTGTTGATTAACAGCCAAACTAGGATTATATAACCCAGGGAGAAAGTTTTCAATTGCTTATGATGTTTTAAAACAAAACCAGTAATTACTTTGTTGGTTTTGTATATACTGGATCTCATTTATGGTAGTGTAGCTGGTAATTTGCAAACTATTATCTTCTATTAAAGTATATTAATTCTGAATAAGTGAATAATTTTCAAGTAAAATGCTTAATGTGGGAGCTGAATCTAAATCTTAAAAACCTCAAAACAAGTAATACATTTTCCCCATTTTTTTAAATATGCTTTTTATCTATGCTATCATGCCTTACCCATTAATCCTCAGAAGTTCAGTATCTTCAAAACAGACACAAACAACTGGAAAGTAGCTCGATTTTCCCATTTACTTTAAGGATCCAGAAACAAGTGCTTCAAGAAAAATCCTCATTAAACAGATGTTTGTTTCATTTCCAGTAGCAGTATACACCACACTCCTTCATCTCAGAATTGAGTGCTATGCAATTTACTATAATTTAGGGAATAAATGACCATTTCCTTTGAAAAACTTCAATTTGAACTGAAACTTGCATTCAATGTGAACATGACAACTAAGAGCCTGGACAGATTCTGATGTGTTTGCGCAGTGAGTTGTTTACAAATTCCGAGTAGTGTCTATTTATATCAGTGAGGTTGCTTCATCTCTTTTGTTGAAAGTTAAAACTAAAGCATATTTTTAAATATGTTTTGTTGAGCATACTTTTTCATCCTCTATAAGATATACTATAGCATGTAAAAGAGCTGCCTCAAGAGATGCAGGCTATAGTATGTTAATGAAAGATAGTCTACATCTATTTTAAGGCAGACTACATTATTTTTAAAATTTGTTTCTCCACTTTTACTAGCAATATTTTGTTGTAACAGTGCCTCTAGTGGAAAAAAATTTTCACTAAAAGAATACTTTATAACATTATTCAAAAGAATCAGGGAACAGGTCCAACAGAGACTCAGCCTGAAGAAAAAAAAAAAGTGGAAAAAACTTCCTGTTTAGTATTTCAGTAAACGATTTATAACAATTTAAAATTATTTTTAGACTAGTTTGTAGATGCAGGCAACTTCCACTTTACTTACATTTTAAGTTTTGAATCAACAAAAATTGAAAGTTGAAAGTTATGTTGAAATTAATTCATTAGCAAAATAAAACACCCTCAGGTTTTTGAGGTAACAAAGAAAGCTATAGTTTCATCTAACAACTTCCTCAGTAAAAATCCACAAATGTTGGGGTTTGAGCCATATAACTTATTAAAATAACCTTGTCTTGTAAATTTGCATGTGTATTGTCACATATACAAAAGAATGTGAAAATAATACATAATTCAACATAATTCAAAGTAATTCAGTAAAACATAACTCAAATTTTACTAAGCCCTATATCTTAATGTTACTTTTTTGATCTCTTGATCTTCATGAAGTTATTTTATTACCTATTAAGTTGAGAAGTAAGCAAGGACTTCCTTACATTAACTCCCTACTTTGTTACTGGAAAAGTCAGTAGCTCTCCACTAAAAAAGTAGCAAAATTATCATGATCCTTGTCGTTATGGTTATCATAGGAAGCTAAATACATTTGTTATGATTCATTGAGAACTGCTGATGTTATATAACAATGAGAATCAGTAGTTTGTGTTAACTCTTAGTAATACAGATAATGCCCCATTGCTACAGGCCTCCTGCCTATAGTAGACAATACTATGATATATTTGCAGATACTGTTGCTTGCAATTGTTTTTTGTTTGACTAAATTCTGAAAGGGAAAAAAGAAAAGTGATAAAATGCTCAGGCAGAAAGAAAAGAAAAATTTCATTTATATATAAAATATAAATATGAAGCCCATGTTGGATTAAATATTTGATCTGACCACAAATAAATACTATATTAGATAAATGATGGATAATTTTCACTCCAACATTAATCTCCTGCTAACGCACTACATCTGGGGAACATTGGTACTATAAAGAATTTTAACCATTCTTCTACTCTAGTTTCTTATTTTCTCTAAATTGCTGCAAAAAAGTCTCAAGAATACGAAAGTTAAAAATGTTACACCAAAACCAAACGAAATAAAAAATCCCTTGCAGGTCCTGATTTGCTCACATATGTCACTCCCCAATACCCCCAGCCCCAGACACACGGGGCTATGCTTTGTTAGCAGTGACTGTGGTGGGGAGGGGTGTCACCCCTCTGCTATCCTCGGAGATGAAGCTGGAGTAGAGGAGGCAACAGCAGCAACCCCCAGTTCAAACCATAGAGAGGCTGAGCCCCTGCACTGCAGAATCAGTGCACAGCCAGGAGCCTCCTAATAGCAAAGTCATATTTGCTTAAAAAATTGGCACTGCACTGTTTTGTTATAAAATGTGAAATTAAAAAGATAGATAAACTCTCTTCTTACCTGAATAGTAATATTAATCTGCCTCCCTTGTACAAGATAAAATTAGTACCTCTGATACTTATGAATTGTAATTTCATTTTCTCCTAGTCTTGCTTCTTGCCAAAGTTCCCATCATTCAATTAATCACTAACTGTTGGTACATTGATCTTCAAATCTACCTGGGCATAAAAATAACATGAAAAACTGTAACTTTCATTAGTTGAATTAATCTGATAATTATCTAGTGTCAATTTTTTTTGCTTTTGTTCATTGTGTTCTCTATCTCTAGTTAAAGACAGGTAGGAAAAAATGTTAGCATGATTTTAAAAACATCTGCCATATTTTCATGATGTTGCTAGGGAAGGTTTTTATATAAATTTATTTCCAGGTTTCACTTCCTGGAGGACTGAACCTGCAGGAGATAATGGAAACCTGGAGAAGGCTGCACTATCCCCTAACTATTGCGCACAGATCCAGGCTCACACAGCCAGAAACAGAGGTTGTGGTGAAGCCATAAGACCTTCTTCATGTGACCTAATTGTTAAAGACCCCAAAAAAAGACTATTGGTACAAAATGTACTTCAGTCAGCTTTGACCAGCTCGGTCAGTTAGGACAGGATGTATGCTTCTCCTTCTGTGCTCCTCATGGCACCAATAGCTTGTGTAAGGTCTGTGGGATCGTCCCCATTAAACACAGGTCATCGGCTTTTAGCCTAATGATGGTTACTGTGTTTTATGAAGCAGGGTTTACAGTCCTATTGCAAAAGAGAGTGCTAGTTACCTCTATATTGTTATTGAATCTGGTGTATAGACACAAATATATAGAAAAAAAAGAAAAAAAATTAAATTTCTTACTTTGTAAAGAAAAGACCACTCCTTTCTTAGAAGTCGAGTGATGGCTTCAATTTTATTTGCCTGAACTATGTAAGGAAACAATTAAATTTAATAACCCCATTCTGATTTTCTAATTAAGTAAAATAATCTTTATGCCATCAATATCCTAGGGTTTCTAACTATGTCTATTTTAGGTTTTTATACTGCATCATTTATGATGATGACTAAACAGATAATCTCTATAATTCATTAATCTCAATGCCTGAAAATGAGGTATATATTCAAACACCATGAATGTCTTAGTGACTACTCTACTGGTATCCCAAAAGCCAGTGGACTCATATGTCTCCAGTAGTTGACTCAGTGCAGCTACTTTTCATTATATCTTTTTCCTGTGCTATTATGTTCAATGCTGATAAGAAATCACTCTCTGCATTTACTGAGAAGAAGCTAACAGTCTTCTGCAATGCAGCTCACAATTATTAGCAGTAGCATTCTCATTCTACCTAATAACAAGTGTCTCATTTATTCCCACACGGCTGGCAATGGTAGTTGACATAAATAGGAATTGCCTCTACTTTAAATGTCAGCTGAAGGGGGGCTTAGAAGAGCACAGATATCCATTACTGTACTAAGAATATCAACAAAAAACAAGTATCTGATGCTGGAAAAAAAGGCTAATTTTTAATTAGTGCCTCATGAAAGCAATTAGAATGCCTACTGGGGAAAAATGTAGAAAAGCTCAGTTTTGTTGTTTCATTTTTTCATGTATTTATTCTTTGTAGAAAAATTATGCAAAACATCTGTTGCATTGTGATACACAGCAGAAATAAAAGAATAGTATGAGAGAAGGAAATATGGGACATTTCCATTTATGTATTTTTAGGTGTTACTTAATTTAAAAGTCTCTTTCAAAAAGTGTTATTCTCCCTGATACTTTCATCAATGATCCCTTAATTTGTAAACGATAGTCAATCTACAGGAAATGTATTGATGCAAATTTAATGAATGAAATCTCTCGACCTTCAAATTGAAGGAGAGAAAAAAAATCTCTTCACTCCCTTTTGCCTGGGTCAGTTTGTATTCCCTTAGTATCTTTAACCAGAATTTACAGCATGACAGCTGACACTATGGGACAGATCACTTTTAGGTATAGATCACCATTAGCTAAGGATAATTTCTGTAGTGTTTATTTGATTGGGTAAGAGGACTATAATATTGACCTGTTCAGTTTACTTCTATGTAACGCAAAAATTCTTGTTTAAAGAAGCAGATTATTCAATTTACAGTATAAAAAATTGTGTGTTAATAAATCCATAGAAAAAAATGCAGTTTTTCATGGATTCCTTGTAAAACTGCAGCATTAAGCTGTAAGCTTTACAGGTTGGGGGACTTTTGGCTGTATTCTCTAGTCTGCTGCACTTCTGAACATTTCAAAGAAGGGAATACTAAAGAGAAAATATTACTTTATTGATTTTTGAAGTCTTTTACATTTACTTTGAGCCTATAGAAATACCTTTATAAAATGAGGGGAATAATAAAAAATTAAGCTTTCTGTTTCCTGTGTTCTGTACAATTTCTAAACCAATTTTTCTTTGGAGGTGATGGGCCGAAAGCTTTTTGTGCTTTTATGAAGGAATTATCAAGAAGCAGACAAGTCATCTCAATACTACAGAGTTATAACATTACTTTCAGTTCTCATATCTCAGACACACTCTTTGGAACTTTTGAAAAATGTAACAGATTTAATAAAGGACTATAAAATATAAAGTATGTAGCATTCAGAAAAAAGAATAGTGAAAATGGTAGGCACTGGTTTGTAGCTCTTCAATACAAAAGATCTAGTAGATAAATGAATCAATAGAGCACCAAATATTTATGTGTGTGTATAAAATAAATATTTGGGAAAGCCTATTTAGAGAGTTGTTTAGATGAATTTACATAATGGGCCTGTTAAAGAGTAAGTTAAAATTAAACAAAAATTCAAACTAAAAATAGCATTATGAAATATAGATTGTAGCTTTAAATGTCTGGGCTCTTTTCTAGTATCTTCTTATGTTATTACATCAAGAAATTCATATAGCAGTATTGATTTTTGAGGGCAAGAACAGGTGGCACGACTGGAATTACCCATTGACAAATATGACTTTTTGGATTTCTCTTTGAGAGTTCTAGCATATCTGCTCAATCAATGCATTCGTATGAATTGCAAGATCTGTTCATTGGAAAACTCAGAAATTTTTCTTTTATTGAAGATTCTAGGTGAGCAGTAATCTAAAACAATAACAACATAAAAAATAGCCGGACAACATTATGTTTTCCTTTGCTTTCACAAAGGAAATAAAGGAAAATAATTTTACAGAACAACATAGTAAATCATAGGTCAGAATAAATAATCATACTGAATTGATCAGAAAAGTATCTCTAAATCTCTCACATGAGAAACATTTAAAAAAAACACTACAACTTTTTTTTACCTACACATTTTGTGCTTGAAAGTGATATAACAATTCCGGACAGCTGTATCATTTACTTTTAATATCACTCATCTTCCAACAACTTTCTACTGCTTGTGTTCCAACATCATTTCCAGATGGGATAGACAAATTGTTTTCCCATTTACTAGCAAAATTTGTAATCAGAAGCAGCCTGTTAACAACCACAGTTAAGGTAAACACATACATATCTGTAAATAATCTTGGTAAGCAAGTGAAAATATCTTATGTAGGGAAATAAGAAAGGGCTTGCAGAAGCAAAATTATCGTTAGGCGTTTGGTCTGGAAATTTTTGGATCAAGACCTAAAGCTAAACAAACAAATACAGAAAAATTAATATTACCTTTAAGTATAATCATAGGGTTGGATCATGGGTTGGATGGGACCGCAGAAAGTCTCTACTTCAACCTCCTGCTCAAAGCAAGGTCAGCTATGAGGTCAGATCAGATTTCTCAAGGCTTTGATGTTGGGTCTTGAAAACCAGGGATGGAGACTGCAGAGCTTATAAGTGCAACCTTATAAGCTAGTGCTCTGCTGTCACCATAGGGGAAAAGCTTTTCTTCATAGCCAATCTGAACTTCTCTCTTTTTAATTTATGCCCATTGTCTGTCATCTTCCTGTCAGAACCTGGCTCTGTCTTCTTAATGTTATGTAAAACCATCTCTTTTCCAGGTTAAATGAACCTGACGTTTAGACTGAACCTCAGTAGAGTGACTATAACAAATAACCACTTAGTTCATTATACAGACACATATGGCAAATGTATAGGCATAAGTCCAGGTGTGTATCCCTCTTGCTTCCTAATTTAAAGCTTTATTTTCTCAGTTAACAAACAGGCAACAAACGGAATTTAGCCATCATTTTCAGTAATATTTGAATGTTGTTAAAAAAAAAAAAAAGAAAGAAAAACAACACAAAAAACTCCCCACGAATAAAAATACCTAAATAGAAAAGTGTAAGGAAGCTTACCAGTGCTCACTGAGGGATAAAAACCATATCTGTTGGCTTTTAAAATTAGATGAGAGTCCATCCCTTTCTAGCAACACAGCCCTGTGAAGGAATTATGGTACATGTGACAGGATTCATACATTCTTTCATAGCATCATACCTTTGATGTCTAGAGTAGGCATCTCCAAAGAGCAAGTATTTCTATGTGCTCTTTACAAAAAAATAGGTACCCCTATGATATTATTCATTCAAACTGTCTTAGAGATCTACCTTACAGAGGTCAGCTAAATCCCAGCTAGGGAGTATATAACATATATAGGGGGCAGTAAGACAATTCATCTACATGTATAGATAGGCACCTATGACATGGTATATGCAATCAGAAGCAAATCTTAAGCCCAGATATAAAGTGTGCCACCTGGTTTTACATCTACTCACATAAATATGATTCTATGAAATATGACAGTGGGCAATACACTGTACATTTTTCATTCTTAAAGATTAGCTTTAAATAGGAAAAAAATTCTATTTAATTATGAATATTAATTGGATAGAGGTCTGGAATGTGTATCATGAAACTAAGACAGGGGCATTTATATCATCTCATTTTTTTCCCCAAATCTAACTCTTTGTAACTGTCAAATGTCAGCAGACATGTTAATAAGACAGCCAATATAATTATGTCATCCTTAAAAACCTGACAGCACTTCTATTTCTATAAGTTAGCAGTGATTTATATTTCCTTTTTTTCTATTGGAACCTAACATATATAATTCACAGAACTGATGCTGCATGCTCCTTTGTGCTAGACAAAACATGATTTCCATATGTATTTGGATATAAAAAAAATATTTCATTAAAAAATAATGTGTTCTTCTATGCAAGACTGGAACCACCTCACTTTCTGGCATAGAAGCTGAATCACTGACTAAACACTGAATCTGCATCCAAATGAAAATAGTTTTTTCCTTCTCTGAATGAAAAAGCCTACCAAAATATTTAGATGTAACTAAGTATTAGCTTCTGAAGAATGAGATGTATGATACACATACTGTTAATAGGCCACAAATTACGTTAATTTTTCACAAGCTGAATCTATTGTCTGTAATGGTAATTAGTAAGTGATCTCCATGTCTTTATCTTGGTCCAGAAGCTTTTCCATTTTATCCTTTCAAATGGTCCCGCTGAGGAGGGCGGGTGAGCAAATGAGTCTCTGGTAGGGGTTGCTTGCATGCAACCAAGGTCAACCTATCACATCTTGACAAGGAGACCAAGAGAGCCCCCTTCCTCCTCCAAGATGAAGTCTGGCAGTGCCTCCCAGTCAGCTGCCAGGCCCACAGAATACAGGATATGCTGAATTGGAAGGGACCCACAAGGATTATTGAGTCCAACTCTTAAACCTGCACAAGACCATCCCAAAGAGTCACACTATGTGCCTGAGAGTATCATCCAAACACTTCTTGAACTCTGTCAGGCTTGGTGCTGTGAATACTTCCTTGAGGAGCCTGTTCCAGTGCCCAACCACCCTCTGGGTGAAGAACTTTTTTCTAATATCCAACATAAACCTCCCCTGAACCAACTTCAGGCCATTCCCTCAGGTCCTGTCACTGGTCACCTCAGTGCCTGCCCCTCCTCTTCCCTTCATGAGGAAGTTGTAGACTGTGATGAGGTCTCCCCTCAGTCTCCTCCAGGCTGAACAGACCAAGTGACCACAGCTGCTCCTCATACGGCTTCCCCTGAATGTCCTTCACCATCTTTGTTGCCCTCCTTTGGACACTCTCTAATAGCTTGGTGTCTTTTTTATATTGCAGTGACCAAAACTGCACACAATATTCAAGGTGAGGCCACATCAGTGCAGAGCAGAGCAGGACAATCACCTCCCTCGACCAGCTGGAGCCTGATGCTAAGCCTGATGCCCCCCAGGACAGAGTTGGCCCTCCTGGTTGCCAGGGCACTGCTGACTCAGTCTGGGACCAGGACCCCCAGGTCCCTTTTCCTGGCACTGTTTTCCAGCATCTCATTCCCCAGTCTGTATGTACATCCAGGATTGCTCCATCCCAGGTGTAGAATCTGACACTTTCCCTTGTTGAACTTCATATGGTTGGTGATTGCCCAGTCCTCTGAATTGTTGAGGTCTCTCTGCAGGGCCTCCTTGCCTTCGAGGGAGTCAACAGCTCCTGCAAGTTTTGTGTTGTCTGTAAACTTGCTTAGTATCCCTTCCAGTCCTTCATCCAAGTCATTTATGAAGATGTTGAAGAGCACAGGGCCTAAGATGGAGCCCTGTAGAACCCTACTAGTGATAGGTCACCACTCTGATATTACTCCATTCGCTATTACCCTCTGTGCTCGACCCATGAGCCAATTGCTCACCCACCCACCACAGGATGTGTTTTTCCAGCTGTGTGTTGGACATTTTGTCCAGAAGAATCCTGTGAGAGACAGTATCGAGAGCTTTACTGAAATCCAAAAGGATTACATCAACTGGCTTTCCTTGATCAGTTAGGTGGGTTACCTTGTCATCAAAGAAATCAGGTTTGATAAGCCACTCCTTGACCTGATGGATCTGCCTATTTCTACCAATATTATTCCTTGTTATTGGAAGGATCGAGGAAATTACTACCTGTGCTCCAGATCCCTCTACCAATCATCCCAGAGCCCTGAAGTCTGTCTTGGTTGCCCTCAGACTTCTCTTTGTTCTTTCGTCACTGCCGGAGACCAATAGCAGATAGTAATCAGAGGGCCTTATTAGACTGGAGAGTTTTCTAGTAATATCCCTTACCAAAGCCCCTGGGAGACATAAGACTTCCCTGTGAGTTGGGTCCAGTCTGCATATTGGGCCCTCTATTCCACTTAGAAGGGAGTCTCCTATTACAACTACTCTTCTTTTCCTGTTACAAAGGATGTCTTGATGCGGGGTACACGTGGTGTTGTTTTAGGAGGCCCCACTACCCCAGAAGGATCTTTGCCCACCTCATCACTTGTCTGGCCTTCTAGCTGCAGAGCCTCATACCTGTTGTGGAAAGTACCAGTCCTACTTATCAAATTCTGAGAAGGAGTAGAAACCTTCCTTCTGGTATGTGCTGTGACCTACTTCCAGCCTTCATCTTTAACAGATCCTTGACCAACACAAAGGGCTATGGTTTGTCAGGCAGTGACAGGCTGGGAGTGTCACACCCTCACCAGCAGGCCACCCCTAGAACTGAAGCTGGATCAGGGAGGCAACAGCCACTGGCCACAGCACGGGGGTTAAATCAGTGACACCCAGCTCTGGCCAAGGACAAATGGATCTCCTGCACTCTTGAGTCAGCACACAGCCAGGGCATCCCCCAACTAAGAGAAGAAACTCTATTTATTGGGTTACAACTTATTTTGTCTCATACGAAAAATTTATTTTTCACAATCCTTGTGTTTTTCTCCTTACCATTTCTATTTCTATTACATCCTTTCTAAAAGGTTGTAACTGTGATGGGTTGGTGAGACCATAACAGTAACATACACTATACCACATACAAAAGAGGTGGACTATCACAGCATCAAACTGCTCGGTGATATAATGACACACTAAGATGTAGTTCCTATTACTTTTGTAGTATTTTCTGAAATTTTGCTTGCTTTCTGGCATTCTTACAAGTTTTGACCCTGAGAGACCTATCCATAATAGATAGAGGAATACATGTTGTGTTACTAAGACACTGAACACATTTTCATTTCATCAAGTATTTTTTCCTCATATAAATGGCCTTATGCCACCTCCAAATGTCACCAGACATGTTATTACCTAGTTATTCAGTTGTCATGGAATCATTCTACATTTCTTCATAGCTACCTCTAGTTTTTCTACACTAAACAGTTTTGTTCCAGTTGCAAACTTTACATTTTCTACATAATTTTCAAATCATTTATGAGTGATAACTTTTCACCACTGTGCAACCATTTTTCTATTCAGCCCTCTAACCAACTAAGAGTCTATTCAATAACCATTTCTTATGTTGTTAATCCTCCTTAATGAGGCTATTTTTCTTTCTTTTTTATTTTTAATTATTAAATATTTATTGATCCATATTATCATTTACTTCTACAAGACTACTAATAGATTTGTGAAGCATGACTTTCCTTCACAAAAGCTGTATGGATCTTTTCATTAGATCATGTTTATTCATGCATCTACTGATACTATTCGTTATTATAGCATCTATTATCTTGCCTTGTAGTAGAATCAGATTTATTCATCTGCACTTCCTAGAATCATTGCTAGAGGTCTTTCTAAAACCTGGTATCAGTTTACGTTCTCAGCTTACATTCTTTTGGCACTGAGACTAATTTAGCCAGAAAGTTAAAAAACCATAGTCAATCTTTCAGCAATTTCATAAGTGAGTTTCTCTGCTAGACCTGGATGAATATCATGTGTTCCTACTGATTTACTGTTTGGCATAGCAATTTTTCCTAAAACCTCTTCTCTTGACAGTTCAACTTAAGACTATTCCACAATTTATCTACGCAAAAACAAACAAACAAACAAACAAAAAACCCTGTTGGTTTGGAATTTTCCCAGTCCAAGGTAAGCAATAATGCCAAAAATAAAATTATTATGTTCTGAAATAACAATTTCATAAGTGATTTACTGCGCTTAAGTTTTTTAAGTTGCTCTATAACTTCCTCCTTGGAAGCTATCACTTTGTTAAGGCCACAGTATAATTTCCCATGAAAAGTGCCCTTGGAAGAACGATTATCCTGTGTGGTGAAAGTAGAGACAGATGCAAAAAATTAATTTAACTCCTCTTCTGTTTTACCATTGTCTCTAATTGCTCCTCTCATTCCTTATTCCAATACATCCAGTGTCCTGTGTCTTCTGCCTTTTTATGTGCTGCATAAGGTTTTAGTATTTATATTGATACACCTACCAGTTCACTGTGAAGTGCATGCCATGGAAAAGGTGCAGAGAAGTCTTGATGTTCCTCAGCAGAATACCTGTTGTGCCTTCTCAGTGCATTGTCACCTAGATCCTTCCAAGGAGGGTAAAACAATACCAAGCAATACAGATAGCATTTTATAAACTCTGCTGCATGGATGTAAGTAACTGTGTGGAACAAAGCAGAACAAACTTTGTTGCTGAACAAAAACCTTGTGGACATAAACGTAAAAAAAAATTCCTTAACCACTAAGGATCATTGTCTGAAGGGGAGATATATGCTTCAATGTTCCTTTTCCCCTAAACCCTTGCTAGCTGACTCCTTCAAAGTGTATTCTGTGGGGACATGGTAAAACCTTCTTAATGCTTTCTTACTGACTTCTTACAACCTGTCTCCTTCTTAAAGAATACAGCAAGGTGAAGGGAAGAGTGGAGGCTGATGAAAGATGAATGCTGAAGTAATTAATATTCAGTCCCCTCATCTTACAGTCAACACTGTGATCCCTGGACTGCTGTCTCACTATGAAACATGCAGCCAGAAGAAATCTGCCTCTTCACTTGCAATGAGTCCTGATAGGCAGCACAGATGGTGGAGTCTGTAAATATGTACATCTGTAAATATGATGTCTGCCTTTATCAGGGGGATGTCATGGCTATGTTCTGAGTCAGTGTCCCGGGAGCTTGGCCTCAACAGCCCTGAGCTTGGTGTTACTGGTTGAAAGCCTGTGTCAGTGCCAGCGACTGCTGCCTCCTCTGCTGCAGCTTCAGCTCTGGGAGTGGCTCCACTGTGGAGGGTGTGACATCCCTGGACACAGACACCGTCTGCAAACCATAGCCCTTTGTGCACATGGGGATGGTGGAAATGGAGGCCATGGCCAGGCTGCAGCTGGCAGCCTGGGAGAATGAAGGTAATTTTGACAAGGAAATGCAAACATAGGGATGAACGGGCCCTAGACAGGGGGAAAACCCAGCACAGACACCTCACTCCCCTGGCAAAGGTCTCAGGACGCAGCAGCTGTTTTGTGCAACAGTTCATCCCATTTTGTTACCGAGGTTTTCCCTGTGCTAGACAATTAGGACTCTTCAAATATGAAAATGTTAACAAGATCAATAAACATCTGTTATCCTTGTATATCTGGTGTGCTGCCTTTTGCCCATAACTGGATACTGAGTGTAACAAAATCCCTACTCTAATCAGCTCTGCCTTTTATTCACTTAAATACAGGGTCTGATGTTAGGGAAAAAAAGGTCTGTGCAAGTTGCAGGATGGGAAGGATAGCCTGATGATACACCTACACTACAAGGTGAGAGGCTGAGATTAGTTCTGGAAAAATATCTTTGTGAATAGTGTGGCTTCAGCTTTATGCAGAGAAACTATATCAATTCTAGGGGAATCAGCTTTTAATCTAAAAGCAATAGATACAGGATATTAATTTCTGCTGGCTTCATAGTTCTCTTCTTATATATCTCCTTTCTCAGATATTAATTACTGAGTATGAAATAAGGAACAGATAGGCTCATGGCACTGTGAAAAATTAATTTCATAGATTGCCATGAAATTCAGTTGAAGATGTGAAGTTAATTGAAGTCTGTTGATAGGTT
>NW_016690184.1:1347597-1407879 GCF_001604755.1 Lepidothrix coronata
AGAGACAGATATATATCTGGCAAATCTTTTGGCCCTGCTGTTCTTTTCATATAAAATATGAAAAGTGATGATAAATGTCTACTCATGAACTCAAATATTGGAATGCTATCTGTAACTGGAAGATTTGAGTTCAATTTCTTTCTCTGTTTGTTTGAAAATCAAACTTGGATTTTCTTCCTCCCAGGAGAATGTATAAACCACAAAATTGCTATATAGGGATATTCTTAATCTGTTTTATTGATACTATTTACTTTAAATAAATACACAGACACTCAGTTAACCATCTGATGTCATAGAAGGTAAATGACTGAACCTGTAGTCTAGTGAATCATCCTTTTGATATTTTTGACAATGACTTTAAATACCATATACAAAATAAAATTACTTCTGTAGAGGCAGAGAGAGAGATTTGTCACACTCCAGTGCATGTTCTAAATCTTATGATACCCACTCATGCAAAGAGGTTTAAATATCTCTTAGGATGGTGGTCAAGATTTAAATTTGGGGTTTCTCTTCCCTGTACAGCCAGATACAGGGAAGTATTAAAAAATCATTACAAAAGTCAGTAATCATATAGAAATCAGGAAAAAAAATATATCCACAGGCCACTGTTTAAATTAAAGAATAGATCAGATCACCTCTTTTTTCTCATTTGCTGCTTGTTTCTAATTCAATTTGAACTTCACTTACTGAAATGAAGTACTATATTACTGTGAAAATTACAACCTTCTAAATGTTTTGCATCAATCATTCTGCAGTCAGCTATCCAGAATAATGTATGTGCTTTGATGTTTCTGCTTTTGATACAACAATTTAGAAGTGGTAATGTTGTTTCCTTAATTCTTTATGTTAAAAACAATCTTGTATTGCTTTTCTCTAATGTAATATTCCTATTGTCAATTGAAGAAAATGTAATTTTGAGTTCGATATCAAAAATAAGATACTGCTGAATGAATAACCACAGCTGGGAATGCTGCAATGACCTCTCACCAGATGTCCATGACATTTCCATTTGAGAAAGTCTTCTTAAGTCCCCAGATCTTGGTTCTTAATCTCCTTCATATATACACCTTTCTGTGCAATCTTGCTAGCCGTTCCTTAATGTAATTTTCTTCCCTCAGAGTGGTATGTCTCTGGCTTTTAGGGATTATATTGCAGTCTGAATCCCACCCAGTTTATCCAAAATAATTCCTCAAGGCTAAGTTTCATCATTGTTTCTGACTTAAATGTAAATAAATCAGATATTCTTTTGGTCTCATTACTTAATGGTAATGGTCTCATTTGGACTTGAATTGTCATATAAAGTCCCTAAACTTGCATATTAACCAGTAAAAGCAGTCTCTTCTGCTAAGTGGGTCCCCATTTACCTCAGTGGAGCTCTGCTATAGACTAAAGCATTAGTTAATGAGGAACCACTTGCTAGACTGCTCTCAACTGACACATAATTAAAATTTGATTAAACAAGATTTGATTCCAAAAGAAACCCTGCAAGATAATGATAATCTTGAGTTTTCACTGAATGGTAAGCACTGAAAACTTGAAGTATCAGCTCTAAAAACAATCTAGCAACCTGAAGTGAAACTTATACTTTTAAATTTTTACCCCATTCCTCAAAAGTTATCAGAAGAAATGTCTAAGTATTTAAGATGTCTCATTTCCCTTAAGTAACTCCCCCAAATAGATAAAGTTTAGCTTTTGTTTATGATCAAAGTCTCCTATTATTAGCAGTATTGAAAGTTTAACAGTGTTTTGGAATCAAGGCATTTTTTTACTGAAGGAGAATGCACCATTACATTTTTAAGAGGATGTCAAATGATAGAAGACAAATTAGTTGTCAAGTCTTAAAAAATGAAGAAAGGTGTCAGCTAAGGAAACCTGTGGTGCTTACTTTACTGCTGAAGATTAAATGATTTAGGAAATGGATGAACTGGGTTTAAATCTTGTCTGGGGAAGACTTAAAGTCTTATTTCCTCACTTTTAAATAAATACTTTAGGCAGAAGTTGATATGCTAGATTGAAAAGTTTATGAATATAGTAGACTTGCTCTTGAAGCTATTTTAATTGGCAAAAAAAAGAAACTACACATTTGATGAAATGGTAGAAGTGCAAATATGAATGTCTGTCTAATCTGGGATGAGAGCACCTGAATGAGGCTGATGTATAAACACTTATTCTACAGGCTGTGTACTGTGAGTTGCATACAGTAAAAAACCCACCAAATCAAGTGGATTGCTCAGGTACACTACAAGACGTGATGTCTGGGAATTTTAGCCCCATCTGACTGGAAAGGCAATTGCAATTCCTTGTTTCATATCAAAAGTGAATGCTTTAACTACAAAACTGTTCAACACAGTGGATCAGGAGAGGAGGTTGATACTTCTGCTTTGATTCAGAAAAAACAATTACCACATGATGTGCTTAAAATAAAAAGGGAGAAGAGTATAGTTGTTTAACTAAAAAAAAATTGGGAATCAAATTTGAAAGGAGATATGAATATTTTCAGATGCTGACACAATGGTTGCCACTTAGAGTTAAAAATTTTTAGAATAAGAAGTCATAATACAATAGTCATAATCAAAAAGCATATCTAATAGTTTCCTTCTCATGGGCATTGATTGTACTGCCATTCTTATTACTGAGCATTAGTCTTTAGATTGCAGTTAGGTAAATAGCAAAATAATTTCTTTTATACTTGTGAAGTATTTCACTTTCTTTTGCCAGCATTTCTTTACCTCAAGTGTATATAATTTATGTATTTTAATTCCGTTATTAAAAATACGGTAATGTGTTTCACTGATGAACTGTAGAAAGAATGTGAAGTAATCTACCACACAGGAACAATGCTGTCATTTAGACCTTTAGTTCTGAATCAATGAGCTTAATTCTACAAGGTCTTATTCAATATCAATCCATTTACTATAACAGAATTTTGTGGAAAACAAATGAGAATATCACTGGCCTTTTTCTATTTCTGCAAATTTCAACAAGGATATTTCATTAGTGTTTGGAATCTTACTAATTTTAAAGATCAAACTTATTTTCTCTTAAAAGTAAAATCACAGTAGGAATATCTCTTCCAGATATCTGATGTCTCCATTTATAGTTTTGGTCAAAGAAATTAAGATATTAAAGAAGAATGTATTTTTTCTTCAAATTTCTCATATTTTCAGATAGAAAAGGAAGTTATGCTTCTGCTACTGAATAGCATTAAGTTGTCCCATTGAAAAACGTTAATTTGAAGCAATTTGCATTGAAGGTTATACTCCCTAACTGGCAACACATACATAGATGTATTCAGCCATGTTCTTTTTGCCATAATACAACTATTTTGGGTTAATAATACACCATTTCAGATCTTAAAGTCAATTTACAATTTTCTTGACTTATTTATAGGCCAAACTGTATTACAGTCATGACCTGACACTAAAGTTTGCTTCTAAGAATATTGTATCCTTGATTAAAAAACGTTCCCTGGCAGCAAGACAAGCTAAGATGATTCTGCTTTTTTAATTTTCATTATTTTTTAAAAATCTAATTTAAGAAATAGTATGTATCATTTGAGTACAAGCTTTTAGACCAAAAAGAAGCTTTAAAAGGTGACTTCTAGGTCTACAGAGGTAACTGTTGTCAAAGAAGGTTTCTGAGAGTATTCATCATTTGGCAACGTTGAAAATTAGAACTTTAATTAACACAACAGCATGCAAACACAATTTAGCTGTCTAAATCCTCAGAACTCATTTCTAGCTCTAGAGTTTCCTAAGTTCTCTACAGTAAAGTGAACACCTCAATTTCTGCTTTTGAATATATGCAGAAATTTTCATAGGTTTTATGGCTAAACTGAGTGTTTAGTTCCCTTTCTGCCTCACATATCTTCAATAGAGATGTTGCTTGTTTTCTTTCTTAACTTCTAAACAGATGTCAGAGAAAGGTGTTCCTGCCCCAAAACCATATCGCAATGTGGGAGCTCTGCTTTAAATCTTTCTTTTTGCTTGATTGAAAATAATGAATAGCAATAGGATGTGTCCTGCTCTTCAGAACTGAGATATTCTCTGCTGGATTTTTCCTAGCTTCTTTTACTGGTTCTGCTGTGAGAAAGAATAATTCTCTTTTCACACTGTGTCTACACGAGTAAATAGCACAGAAGCACAGAAACAAGTGCTAGCAATCAATTGTCTACACTTGTTGCACCTGTGTTAGTGACAGATCTGCAAAATAAAAGAAATGGTCCTGAAGACACAATGGTCACGCTGTTTGGCAGTGCTGTGTCCTTCCACCTTATGTCTTGTTTCATGAGGTAAATTCATATTCTGATTTTGTTTCCAGGTGGCAATGAATTAACTTTATGGAATGGATCAACTTCTGCAGGAGTCACTTAAAGATTCTTCCTTACACTGGAGAGTGCAAGCTAGTGAAGTTATCCTACATCTTATCTAAGTTCTCTGAGTAATACTGGGCTCTGGTGAGACCACCTTCCTCTGACAAAATGGGTGGTCTGCCTTTGGTGGAAATACCTACCTTCTTCTGCCCGAAATCCTTAGTGGACATGAATTTACCCCTTTAGATCAGCAGCTACTATTTTGTGTTGCTAAAAGAAAGCATCTTTTTCCCCACTGGTTGCTGGGAATCTGACTGATTTTTGTGCTTAGGAAGGCCACTGTCATGCTCAAATGAAGTCATCACCCCCACTGGAGCTGTAAACTTATAGAAATGGCAAGGACATATGCACTGAGTTATCAACAAAGTAGGAAAATTGACAGCAGTGTTTACATTTTAAAATTTATTACTTTCAATTTTTTAAATATTTTTTTGTTCATTTACAGTATTCTACATAGATTTCTTAGATCTGAGAATACAAACCTCCAAGAGTCTACTGATTTTCCTGTTTAGTATCATAATCTTAATTTTATAACATTTATCACACTATTTAAATATTGCCTTCTTTACTAAAACTGTGGTTGCATTTGAGGACTTTTCCCAACTTCTTGAGTGTTTAAAAACCTAAGTCCATAATAAGGAACTTAAAGTAAGAGTTTGCAAAGAGCCACTGAGATGCCCTGCAAAAGCAACGTTTTAAAGCGTTTGTGGTTTTCTCTCGTCTTTTTTTTTTTAAACAATGTTTATCTTAGCTCAATAGTATTTGGCATTAACCTAAAATGTTTTTAGCTTCTAAAACTAAATTCCTAATTACGTCTGAGGGAAATTAGAGTTTTAAACTGCTGACAATATCTCCATCATCCATTTCTGCTTACAGTAGCAACCACCAGTTTCTTCCAACATTTTGTTCTTTAATTCCTTTTAAACTGCATAGTAATCTTCTTTAAAGGCTTTTTTTTTTCTTCTTGTGATTTGTCATAAAAGCATCCTAAATTTTCCTAGTAAATATTGCTGGGGTATTTTTTCTTAGTTTTCTTTCATTTAGTAATTTTTTCTGGGCTGGAGGCAGCAAAATAATTTATAATTTACAGTGAATTTAGACCTATATGAGTAGAATAAAATTCCCTCTTTTCTGTTCTTCTGTTTTCCCTTTCTTCATGCTTTGGCTATAGTTTGATAATTTGAGACAAAATGGAATATTGTGTTATACCTGTAGAAAATTGCAATAATACACTGGCATTTCTTTTTAAGATGAGCATTTTGTTTTTCAGGGGGGCTAAGATGTGGCTATAAGAAATAATTTTAAATCCACAGACTAGTTTGTACTTTTTCCACACATGCTCAAGTTTTCTGCATATCTCAGTGCAGAAAAGAGAAGCAAATCAGTTTATACTTAGACAGCTAGCAATCCTATGCAATACTTGATCTGGGCAGAAATAATTAGTGTTTAAAATTGGCAAACATAAGGATATTGTGAATTGCAAGGATATTGTGAACTAGGAGAATAAGGATATTGTTCACCTGCATGCTTACAATAAGCATTGGAGAGGCTCAGACATAAGATACTGTAGAAATATTACTTTTATTAAAATTTTTGGTAAATATTCTGTCAGTTTATTACTGATTTCCATAGTCCAATGTTTCCTCTCCTTCTCAATTAAATGGTTTATATACTGATTAAGTGTTTACAGAGATGTTTATGACAAGTACCCATAAAAAATGTTTCAGGGAATTGTCTGACAATGGTCATTAAATTTCAGTATAATCTAAAGATATTTTAATCTGTCCCTTGGGAACATCAGGTAGCAGGGTTAAAAAGACATCATTACTTGTTTTGTAGTAAGGAATATATCTCCTGAAGATAGTAAGGAATATTATGTGCACATAAGAATATCTTCTAAGAAGATATTGAGGTCATTCATCTCTCTCCTTATCAGCTACTCAGTAATCCAGGCATATAGAACATGCATGAGTCAGAGAAATGGAATCAATGCACGTTACAGGTGTTTGCTTATATTTCAGTAAACCACAGAGCATGTGAGAGGTGGCATCATGAATAAGGGAGTAAGACTATGCTAGAGAATATGGCACTTGACAGGATAAGAAAGGAGAAACAATAAGGTACAGGAAAAACTAGTAAAATGTTGGAAACTACTAGGAAAATATTGTTGATGTGAATAGGACCATAAGTAAAGATGACAGAAAAGAGACCTCTGAAAATCTTTCAAAGTGATCCTTATTGAGAACAAAGGAACTGACTATTTGAACTCTTAATAATCTGGACGGCAGAGAGATAATCCCATACCATAGTCCTTATCTGTGATGACTTTAATCTCATCTGTTGCTAAAGTAAAACCAGAGAATATATTTCATTTCGTAAAACTAAGGAAATTGGTGTTTTATTTCAGTAAAGATATAAAAGTTCTATTTCACTTCTTCCCATCCTTTTTATGAAATACTTAATTTACTGTTTTTCTGATAAATTACTTTCTCCTTTCATACAGTGACAAAAGTGGAAAAGACAAGAAAGGATATAATTTTTTTTTTTGCATGAAATAAAGAAAAATATTTGGAGGCCAAACAATTTAAAGTAATTTTAATGAATATTTATTATAGGATATTTGTTTCTTATTTTTAATAATGCTAACAAAATTTAGAACCTGACCTTTATCTGGAAATAGAAAACAAGTACACTAGGGTTAAAACTTTTCAATTGATTCGGTAAACTTTCTGAATGTCAGTGTTAATCTCAATTTTTGTGCATTTTGAACTAGAGAATGTTACCAACTCTCTTTGTTTCTGGACATAGTCTCAAAAATATTAGCTGATTGTCAGAGATGTAAGATGTGTTTCCTAATGTGTTATCCATAAATGTTACATCCTTGGCTGCTGCTTTATTGGATTAATCTATTTTCTAGAGCAGAATAGACATGCTTCCTCCCCAACAAGTCCAGTACACTAAGAAACATAGAAGTTATATACTTTTTTTGTTATATATTTGTGTAATATACTTTGTTCTTACTAACACAATGTCTCACCAGACCATCAAGGCAAGTTCTGTGACAGAGATCTGTAACTATGAAAAAGTCTCTAATATGGTTCTTTTACCGATTTCACTCATACTCTGGTTCTTTCTAAATGACGGAAAATTTCCAAAAAGTACAGGAGTGACAGGATACTACATTCAACATATACTCATTTTTTAAACAACATGGCATCATAAAAATGTTCCACTACCCTTTATAAATTCTGAGTGTAATTTTAGCAATCCAGTACAAAATAGGAATTTTTATTATTATCTTCAGAATACAGATGAAAAACAGATGTAAGAGTTCAGTCATGAAGTGGCAACACATGCCGATAGAAAAATCAAACTCAAGTGTATAGATGTTTTCACTTGCCATAGGTGAGGTCATTTTCATTTAACTTTTTAAAACCTAGTCTAACAAAATACAGTAGACTTGGATAATGAATAAGGTGGTATACAACAGAACAAAATTATAACCCCAGCACTGATGATTTTAAGGAATATTTTCTGAGAAAAATTAAAAATCCAGCCTTAACCTGTTGATTATGTTTTACAGGAAAGCAATAGTTCTAGTCCTAACAATAATTATTGTTATTCTTCACACAGAATACTAGTGCCACAATGGCTTTAAGTCTGAAGTGTCTTGACCACTATTAATTTATGGGAATAATAACAATAAAAATGTTACATTTGCATCAGTTTTGCAGCTGAGCGACTTATAGGAAAACAGGATAAATATTTACAATTTTCTCTACCCAGTAATTTTTAAGGTTTCTAAATGACAATTTCAAGGGCTGTTGCAAGGTGTTTTCTATATCAAATACTTACACACGGTTCTAATTTTTTTCTGATCATCCTGTTTTAACCCCAGCTCTAACTAAGGACCATGGAGCTGCTTGCTCACTCACTTCCCCCACTCTCACAGTGGGATGGGAAGGGGAATCGGAAAAGGGTAAAATCCATTAGTTGAGATAAGAACAGCTTAATAATTGAAATAAAGTAAAATAAAATAATAATGATAATAAAAAGGAAGATAAAAGAGAGGAATAAAACTCAAGAAAGACAAATGAAGCACAATACAATTGCTCATCACCTGCTGACCGATGCAGTGATCCCACTCAACTCCCCTCAGCTGATATACTGAGCATGACATTCCATGGTATGCACTAGGCCTTTAGCCAGTTCAGGTCAGGTGTCTCAACCAGTTTCCCTTCCAGCTTTTTGTGCATCTCCTTAATAACAGAGCATGGGAAACTGAAAAATGCTTGACTTAGAGTAAGCACTGCTTACAAATAAAAAATCAGTGTGTTTTCAACTTTATTCTCATACTAAATCCAAAAAATAGCTCCTAGGAAGTAAATTAACTCTCTCCCACATGAAACTAGGACAGTACCCACCCCTTATTTTATATTATTTACACCTTAAGTCCCACACTTTCCAGTATAACTCAGTTAACCACCATCAGTCTTCCTGTCTTTTGATATCATTCCCTTACACTATGGACCATCTCTATAAAAGCCCTTTGACTCATTTAGTCAATGGCTTTGAGTCCACCTGTTGACACAGTCTTTCAGGGCAGGAAAGATGATGTGTGGTATTAGACTGTTACATACTAAAGTCAGTCCTGGTTCCATCACCACTGTACTTTTCCAGTACCATCAAAGTTCATTCTTCATTGATCTGGGTAATTTTTAATGTAATACCCTTGATGAGGCATGTGGTCACCATAGAAATTATAATATACAGTGTTATATAGCAATTATCATCATATTATTAATTGGCTAATCTCACCCAAAATCAAATTCCCCTAAGGTACACATCAGACTTCCCCGTTTTCCCACATTGCCCACCAAGTACACTCAGGTCCTTGAGCAAAAGCAATCCCATGAGTGGGTTTGACATATGCAAGCTCAAGACTTGTCAGTCCATTGTTGTGACTTTGTCCATTATGGACAAAGCTTTGAAAATCATTTACTGCACTAAGCTAGTGCTTGTTGTTGATGTTGTTGTTTGTTGTTCTAATTTCTAATATCTGTTATAGGATAAGGTGTAGGAATGAGACCTCTTGATGTCCCTTCCATCTGGAGTTATCCTGTGATTTTAAGGTTTTAGCCACAAACTCACATTTTCTCTATTACATGCTACAACGTTTACATTTCTGAGATATAAATACTGAATATAAATTTCTCCTCTGAGTGAATTTGATAATTCTCATCACTAAGAGTTTTCCAGTAACTGAGTGAAATAAGTCATGGTTAGGCAGATTTTGCCTGTCTGTCTGTATCTTGGCATAAAATATTTTAAAAAATTATATTCTTTAATTTTTTTCCAAATAACTTGTTAAAATACTATAAATCAGTTGTAAAATCAATTGCCAACAAACCCTAGGAT
This sequence comes from Lepidothrix coronata, assembly GCF_001604755.1. Taxonomy (NCBI): domain Eukaryota; kingdom Metazoa; phylum Chordata; class Aves; order Passeriformes; family Pipridae; genus Lepidothrix; species Lepidothrix coronata. Next base: position 1,357,391 of record NW_016690184.1, read on the forward strand.
AAATCTATTTAGAAAAAGGCACAAATGCATTGCAAGGGTCCATGGTTTTGTTTTCTTAAATATTTCTAGTGCAAGTATGTGCCTGATTTCAGATGTTCATGTTAGGAAACCACGCCTGATACATATTTGTATATAACAAGTCTAAAATATTTTTCTGCAGTCAAGACATGAAATATTCTTTTCCAGTATCTACCATAGGAGAACTTCTGTTTTAGTTTTTAAATTGGAGAATCATATCGTATCCCTGGTAAAGGAAGATAGACAAAGGCAAATATTAAGAATTTAAATTTTAAATTTAAGAATTTAAATATTAAAAATTAAAAAATGCAAAATATTGTTAAACATTCCTGAATATTTAGTGTCCAGAAGAATAATACCCTTTCTGACAAAAGGAAATACTCACAACATTTAGTCTGAAAACAAATAAGTTTTTTATATAATAAACTTACTCAAATGTGAGACTATAGAGTTAGGAATATATTGCAATTCAGTTTTGAAAGATGTGGTTTTAAATTCTCTGGGTAAAGGGAACCTCATCGAGAAAGCTATTGTGCACAGAAATGAAAAAGAGCTAATGAGGTATGCTAAGAATATGTTGTTATAATTTAGAATTAAAAATGCAAACCTGTGGATCACTCATGATTCTTGGATAAGTAAAAATTTTATAAATAATCACTTAATTTTCTTAAATGTATTACAGGCATTAACATTTATTCTTTTAATGCACAGCTTTATGTGAGTTTAAATGCTAACTCATCATTTTGCACCATTTTACAAAGCAGACAGAGGGAAAAATCCTTACCCAATAGATGGCTATTTTTCAAAGACAATTAAGAGAAATTATCATGTTTTCACAACACTAAAAACTATTCAGGCAGTAAACAGCAGGCTATCACTTGTATTACATATACATGAAAATCTCTAAAATATTTGAAATGTTTTGAAAACTGAAGTATGTTATCCAGTGCTGACAAGAAAGAGAATGTAAATTAGTTTAAAGCTGGGGTGGTATTGAAGATTAAAAAATATTCTTGTTTCTTAGTATCTTCCAGAATATAATGAGGCAGAAGAAGACAACACAAAAAAACCCCCCGAGACAACAATTGAGGATTACTATCTCAAACAGAAGTGTAAACACTAAAATTCTAAAATGATAGGAAAATATCAGTCAGATAAGTTGGTATATGAAGCACCTGGACTTTGAAAATTTTCTGAGAGCCATAAAAGTCTGAAGAAGTTAAAAAAAAAAAAAAAAGAAAAGTTTAGATCTCATAAATTTCTCTGAAATTTTACAACTCGATTGACATTTCCTGGAGATTATTTTGTTAAATTACATTACCTTTTTGCATACAATACCAACCTTTTTGATTTATCCAGTCACTAAATACTTGAAACTAAAATCTCTCTTCATTAAGCAAATGAACATAAATTTGTTTATTAAATACAATTTTTTTAATATTAAATATTGAAATGGTAATTTGGGACATAAAAATGCTTTGGCAAGCTTTTATACATGTTCTATTAAGGACCTAATTACATCATGATTCATACATGAAAGTATTTAAGGTTTAGTTACAAAATTTTATGGTATGCTTTTTATCTTACCGTCTTTATCTATAATTCCATCATGTTTTCAGATGTGTACAGAATCAGAACTTCTCTCAAAGAAATTTTGAACAAGCAAGTATTCTTTAGTTTTTTATTTACATGCAAGTAATTCTAGATCCTAAAAAAACCTCATGCTTTTTTAAAAATATAAAAAAGCTGTTAGAGTTCAGTTAATAAAAATTTGTATTCCTAAACTTCTGAAGAAATCGTTACTGTACATCTTTCTGTCATAAGATTCTTGGAATAGACTGAAAGCTGCTTTGTTTTTTTCCTTTCCGTTATGTAAAGGAATTCCAAAGAATAATGTTGAATTGAAAAAGTGTAGAATATCCACTACTTTAGAACTTCTGAACTATGCATAAAATATTCATATGGCAGAAGACCTAAAAAATGGCCACGTTTCAAAGACACTCCTTCTAGGTGTGTGCTGTCCTCCCAAACAGAAAGCCTCACTTACATGACCTAACACTCATGATTCAAGAGTCACAAGTTGTTTACCACTGGTGTAGATGATGGGTAACATAGTAAGAGAAATGTAATGCCTCAGATCACCCTAGGTTTCAACTTAAAGTTAAAATTATTAAAAATAATAATAAATTGAGCCTTGCTCTGATGAATAAGATTAATGTTTGAGTTCAGGAAGATTAGATAAAGTAATATTTCCTTTATGAGAAGGTCAGTATCTAGTTTACATATCTCCTTCCACCTCAGTCTGCAAAACAGTGTGTATTTTATTACGGTACTTACAAAATTTTGTCTCACAAAACAATTTGCATGGTGAAGAAGACAGAAAAAATAGAAGACAATAATAAGAATCTTCATCTTTTAAGTCTAATTTCTGCCCCTATTTTTATGATCAAAGCACTTTGTTTTACCCTGTATTTGCTGCTATTTGTAGTAAATAGTTAATGTTTCTTCCCTCGTAAAATCATCTTAGGTCTACAAAGCATAGGAATGCAAAATACATTTGTCTCTAATGGGAATCATTAAGCTCCCTTCTACTGTTACCATTGACAAATAACATATCAAAGAAAGTAATTGTTGTTATATTGATCTGTCCTTAGTGGATTTGCATTAAATAGTAATACAGGTAGGAGTTCTAACCAAGTCTGGCACATAATCATAGCATGCTTTTGCTTACAAATATTTATTTCATAAACTTATATTTTGGACAGAAGAAAATAAAACCAAGAAAAGCTATCATCACTATTATTAACAAGATTCAATATCATTGCCATAGAATGAATTAAGAAAACCCAAACCCGATCGGACAAATTATCATGAATGGGATTTAGCATTAAGTCTGTATAAAAGACAAAAAAAATATTATTCATAATTCTACCCTATAGCCAAAACTTATTGCTATTTTGGTTGTCTTACAAACATCTTAAACTGGTTTTCAAATTCAAGGGTTTATTCTCTTTAAACAAGAGTAAACTAAACTTAACTGAGTATAAAAATGCATTTAACGGAAAAGTAAGAAGACAATTCTAAAGTCTTACCTGGAATGAGTACAGGAAAAAAAAAACCCTCTGTATTTTCCTAGAAAGCAGATCTCTGTTTTAAATACAAATCCTGATGGACCCAAAGTTGAGTGAAGGGAAGTGTTATTGTTTCCATTTCCATATTAACTCATGCTTCTCTTTCTTATTATCCTGGCTTCATTTTGTCCTTAAACCTGTAGTCAAGAAGTGCCTTTATTCTATAGACAGGTAGTAGTAATGATCAAAAAGTAATATGCATGTATTTAATCATACGTACAAGCTTCACTACTTTTTAATGGGAAATCTAATAGAGTAGGCTAAATTTTATAATAGCCCTTGACTGGAATATAACAATTTTCTTCTTCATTTAACCATCTTACCTACAATCATTTTTAAAACTTGTTCAGCTGGTCACCTTCTCTTACAAGATTATTTGGAAATGTTTTGTGTGGTTTGAAAGTAAAACACTTAATCACAATTTCATGTTCTAATTAAATGAAAGTAAATATTTCTTAGGTTATTTTTCGTTTGTTTGGGTATTTCTGGAGGGAGTTTTGTTGTTATTTTCTTCCTACATTCGAATCAATGCCCACTACTCAAATCTTACAGCTACGTTTGATTGCTCAGGGCCTTAAAATAGGTCACCTAAAAGGTCTGTTGAACTATATATCCTGGTGTCAATAACACACAAGAATAAGGCAAGCAGGTACTTATACTTACCATGAATATTCTTCCAAGAAGACACAATGATGTTCTTCTGACAGATAATACCACTCTCTACCTAAAGTAATTCTCTTGGTCATGCCATTTCCATATTCCTTGGCACCTACAACATCATCATTGTAGAAATTGTGTAATTTCGGATCAAGCTTAACTGCTGTGGAGTAAGTGACAGAACATTTGCACAGACACAGAAATTATACTTGTTGCATTTTTTTTTTAAGATAGTAGTAGTATGGAGTTGTTTCAAAAGATTAGAGTGTGTCTAAGTGCCTAATAGACCTGATCATTATCTAATAAAGGAAAGCAAAATGTGTCCGATGATATGTAAACTCATATAGTTTGAGAGCTTGTTTTTCCAGGCACAGGTCTGCAAGCTGATGCAGACCCAAGTCATGCCTAACAGTTTTAGAATCTGGTCAGAACACAGGACTGTCTGTGTGTCCCTATATAGAAGTTTTTTCTGTTTGTACAGAAAATGTGTCTATGTGTCCTTCAGACATATCCAACATTTTGTCCTTCCTTAAATATCTCATGCATTCATTGCAAATATAAAATTTAGATAGTGTAAGTATGTTTGCACATCTAATTTCAATAGCATTGTTAAAGGATGGCTCTCTTTTCACAACAACTAAGAGTTTTTTTAAAAAAGCCAGCAAACAATAAAAAAATACAGCTTTCCTTAGGGTTAGTGTTTACAGATAGTCTTCTAAAGGTAAACAGATCATAAGAACTAGAGTATGAAGATATTTTCTACTTCCCATTTGCTTTCAATATTCTGGAGAGGTGAAATGGGAGTAATAGAAATATCTCTTGGATGTTGAGATGCAGAAGAAAGTTTAAAAAGTGTTATGAGTGTTAAAATCTTGTCAAATATGTATTTGGCTTAAAGAGTCATGCCTTTGGATTCTATAGGTTTTTACACTGATAGACATCCTTCCTAGCACTATTAAATTTGGACTAGGTTTAGCAATTTTCGCAAGTATTTTCTAGGGGTAGGATGATATAGCACAGTTGAGGATTTCAGATCAAGGATATGATATGGTTCCTCTCTGTCACTCAGGTATTAAACATAAATTATAGAGGTGATTACACCTGTCATTTTGCCTGAAGCAATGATACTATGGTTTTACAGAGCTATCAAAAACCTGCTATGTCAGAGATTAGCATGATTTCAAATTATTATCAAGCACAGGAGGATAATACCTTGAGTCAAGTCATATTTGAAGAAACACGGGAAATATAAAGAAACTTCCATACTGTCAAAAGGTCTACTTAAATGATAGCTGTTACAAAATGGTGGGTTTATTTTTGTTCTTTTTTTATACGTATATAACTTTATTTTTCACTAGCATAGAAAAAAGTATTAGAGTATGTTTTAAGAAAAGTTTTAAATCAACCAAGTCTATAGAAAAGATTGTGTTTGTTGCCACTTAGTAATTTCCAAGACCAAACTCTTTAATTTGTAAGAAAAAGGCTAGGTAGGTTTTTCTGCTTTGTTTGTTTTCTCTTATCAGCTTCTATCACTGTCATATATTCAGCTTAAAAACCAAAATCAGAGTGTTGGCAACAAAACTTTTTAATTAACCTAAACTAAAATAAGGATATTGTATAAGACAATCCATAAATGAGACAGTGGTAAAACTGGACATCTATTCACTGAAGAGGTATGATACCTTTCCACATATAATGACACACAGACATAGTCATTATCTGTGCCTCTTTGTTACATGTTCTTGAGCAATCTGTTAAGGAACGGGTAGATAAAATCGAAGTAACTATAACACAGCAACATACTTTGTCAGCTTTCTGTTGATAAAATATACCAGTATCTAAGGTCCAAATACATCTGCAGGCAAACTCCTCTATTCCACTGCATAGCTGAAAGCAGCTAAACATATTCAAAGACTTTTCAGAAATTGGATGTTTTCAATTTCTAAGTGTCTTAGTAGATCAGAGTCACCACCATTATTTTACAAACTGGAAAGAGAACGTGATTCTTTTCAGCTAAAAGTACCTACCTGAAAGTTAGATGCTTAGACTAAATTAGACCCATAATTTTCTTCAAACTACTTGGGAAGGACAGAGGATAGAAGAGAAGAAAGTCTCATTCACTATGTAAAAGACCAATGTAAGGACATAGAGGTTGGCTATGAAAAATTGGACAGGTTTGTTGCATGCCCTAGGTCGAAATCAGAGCAAAACCTTCCTCAAACAATTCAAAGAAGTCTTAGGTCTGCACACTCTGGCTTCCATGAAGGACTTCAATTATACTGCAATTTGGCCAGAAAATGACACAGCAGCACATAAGCAATCAAGGAGATCTCTGAAATATGTCAAGGACAACTTCCTTACTTAGTTGTTGAATATGCCAACCAGGTGGTGCTCTTCCGAACTTACATATAAAGAAGAGTTGTTTCAGAACATGACCATTGATGGTAGTCTTGGTTCCACTTACCATCAGATTACAGGGTTTTAAGATCTTAAAGACCCCAAGGAAAACAAGTGGATTAAACAGCTGGATTTCAGAATGACAGATTTGAACTTGTTCAGGAAGTGGTCCCTGGGAGTCTGTCTTGAAGGGCAAATGAGCTAAGGAATACTGGGAGATTTTCAGAAACAGCTTTCTTAAAGGATCAATCCACCCACTCAGCCAGAAAAGAAACAAGCATAATGTAAAAAACAGCCTGGTTACAGTTAGTAAAAGAATTTAAAAAACAAATCAAACAAGCAAACAACAACAAAAAGAAGCGAACCCAAATCCACCAGAAAAAAACAAACCAAACCCAAAACCTAAAACCAAAACAACTGAATGCCCTACTAAAACAAAGCATAAAGAAATAAACATGTGAGAATGGAATGGACAGGCTCTAAAGGAGGTATATAGAAATAATGCTGGAGCATTTAGAGGAGACACTAGGGGCCAAAATCTCAGCTGGAGCTCAAATTGGTAAGACATATGTAAAAAAGTGTTCTGTCCCTATGTGAATAGAAAGTAGACAGACATGCAATGAATATGTAAGTAAATTTTTGAATGGGACTAGACAATTACTCACAAATAGAATAAAAAAGCTGAGATACTTAATGCTGTCTTTACCTCAGCCTTCATAAGTAAGGTCAGCTCCAAAGTCTCTTTGCCAAGAGGCAATAATGAAGCAAAGAGCAAAGAATGATCAAGAGAACATCTGAACAAATTGGACATATATACACCTGTGGGACCTGACAGGATACATGTCAGAGTGCTAAGAGAGTTGTCTGACATCCTTGCAAATTCATTCTCTGTCATCTCTGAAAGGGTCAGAGAGTCCAAGGAGAGTCCTGAATGATTGTGAAAGAGAAAATAATACATCCATCTATACAAAAGGCAAAAAGGAAGATCCAGAAAACTGCAGGCCAATTAGCCTTACATCAGTCATTGGGAAAATTAAGGAATAGGTTCTCATGGAAGATATTTCTCAGCACATGAAAGACAAAGCAAACAGTTAGAAGTGATGAGGAAAAGCAACACAGGTTTACTAGAGGTAAATTGTGCTTGACAAACCCCAATCTTCTGTGATGCTCAGTGGATGAAGGCAGGGGTGTGGATGTTGTGTATCTTGATTGCATGAAAGCATTTGACATATTCTCCCCCAGTATTCTTGTTGACAAGCTGGTCAAGATATGGATTGGACAAGAAGGCCACAGAATAGATGGAAGACAACCTAAATTGCCAGGCTCAAAGGGTGGTAGTTAACATGCCAAATGATCACCTGTTTATGAGTGGAGTTGCTCAGAGGTTGATACTGTGTCTGTCAGCATTCAGTCTCTTTATAAATGATTGGGATGATGGGATTAAATGCACCCTCTAAGAGGGACTCTTCCAATACCTAAAAACAATTAGAGAGGAAGTGGAGATTCCTTCTTGACAAGGATACGTGGTGGGAGGGTAAGAGGAAATAGACAAAAGCTAAGTCAGGTAAAATTCTGTCTGAACATATGAAGAAATTATTTATGATAAAAACAACTAAACATTGGATTAGGTCACTCAGAGAACTGGGAAAATCTTTCTTCCTGGAAATATTCCAGAATTGGTTTGACACCTAATCCAAGGCTTTGCTTTCAAACAAAGTTTGGACCAGATGGTTTGCAGATGTCGCTTCCAGCCTAAACTTTTTTATGATTCTGTGATATCTGCAAGAAATATCTCTTACAACTAAAGACAACAAGAAGGTGAAAGAATGTGACTGACACAAGTGTGGCCCTTAGTCATAAATGCATCTGAAATCTGGAATATACTTGGTCAGATTTGATACCAACTTTTTGTGTAATTACATCTGGGGTACAAAGGTAGGCAAAGTTGTTGGGGTTTTTTTATGCACTTGTAAATCACTATGATAATGCTGCTACATATATCATCCTTGTTGTAGCAACAGGGAAGATAATCCCTCTGGCTTCAGCTTTCAAAATGTAGACATCTAATCTAAACTAGCCATCCAGGATCTCATCATAATTAGTGTGGAGAGACAGATGTCTCTGGAAAGAAAGATCACAGACAACCATTGCAAGACAGATACCTATCATTTAGGAATGGCTAAAATTAAGTGAAATGAATTGGTTTTTAAGTGATATGCCAAGGAAAAGCAGTAAGTTTGAAAAGGGATGTACCACGTACAGATTCATGTTCTGACTGTGAGGAAACAAATGAGTTGAGGTATTTAAGTGGTGTTTTTTATGAGGTGTCCAACACAATGTTACGAAGACCATTATGGGGCTGTATAGAATCTGCTAGTAACGGAAATAGAATCTCACAGAACAGAGATAGAAAGATAGCAAATTTAAGTCTTTGACATGAGAAATGTATTGGGACTAGGAAAAAGAACCCATAACTGTTTTGTGCTGAATACTGTGGCTAGGTTTAATTCATGCTGTTCCAGATTTCTATGCCCTTTTTGTAGGTTTTTTAATACCTAGTATACCAGAATTTATCACTGGTTTATAGCATAATAATTTTGATGAGTTCTAAAGACATATTATTTTTTTTAGTGATCTCTGAATCCTTTAAACATAGAATAAACACTTTAACACAGAATAGTCCTTGCCTTGAAAACTTCTTGATTTATTCCTTGCCAGCAGCTCTGCACCTAAGGTCTTATTTAAAATATGTTGTCTACTGTTGCTGCCTTAACTCCTTCAGTGTTTTAATGTTATTTCAAGGGGAGCCAGAATTGTTTGCCTTGAGCTCTCCACATGATTGTGGTCCTCCGCTTTTCAGATCAGTTCCTAAGGCAACAGATATAACCACTGCAAATCTTTAGAAACAATACTTTATTGGCTCCAAACATATCTGCTTTATTTTCAGGAACAAGTATAAGGCAAAAACCAGAGATTCTGTGGATGTGAAAATCAGTTGGGCTTAAAGGACTGCTTTTGCTTCTCCATATTGTTGGAAGGGGATGGAGAACATGGACAAAATGACAAAATGAGATCTCTAAGTGCTGGGCAATTATGTACATAATTTGCACCTCTGTTACCTAAATGGTAATTCTAAGAATAATTATTAAATTATACCTAGTTCGTGGATTCTAAACTCTTGAAAACACAGTTCTGTGTTATTAGTGATCCATAAGCAAAGCAATGCTTAAAAGTACATCCATTCTGTAGTTCTCACAAATTAAACTAAAGAAATGAGAACTATAAATGTAAGAGAGAAAAAAAGAATAGTACATTTATATTATTCAGTTTCTTAGCCTTTATTATCTCACTTTTTAGCCAAACTGAAGATTGCACTATGATCTATCTGTTTTTACATTTTTGCAATAATTGAGGTCCATAGTTCTATTTTCACCTTAGCTGAGCAAATTAGCTTGTGAGTAAACATTTTATTAATTAATTTCTTCTTATAAAAAATCTTAAGAAGAAGTATAAAAAAGAGGCAGAATGTAGGACTAATAACAAAACCAAAACTTTTCAGTTATTATGTTGTGGTGGGTTGACTTTGCTGGCCTCCAGGTGCCCACCAAGCCACTCTATCACTGTCCCTTCTCAACAGGACAGGGGGAAAAAATGCTATGAAAAGCTTGTGCATCAAGATAAGGACAAAGAACACATACCAGTTACTGACATAGGAAAATATGACTCAACTTAGGGAAATTAATTTAATTTATTTTCAATCAATTCAAGTGGGATAATGGAGAAATAAAAACAAATATTCAAAACATCTTCCTCCCACCCCTCCCCTCATCCTATGCTCAACTCTACTTCTGAATTCTCTATCTACTCCTTTCTGAGTGGTATAAGTAGATGAGGAAGGGGTCTTGTGGTCAGTTCATAATATATTCTCTCTGTGACTCCTTCCACCTCACACTCTTCCTCTGCTAAATTATGGGGTCTCACCCACGGGATACAGTTGTTCATTAACTTCTTCAGTGCTGGTCCCTCCCACAGGCTGAAGTTCCTCATGAACTGCTCCAGCATGGGCTCCTCTCCATAGTGCCACAGGTTCTGCCAGAAGCCTGCTCCAGTGCAGGCTCTTCCCAAGGTCAAAATTTCCTTTGGGCACATTCCTCTGCTCCAGCATGAGGTCCTCCCTGGGCTGCAGGAGGCTACCTGCTCCATTGTGGACCTCCATGAGCTGCAGAGGGACAATCAGTTTCCAGTGTCTTCTCACAGAAGCAACATCTGCAGCACCCTCCACTATCAAACTTTGCTACAAAATAACAAATACACACAGACACTGCATAAGGACTGTGAGGACTCTTTAGACTGTAAGAAAGTATAATCATGAATCTATAGACTAAAACTGGCATTTCAGATATAAATCTGTCTACTACCTATTCAGCCAATGTCATATCTACTCTTTTTTTTGCAGCAATACAACAATAAATCAAACTGGTTTTATAAAGCAGCACCTCTCAGTTAAGAATTTCTTTTATTAAATAGTCAATTTATAAGAAAAAAGATATATGGGTTCCACATCTCTTAGAGTCCTGTATCACCTCCTTTCTTTACTATCACATGATATTCACAGAAAATTATTCCCACTTACAGTGGTCAGTGCTTGACAGAGTAAAAGGCTATTCTATAAAAGTGATGAGTATTCCAGTGCTATTGTAGAATAGCTTTCTATTTTTTTTCCATATTTTCTTACATATATTATGTTCAATGCATTGCTGAAAATTTCATGGTGTTTTTTATTATGAAGTCAGAGTACCATTCATTATAACAAACAGAACTGGAAAGCAGAAAGCATTCTTTTTGTTTGCGTATATTACAGAGTAAAGTCAGAAACACAGATGTGAACTCTTATTAGCAACAGATCACAGTATTTTTATGGACAAATCTAAACCTAATGATCAACCTAAATATGACTGCGTTTGTTTTCTCTGTTGGCTGCATCTGGTACTTGTAAAGATTTTATTCTCAAGTGTTAATTTACATCAACAGAATAATTCACAATTTTTGTTGTGAGTTATGTGATAATATGTATCATTGTATTTGAAATTTAACACAGCCACCACACAGTTCTGGAGGAAACTAAATATCTTGCATCTGTGATTCCAATTTATGCAAATTGTTATGGACTGCTAAAATTAGCTGTCTCTAGGCCACTTTATTGAACTACATGGGTTGCCTCTTTCATGTGCGTGTGTGTTTGCAGAAGTGAATGACAATGTGTCTTTGCTTTTCCTTTCTGACTCACAATGCCAGAAAATAGAGGAATATTTTGTTCTCCCATATATAAACTGATACATACAATTGAACACCTGTAGTTTTCCTCTTCTAGCTGCTAACAGCTGAGTGTTAATATGATATAAAAACTATTAAAATAAGTTATATATTGGCCTGTTTATACTATCTTTTATATTAAAAATCTCTTCGTACATTTTCCAAGAATTTCTTAGAGTTGGTAGTATAGCCATAAGAAAAATTACTTTTGGAGTAAATAATCTCCTCTGGTTTGGCAATACCAATACATGCTTTTAAACTGTTTCTTTTATTAGTAATTTTTTTATCATCTTAGTATATTTAGTTTAGAAGGAACTCTATTTTGTTGTGGAGAAGAATATATCCTCTTTCTCTCTCTCTTCCATCATGTCTGGCTTTTCCAGATCTGAATTGGGGTTTTTCTCCATAAGAACTTCTTAGAGAAGCATTTATAAAATTTTTTTGAATAACAGCAAAATAATAATTTCTAGATTATGATGTTTTTTCAGTCTTATCTGAGTGGAAAATGTGATCAAAACTGTGTTATTCTCTCTCCTATATATTTTACTTCCTGCTGTTGCACATATTGATGGAGATTTAAAATTGCCTCATTTATTGATCAAGCTTTCAATAAATGAGTTTGTTATGAAGTTCAGAATTCATCAAACTGAAAACAATTCAAAGGCCTTTATCACAAAATTTAGGCCCAGAAATAACAAGTTTAGTTCTTTGATTTGCTACTAAGTCCATCATAGAATGAGTTGTGGAAGACTGAAAGTTTCATAAGCTTGCAGTTTTCACACATATGCACAAGGCAGCCTACAGCACAACTGCATTTATTAGTATTGATATCACAGTTGTGTAGAGAAGAAAATATACAGAAAAGAAAGAACTATGAAAAAATATATTATATGGAATGACTAAGCATTAGGCACTAGATGGTTACAAGATAGATTTTGTGAATGAGAATAACATTCCCACTGACTTACGAGCAGTAGGATGCTATCCAGTGTTTGGGAACTGTAAAGCTCCTATATAACATAAGAGGATAGAAACAATGTTATATTGTCTTCAGGCTTAGAAAGATAAAGAGGCAGAATACAGTGAAAGACAAAAAAGGCTTTTTCAATTTAGAGAGGTAAAAGACATTCTAGGTGGAAGAATATGTATTCATTTTTGTTGATAATTTATTGAACTTGCTTCTGTGGCATTTCATCTGTTTTTAAATTCTTTTGTGTTGGCTGATAGTTTCAGTTCCTTCTCCTCTGTTATTTAACCTTCTATCAGGTATTCTGTATGTGCATACTACAGCTATGAGCTAGGCTGATTTTCCTTTGTATTTTGTGATGCCTTCTGAGACACTGAAGCAAAAAGAGTGATGAATATGAGAATCACAAGCATAATGATGGTATCCAGCAAAGGTAATGAACATTCTTTTTTTCTCTTTCAACCTCTTTCAATTCTGAAATTCAGTAGAAACTATTTGGTTAAATTTTCTTTCAAACAAAATCCTTACAATCTAAATTTAAAATGTCTTTGATGGAAAGCTAAATAAAACTCCAGATTGTAGAGGGTGTAGCAAGCTGCTGTCAGGAGGGTCTGGGCCTGCCCAATGCTGGACACAGAGGGTTCAAGCCAACTCCAACCCTTCCACTATAGGGCACAGCTGAGCCCACAGTAAAGGGGGTGGTGACTTGAGGAAAACATAATAAAAAAAGATGGGCAAAAAACGCCAGATGGGGCTGAGGGGGGAATGACAGACTCAAAAAGAACAAGAAAAAATACAGGCAACAACAAGGTGAAAGAAGTATGGGAGGTAGTGCTCCAGATACCAGAGTAGAGATTTCCCTCAAGCATGTGGGAAGACCTCAAGTCAAATCTGGTTTGCCCATGATAGTAACTGGCAAGGGATCTCCCTTTCTTTATGTCAACTCATGAGCTTTTCCATCTCATTTTCCCCTGTGCCCTGGTGAGGGGGAGGATGAGACAGTGGCTGAGAGGGGATCTGGCAGCCAGCCAACATCAACCCACATACATACACACATACACACATACACACACACACATACACACATACACACATCAACACACACATATTATGTGACATGAAACATGTAGGTAAAGCAGAATATAGAGAACATATTTTACATAATAACATATATATTTACAGACCAGAATTATGACAGTGATTTCAAATTTAGAAAAAAAAATTCCTTCATGGCAACTCCATGACAAAAGAAAAGGTGGCTTTGACACAAGGCAACACATCTTGATAAAAAAAGAAAAAATTATGTTCTTGAGATTGTGATTGAAATAATTAGTGAAAGAGTGAAATTACCTGCAGAGACAACTTTTCTCAGGGCCTTGAGAGCACTGCTAGGACACAGTATCCCTGTTGAGCCCCTGCACACTGCCCACAGCCCAGAACCCCACGTCAGTCCATGGAGGCATCAGCTGATGCTGATGGGCCCTGTGATGCTGCAGCAGGGCTGGTCTCCAGGTCCCCAGAGCCCTGCCCTGCCTGGCTATGGACCCTGCTGAGAGGGGTTCACTCTTTGGTGCAAACTGAGCCTAGCCTCAGGCTGTCCCCAGGGATGTGGGACGCCCAGGGCTGAGGCTTCCCCAGTGTCCCCTCCACTGCCTTGCTCCTGGCTGGGGTGCCTCCCCCTCGCCTCCCTCAGCAAGCAGGCAAGATTTTGGGAGGAAGTACAGCTGGAACCAATTCAACAAGGCCAAAGGGATATTCTGTATCATATGACATTGTGCTCATCTCTAAGAGCTCATGGAAAGGCAGAGAAAGGTGGTGTTTTCATTGTTACACTGAATGTCTTACCAAGCCACTTTACACATAGGTCCTGCTTTCCTGGAAGAGGCTGAGAATCTGCCTGTTGATGTCAAGCAGTGACTGAATTCCTTATTTATCTTTGCTTGCATATATATCTTTGCTTCACCTGCTAAACTGTCCTTATTCCACTTTTGCCCTTCAGTCTCTCCCTCATCCCATGGGAGTGGCATAAACAGTGAGTGGATGGAAGCTTAGCTACCAGCTGGGGCCAACCCACGACAGGCACATATATGTCCTGGTTACAGAACATAATTTAATATTGTATTACAATGAATATAAAACTACAAAGTCTTCACGACTAATATATGAATATGAAGAGATTTGTGGAGAAATAATCCGATAGTATCACTAGCAAGAAATGAGGGCTTCCAGTGTGAAGTAATATATTTATGTTTACTAGATTTTATAATAACAGACTTATATGAACTTCTGTATATTGGCAGAGCCTTGAGATCTTTTTATAATGATTCACACTCATATTACTTATGAACTGGTTGATATGTATTTTCAAGACAGTTTGCTTACTGTTTTTTAACTCATGTTAGCTTATGATCTACATGCAGGATATCATTTTTCTAAGGGATGAATTTGAATGCATTTTGCCTTCTCCTTTTTCCAAGTGCAGGAAGCAAATCACTATTTGTTTACATGTCTTTGTAATTGATAAAACACATCCCTGAAGGCAAGGTGAGGTTCTTGTTACTATATCCCTTTCTTTCTTTCCTTCTTTCTTTCTTTCTTTCTATCTTTCTTTTCTTTTACTTTCTTTCTTTTCTTTTTCTTTTTCTTTCTTTTCTTTTACTTTCTTTCTTTCCTTTTACTTTCTTTCTTTCTACTGTTCTTTTCTTTTACTTTCTTTTCTTTTTCTTCCTTTCTTTCTTTCTTTCTTCTTTTCTTTCTTCCTTCCTTCTTTTTCTCCATCCTTTCTTTCTTCTTTCCTTCTTCCTTCCTTTCTTGCTTCCTTCCTTCCCTCCTTACTTCCCTCCCTTTCCTTTCTCTCTCTCGTTCTCTCTCTCTTTCTTTCTTTGTCTCTCTTTTAGCTTCTGTGGTAAAGGACTTGATGCTCTAATGACAGATGATAAAGACAATGAGGAATGATAAGGGAAGGAGGACTTACTTTCATCTCCAAATTCTGCTGTTGAAGAACACCCACATATATTGTATTACATTGATTCAGAGTTTTGAAACATGGAAGTTTCTGGAGCATTTTCCTTGAGTTAATAGCATAGAGGGCTCCTAAAGGATACTTTAGCAACTTTAAGAACAGAGTAAGCTACTTTAAAGGAAAATACACTAAATTTTTTTAAAATTTAATACATTGAGCAATTTCTTTATGGAAATTCTATAATGTGTTATAAATTGCATTCTATGGCACCAAAAAAAAATTTGGCATGTTTTGTGCATTCTCTCCAGGCTCATTTCTATTTTATTTCTCATTGTAGTTCACAGAGATGTAACTCAGAGACAATACATAGTAAGGTGGCAGAACCACCAGATAAATTAGGTATGTGGAAAAGGTATCATGCCTATTTATCCTTTAGCACAAAGTTATGCCTTGAAGGAATGTCCAAGCCTTTAAAAAGGTTTTCTGTTAGCTTCAGTGAGAGTATATCTGAAGGTAAAGGCCTGCTCTCAGCAGGTGATTGGCACCTTGCAGGATGAAAGTTTGCTGAATATTTCATAAGTGAAAGGAGATCTCTTTCATATAGTACAAGATTTAATACCTGTTTCTAACAATCCCTCAGTCCATCTATCTGACCATAGAATTTTCATAGTTATAGCTGTGGATTGTGATTACTTGCTTTTTATGTCATAAGACATCTTACCATAAATCACAGCATGACAATTAAAGTATCTTTTTCTGAGTT
This sequence comes from Lepidothrix coronata, assembly GCF_001604755.1. NCBI lineage: Eukaryota > Metazoa > Chordata > Aves > Passeriformes > Pipridae > Lepidothrix > Lepidothrix coronata. The sequence continues at coordinate 1,373,599 of NW_016690184.1, forward strand.
TTTTTGTGGCATCATACTTTAAAATATATTATTTTTGGTCAATCAATGACTACATCTTCTAGTATTTTGTTTGAAAGATAGAAAATATTTTAACTCCTACATTTTTACTTCATTAGGAAAAGGTTATATATGGAAATAAAGATTCCTAATTGTGTCATTATACCAGGAGTGGGGAAGCTGACATGGTAAAATAAAAGCAAAGACTGTTGATGTCATAAAAGATGACATGTAAATGGTGTTTATTTCCACCTTTCAGGACATTGAAAGAATCTGTGGTTCAATGTGCTCGGTTCAGACTCTACTGCTGAAAATAGAAAAATACAACACACAGTCAGAAATATTGATTATTAGAGCCTATGAAATCCTGCCTCAAGCTTCATCAGCTTGAAAGGCCTGTTCATTTTGTTAAGCTCTCCTAGTAAGATACTGTTCTTTAAAGAAAAGTGACCTTTGAACTGCATTTCATCTTTAAATTTTGTGCAAAACTCTCACTGACTTGCAAGGGAGTTCTGCGTGCAGCTGAATGCAGCTCACAAACGTGACAAGAGACAGTATAACTGGGGCTTCGTAGCAAAGTTTCCAGAAATCACGTAACTGGGGATTTATATAGAGAAGCAGAGTTGAATGACAAGCAAAACATTATTCAAATGGTTGTGTTTTGTTTTGTCTTTAAATGAAAAATAACATTATCTAAAAGAAACTATTGCTCAAAAATAGGGCTATATCATACTTTTTATAGGATGCAATTAACCATTTTTACCTTTGCTGAGTTTCTTTGTGACCAATACAAATGGAATTGTCACAGAAAGTCACAGTTTTACTGCAATTGAAAACAAGTAATGAGGCCGAGTTTCAATTTTGCAAAAATCAAGATTATTAATTTTGCTCATCTGAATTTAGCATGACAAAAATCAATATGGCATGATGTCACAAAAATATTAGCTTGTGAACCCTAAAAATACATCCCCTTAGACATGTACTTTGCATTTTATTGTATTGGCATTATTTATTCATTTTTAACATTTTTTTGCCTTATTATCACAAGATTTATTTGAAAGATCAGGATAAATTCTTACATTAGGTATTATTTTTACATATAGTTATAATTCTCACATGCATTTCTTTGCGGCTTCAAATTCACATCAGAACATACTGTGTAATAACAATTGTAGTATTACTGCAGTTTGATTTTCTATTTTCTTATGAGTTAAAATAGTTGTAGAGAGAAGTCCTAAGGAAAAAAGAAATCTTTATTTTCCTTTTGAATCAGCAAACAAGGTCACTACATTATTAAAGAAAAGGCAGATTCTATGTATCAGCATACCTGCATTACAATTCTTTTACCTCAGACTTATAAGTTTAAAATTTTACTTTCATATCTGCAATGTTAAAGTAACTCAGCAGTTACTTGTGTAACTCTAGTCTATTTACTGGGGAATTCTAGATTTTGTAACTGACCTACCAAAGATTTTATTTGCACCAGTCATTATCAAACTTCTCACAAATCAGACTATGTCTATACTTTCTATCAGAGTGGGAGATCACTGTGTGTTCCTTCATGTCATCAATCACTAATGTGAGGAGTGACAGTGATATTTTCTCAGGACAAAATTGTGCTCAAACCACTGTAACAATTTCTAAAAAGCTTGAGATGCTGTCAAATATGTTTCTAGGTGCTGAAAGTTACAGGATGACCTCAAGGTTTACTTCTTGTATGTTCTTAATCATGGGTCTCCATGTAAGAAAGGAAGTCAGTAGTAAGTCATAAAAAGGGAAATTAAGTCATAAGTCATAAAAAGAGATAAAGATTGTAAAGAAGGTTTGAAGTTAGGTAAGAAGGAAGTTAGACAAGAATGGGTTCATGATGCAGGGGAATGGAGGGGTGAGAAGGGGAAAGAGAGAGCATAGGTTGGTTGGAAAGCTCCATCAGAGAAAATGTGCTTAATCAATTGCAAACAGAGGAAAGGTGTAATCTTCCTAATAAGTACTTTTATGCAATATGTATAGTGGAAGCCAAGATTCTAAGGCCATATAATAGAAAGTTGCATAGTGGGGGGCTGGGGGGCCGTGGCCCCTCAGTGGAGCTCCCGCCCCTTCTCCCCTCATGGCCTAAAACAAGGCCACTTCTCCAACTACCTCATCATCCTACTTTTCCGGTCTGGTGTGATATGTTTAAATTTTGCAGGAGTGCTGATTGGGTCAACACCAAGAGAGACACCACCCCCTCAGGGGGTTACCGTTTTTTTAACTCCAGGGGGAAAAAACCACTTTTTTTCCCCACCACAATAGGAAAAATTTACAATCTTTTTTTTTTTTTAACCAAAGTCTGTTCTAAGGATCATGAATAACATATATGACTGGAATACAACACTGACTCCAGTTTTCTGAACTTGAAATCAAGAGGCTTATTCTTTATGCACATCTAGAAAGCTTCCACATTAAAGTAGTTTTGGCAGAAGATTCTGATTGCTAGTTTTAGAGGGCTACTTGAGAACAGCTTAAGAAAGTTCATATCAGTATTAAGTGACAGAGGGGCACTGAGCAAGATCTTTCAGTAAATTATGCCAGATCTCCTTTTCCCTTGCTAAAATGATAATCTTAGTCCTAACCTTCACTCTTAAGGACTAGAATTATTTATTTTTAGCATGGTTGAGATATTCCAGAAATTGTCTCATCAAGGCTGTGTAAATGGCACAGGCACTCCTTCAATTCCTTACCTTACACAACTTGAAATATCTGGTTTAATGCTCTGTTCATTCTGTATCATATCTTTTTCTGTGTAGAGGAAATACTGGAATCACTTATTAAGGAGAAAGATAATTCGAAATTAAAAAGATGACCTGGTAAGTAGATATGGCTTTTGAAATACCTCTTGCTAAAATATTTACATGCTAGTAAATCAGTATTTCCTTGCAGAAAAATGTCACACTACTGTGAATTAATTTGCTTTTTCTCCTCAGCCTCTCTGTGATAAAAACCCAAGATACTCCACAGAAAGTTTTCACAAGAGTGGTTGGCATTCCTCCTTTCAGTTTTCTCAACCAGAGTCCTTGCATGGTGAATAATTGATTCTCAGTGCAGTCATAAATCCTCTTAAATTCAGTGAAAACTTTGCTTTAATATAAGAAATCCTATAATACACTACCATACTTGAAGAAATCTGGCCAAAAAACGTACCTTATACCCAACAAACTAGACAGCCAAATAATGTATTTTTGCCTTTAATATATTACTTAGGGCCTACTTATTCGGTAAAATGGGAATGATACAATTTATGCTAATAAATGAAGCACTTGAACTATAGGGAAGAACGTTCCAAGAGAAGCAGAGTAAAGTGACTAATTCTGTGTATATGCTAGCATCCCTTGCTGAGGCACCAAATTTCCCTAAAGTTTCAGAGGCTACGTAAAATAGTTCTCCTCAATTAAGTGTTCACGTTCCTAATAACACTGGTAGAAGGAACTTGACTGAACAAAACAGTTGAGAGACAAATAGACTAATCCCAGTTTTTGATTTTTTGCCTCATTTTTTAGTTGTTTTGTTGGTTGTTCTTTTTTTTTTCTTTTAAAGTATTATGTGGCTTTTTGTGGTATGCAGTATCCCAGTATACAAAACATATAACAAATACAATACATATAACAAATACAATAACATATATTAAAAAAGTGGCTCTGTCTTCCATTTTATTATTTAGTTTTATTACAGAGGCACAGCTGGGTTTTGAATGACTAAAATTGCAAAGGATTTTAATGTAATGCATTGCTCTGTACAATAATTTAATTTACCAAACATGACTTATTTTTTAATTTAGCTTTTCTGTAAAGAACATCTTCTTAATAGAGTGGTAAAACCAAATTATATTGCGTTATCATTCATAACCATACTTTATTTTCATGCCTAATTAAATATGAAGTGTCACTAGAATAATGTGAAAAGCTTATTTCTTACTACTTATAAACTTTCTCTCTTTCAGTTATTATCAAAACATTGTTATTAGTTTTATTTTTTCAAGGAGATGACAATATAAATTTTTGAACATAATTTGTTTATTAATTATTTTTTTCTTGCACCTGTTTGCATAACTGGATCAAACCTTTTCAGCTTGGAGACTGGTTTCTCTCAACTCTTTAAGCATTCCTGTTTCTTTTTCTCTTTAAATATTTTCTTTAATATTTTCTTTCATTGCAAATGTACAGTAGAGAAAAAAGCCCAGATGGAATTAAAGCTCTGTGTGTGTGTCTGTTCAGAGATTTCATCCTACTGGGAACAGAAAGAAATGGTAAGGTAGATTGCTAACAGAAGTGTTGAAATGGATGTATTCAAACTTTTAAGAAGGTACAGAAAGAGAAGATGAAGAGTTGTTACATTCCACGCATGGGTACAGCTTCAATGCATTTTTCCTTTCCAAAGGGTGCTAAGTAATTAAGAATAAACACTTACAGCTACCTATCTTGTTTTGAAATTACTTAAATTTCAAAGTAGTAATTTAGATGAGAAATTAGGAAAAAATTAGGAAAAAAATCTTTATTGTGAGGGTAGTGAGGTATTGGAACAGATTGCCCAGAGAAGTTGATGTCCCATCCTTGGAAGTGTTTGAGGCCAGGTTGGATGGGGCTTTGAGCAACCTGGTCTAGTGGAATGTGTCCCTGACCATGGAAGAAGGTTGGAATTAGATGATCTTTAGGTCCATTTCAACACAAAGCATTCTATGATTCTATTGTGGGTGTCTGCATGGCCTACCCACGGCAAATAACCTGGATGACAACAGCTGAAAAGAATGAGTTTAAATTTTAGGTCTGCACATTGAATACACAAAAATGTCTTAAGGGTGTTTGCCCAAAACCAGACAGGTTACAGAGGAAGACGACCACTGACTGGTTTCAATAGTAACAACCTGGAGAAAAGTAGGCTAATGTAGGGAACTTACATTCATAACATGACATAGAATAAAATAAGCACATTTTGCAGGATATTAAACCCAAGAAACTTAAATTTTCTTTACTCCATACATTTTTACTGTAATAACAATTTATCAACAAATGTAAAAATTCGATTCTGATCAAACCACTTGAAACAGTCTTGTAAGTATGGCTTTCTTAAGCAAGTACTAACATTTCATTGTATGTCCTTTCATCAGAAGTTCTGTCAGACCTAGTAATCCAAACAAAATTTTTTACTCAAACCTATTAAGTTTTCAGACTAATGCAATGTATTTTGCAATTACTTTTAGGTCACTTACAGTGAGTCATAGACATGAAGTCACTTTGAAAAAATTACTATCAAATAACAACTGGATTGCTTCAATAGAGGGAGGGAGAACTCCATTTTGATGCTCTTCACATCTTGGAATGTCTTGAAAGTAAACACCTGTTCCCTTTCAGCTACTGTGAATGGATAAAGTCCCATAACTCATTCTTCACGAACAGTAACACAGAACATCTATCAGATGCTAATGACTTTCCGTCACAACTAACATGGAATTAATTTAAACCAAAAATCTAGTAGTAAAATCAAGCACATTGACAATCAGGAAGCTGATTAAACTAGACTAAGGTCATAGAAGAAGATGGTGGCAGATTCTAGAACAGAGGCTCATTTAGAAATTAGACTGCATTGATTAACACTGAAAAAAAGGATCAAATACCAGCAAATATCTTGTTTTTAAACAGAAAAAAGTCACAATTTTACAGTTCAGTGTCCTTAATTTGGTGAAGTTAGGAACAATATATTAATGTTTTATTAAGGAGTGACATAAATATTTTAGGAAAAGAGACAACTTTTTTTTTTTCCTGGTCATAATTATACAGGCTATGCTCATTTTCTGACAGAAAATAGAAACAAAGAAAAATCAGAGTAGAGATAACTTCCCGTCACTCCGCATAATATCTTCTATCTTGAGAAATGAGTAAAAGTGCTTTAATGGTGTGAATTATAGGATATTATGTTAGATATTAGGTCTGTAAAATAAGGAGGCCTCTTCAGTTGATGGAGCAGTCTGTAACCCTCCTACTAATGTTGTATCCATATCCACAGGCAGACCTGCCTGGTAGCCCACTAACACCATGCCCCTGGAGCCTGTGACTGGCTACAGCACAACTCACTCTGGCCTGGAAGGCACTGATAGGATATCCTGCCTGGGAGGGAAAACCAAACTGTATAAATACAGGAGTCCTCCCTCTCTCTCTTTTCTCCTGCTGCCTGCACCATGTGAATCATTGAATCTTGTCGGTAACCATTTTTCCTTTCCTCTCTCTCCTTCTCCTTCTTCTCTCTTTCTTTACCCTTTTAGCCTGTTTTCCTCCTTTAGTCTTTTCCTTCCATTGAGGGTAACTTAAAACTAATGAATTGGGTTTTACTAAAGCTGGTATATTGATTCTGTGGAATGGGTCTTTGTGCTGAATGTTTTAGTGATATATTTTTCCTTGGTTGTATTTTACTCCTGTTAAACCTTTTGCCAAAATACCTTATTTTTCTCACTAAATTAAAAGAATTTCTCTTAAAGAAGAGTGTGTGACTCTTTCTCCAGATGTGAATTTGAGATTATAATGAACCAAAAGGCTTTTAAAAATTCTTAAATAAAATGTAACCACTCTGGGCAACTTATGACTTAAAATCTGGAGTATAACAGGAAGTAAATCCAAATATTTCTGAACTAAGTAAGTATCACTACTCAGAAATAATAATGAAAGAAAGGGCAAGAGACTTATTTGGGTAACTAAGAAAGTAATAGAAGCTATCAGGAGGGGACAAAACTAACATTAAATGACATAAAATATCAAGAACACTAAGAAGATTATGAAGTAAAGCTGAGCAGTTTATGAAAGCAAAAAGTGGCATGTGAGGATTGCCTAAGAAAAGAAACAAATAATAAAAGATTTTTTGTAGATAATGTTTTCAACAGGGAAATACAGTCAGCATGCAAATCTTGGGAATCCTAATTATGATGCCTGGAGAGACCTCAGAATCCTTTCCGATACAGACACTCGTCCTCAGAGGAGTCCATTCTTTCATAGAGAACTCTTTTGTACTTTTAATTTGACTTCCTTTTCCCTATGTAGTAAATATCTCTTGGAATTCTTTTTTCTCATTTTAGTCTTTATAGACTAGTACATTAAAATATCTTCAATGCACAGGGAAATTAATAAACAGGAACAAGTCATGTTGTCTCCGCTTAAAATAAAAATACAATTAAACAGAACTCGAGTGTCTAGAGCATCCTTCCATAATGGATTTCTGATGAAGATGACAGTACATATTCAAGAGTTCAGAGGCAAAAAATTGGTGTTGTAAACATGACAATAAATATAAAATTAAGTATGAGATTCCTCCTATGATCACAATAAGAGCTACAACAAAAAAAAAAGTTGCGATCATAATCAAAATGTAGATGTGCTAATTTCGCTAGATGAACAATGATAATATTTTATATTTATGTCCACTTATATTTAAGGCATATAATTTATTTGCTTTATTATTTTGACTTAAATTTAGAGAATTAAAATATTATCTTGCTCACATGTATTTGTAAAATGTATTTACATATATTTGTAAAAATAGTATCAGATTCCTGCCCAATCCAAAAGCTGTAATAAAAATGATTGGCTATGTAAGAGAAAGAAAAGCAAAAGTAAATCACATATAAATATTTATACTGACACTTGTTATCTCCATGTTATTAGTATTGCAAGTATTTCTTGACCTTATGAATCAGTGGGGTTGACACAGAGGCATGAAGCAGCTTCAGGGACCAGTTTAGGAAAGTTATTTCATGAAAAAGGGAAGTACTTTTAGAAAATGTAATGATGATTGTAGCTGATGAAAACAGGAATGGGCAAGTGAACAGTCAAATATGGCTTTGCTGGCATAACAATGTTGGAATAGCATAATGTAAAAGTTATGAAGGACCTTTACATTAGGAGCACTTTAATTAAACTTTAAACTTGAAGTAAGGTGACTTTGTCAGAATGAGCTCATTAACATAGTTGTTTTGCTGCAGAGTGTGAACATGTGTGCACATGCAGGAGTATATTTGTTTTGGTGAACAATTTCCTTTGGCATGGCACAAAGGTATAATGCAGTAGAAAAAGGCGTCACAAGGATTCCTTGAAGAACTTGGATTTTATAGCCATCGTTCCAGTTTGCAAGAACTTACCAGTATGTACATATGATCAGTTGAAGTAGATTTCACAACTAAAATAAAAGGAAATTCTACTAGCAAGAGTGGGAACATAGGAGTCAGGAAGAAGGAAAAAGTGTATTTTATACCTTTATTACTATCTTGGAATTCTAGTTGTTTAAAAATGCTGGCTATTAGTCCTAAATCTGAGGACTAATTCCTCCCCTGCAACCTATTGTAAATATTATTTTATCCATTAGTGTACTGTCACTACCTTTTATAGTTTCTCTCAGTCTGTGGTGTATAAGATATCTGTAAAAATTGTGCTAGTTCATTCAATAGCAAGAGAATCTATTATTAGAAAAAAATTGGATTTTTAACTGCAGTATTTGCCACAAAATTATGATTAGGTAGAATGAAAATAATTTTGTTGTGAAATTGTGAAATGTTATGATTTTATAAGGCTAGAGTGTGGCATTAGATGTACAGACAGGTATGACACATCACATATCATCAACCTTGCAGACACTCTTTCACAGAGGTGGAAAACATATTTAAGTGATCATTAAGACTGAAACCAGCTTATGTCTGTTAAGATGTGAGTTAACATGTGTCTGTGCACTATTTTACCATTCTTTAGAAAGTATCTTAGATTAGATATGCAGGAGTTGTTTTTTTTCCATATAATTCAGGCTTCTCCCTTATCTTTTGAAAAAAATTAATTCTGTTATGTTCCTAACTTGTAAGACCATGTCCTGTTTGGATTTTTTTTTTTTTTCCATTCTTGGCGTGTATTATTTTGAAGGCAAATTGAAAATACTTTTAGTGAAGCTTGAAAAACAAAGTCCACTTGTTCTGGATCCTGTGATCTTCCTGAATTATGTGATTTTTGGTATTTATACTGCTCCTTCACTTTCTTCTTGTTCCCCAACCTACTCCCCTCTCTTTCCTCCCCTGTGCTCTTTCCTGATTATGTTCTACTTGTGGACCTGCAAGAATGCATGAGACAAGTCTTGTCTTAGAAGTATTAAGATGCAATGTGCAAAATGAAGCTGGTATTCTTGGAGCATAAGTTTTTTTGTGCAAAGGGGTTCCATCTACTACCATGATATATGTTTAGAAACCCCTTTGTGTCAGTGTGATTTAATCCTTTTCAGAAATATAACACCTGTATCTCTATCTCTTTCACACGGGTGATATAAAGCAGATAAAATGACAATTAAAACTGAGTCATGAGTTGAATTTTTGTTCTTTTTCAGTTATTTCAACTTTTAGTACTAAGTACCTCTAAAACACTACTAGAAGGCATTATTGTAGGAATTTTTTTTAATATATATAATAATGTTACCCCTTTCTAAGCAAGTACAGCCCAATTTCTTACATTTCATTAACTGGAGTTTTCCCATACTGTTTTGACCCACATACATTGACATAAAATTGACATTCCAGAAAAAAAATACAGTAACAAGGCAGTTCAACAGATAACTACCATTAACAGAACATCTAATGCTTTACTGGATTAATTACTCATTCTAAAATTCTGTACAATTGTCCTCCTATGGCCTCTGCACAATTAAGCACTTTATCTGAGAACTCTTGCAAGATGAGAAACACTAACTGGAACAATAAAACCCTCTCAAACTCACATTGTAGATCTTCATGGCTCAGGACTTGCATGTCTCTTCTACATGTTGAGTGGCATTAGGGAATGAACTTGCTGTTTAATTTATTTAGGCAAAATTGCAATTTACGTCAGAGAAAGATAAAATTTAATGTTGATAAGAACGTGTATGCATACATGAATATCCATATCTATATGCTTATATAGACATCTGTATAAAGATCTAAAGAACGTATTTTGTATCCAAAATTTTTCCATGTGTCTGGGAGGAAAAATAAAAAATTGCATAAGTCTAAAGTCTTAAACTAATTTGTTCCAGTGATTTTTCCAGTAAAAGTAAGATAGAATTATTTGATTTTTATCATGCAATATGATCTTTAAATGAGGACAATATATGGCAATCAAGTTAACTACTTTAGAGGATGGTCTGGAAAGATGTTCCAAAAAGAAAATGCAATAATGGATATCTGCTTTTTTTTTTTTAAGAAAATATCTTTTTGACTCTTTTGTGGTTTAAATACCACATGAAATAGCTTGCTACAGTTAAACTGGAGAAGGAAAGCATTTGGAGTAAAAATAAATAAAACCAAAAATAAATAAAAGACACAATCTGTACTTTTTTGATGTCTAGTGTTATATTTTAGAGATACATTTTTCTAATAGAAAATCTACTATGTTTAACAATTAATATAAATATATATTATATAAGAGGTATCATAAGCTAAATTTTATTTGGCAAAACTTTCCCTAGTATTCTAAGGTGGTACAACTCTGTATTGATTTAATTCACTTCTGATGTTAGTAGCATTATGCATGACAATAAGATTAATATGATCTGACCTCTGTAAGATGGAAGACTAGGAGAAACTTAATTCAGAGGGAATATTGGAAGAGGTCATTATAAATATCACTCATTATTTTCCTTCTAGTCTTCATAGAGGCTGTAGGAAAAAAAATGAACTTTTATTTACAGGATCAAAATCTGCAGATATATAAGCAGCATCATTGCTCTATTTTCTGCTGCAGCAGCAAATTTAGCCATATATCCTCCACCAGTGCCTCATTATTTCTTATTTTTGAAGGAAAAAACATATAACACACCCTAATTCAGTCCTTAGCAGAGATGACTAACGCTGGACCCTGAACAAGACTCAGGTGTTGTTCATAAATTGGATATGGGGATGCTGTTGCTTTGGATTAGGAAGTGAATAATTTATAATAACTAATTTGAGACATGCTGACAGCCAATTTCAATATTGTTGGATTTGTTTTTCTAAAGTAATTTACAAATCATATCTTCTGTTGCTGGTTTGGAAATGGTTGATTAAAATTTTTCAATATTTGAATTTTGAGTTCAGTTGGTTATTTATTATTAAATAGATTGGCAGCATAGTATTTCTGAGCCCTCACGGAAAGGCGTAAATAGTTTGGAAGCAAAAGTGAAGGAAGGCAGTGTTGAGGCTGTGAAAGGTTTAAGATTTTTAAGAAAAACATTACAGAGATGAGAATTCAGAAAAAGACTTAGGTGAAAAGTATAATGCTTTTCTATTGCTGCCCTTTCCTTATTAAAATCTCTCTTAGATTCACTGTTCCCGTGATAGACACAAAACTAGATTTTTATATTTACGAAATACAAAACCTGCAGCCTTTAGTTCATATTATCTGCATTTTCTGCATCCACCAATTATTTTTCAAGCTCTTTGGAAAAGATTTTTTTGTGTCTTTTGCAAGATGATCAGAAATAGAAACAAAATATTTGACATACACAGTACGGTATTAAAGATTTCCTTCCAATTATAATTACACTATATAAAGCGGAAAGTACCAGTGGACTACAGTTTGCTTAAATACTCCTAGTTTTTAACTGTTCTTCTTGCCAGTGTAGTTAATGGTTGAAAACTAGTGACAAGTTGCCATCAAGGAGATAGCTAGGTATCTAAAATAGGATTTCACAACCCTGCTGGCTGCCTCAATCAAAGAGCAGAAAATTAAAAGGAGAAGATAGGGCATATGTTCCACCCTTTTTCATTCCCTAACATCTAAATCTAGGCCAGCTGGAGATTTCTTCCTTCACTCAGCTGTAAGACATCTCAACTGTAAGTCACATAAAATGAGTATACAAGCTTAAGTTTTTAATGTCCCACATAGGTTTTAATTGAAGAGAATTCGACAAATGAATAAAAATGTAATCAAGTATGTGGCCCTGTCCTCAACTGACTTTGTATGAGACTCAGTCAAGGCATGGTCTTAGAAGGCAGGCTGTAGACAGTGTACTGAAAGTGAAATATCTGTTAGAGGTATCTTGAACAAAGGCTTTTAACAGTGTAAGGGTGGATGGGAGACTGGATCCACCTCCTTTATAACAAAAGATAGAAAGAGGGGAAAGCACAGACATATAGTTTTCATTCTTGTACTAATTTTTAGGAAGACTATTGAACCACATAGCACTACTGGTGAGACTAGAATCACCTCAACAAAACTGCAAAAGGAGATTCAGGACTGTCAGAAACTTAGGTGGCTAAAACAATAAAGCAACTACAGCAAGAAACTGGAAAGTCACTGCATATTCAAGAACTTCTGAGCATTTTGGTATCATGTACATTTAAGCCCTTCTCTCAATTAGCTTCGAAGTATCATTTTTAGTTAGGAAAGTATATAATGGCCTAGAATTACAGTATATAGCACATACAGCTATTCTGTGAAATGCTTGTCTCTTCCTCTTATTTTCTTCTTAAAGCAGTGGAACAAGATTCCCAGGAAAGTGGTTGAGTCACCATCACTAGGGATATTTAAAATATGTGTAGATGTGAACCACAGTAACATGGTTTAGCAGTGGAGTTGGTAGTGCTGGGTTAGTGATTAGACTCAGTCTTAAAGGTCTTTTCCAACCTAAACAATTCTATGATGCTTTTCTTCTCTGGATATTTCTTCCTCATACACACTATAGACTGGTTGTCTACTGTTTTATGGAAAATGGAAGATACATAGATGAAGCACTAATGGAAGATTTACAAATGAAACCCTATAATGTGTTCCCCTTTATTCAAAACCTTATATTTAAAAACACTATCCTGATGAATCTACACATATTAAAAATGTGAGTGCATTGCTACCATAACCTTTTGCCTTGTCCCCTCATTCCTTGCTACTGCTATATCTTCTTTTTCCACTATATCAGTCACAACTAAATATCACTTCTAGCCAGATTTTGGATTATCTTCGTTGTACTCTACATTTATTTTGTTCTTTTGATGGATGAATTCTGCTGTACTGTAACACTTGAAAGCTAAATTGTCCACTTACCAAATATACAGCAAGCAACTGGGGTTTTAGTGAATGTCATATTTGTGAATGAGGGGAAAAAATCCAACACACCTTGGCCTTAATCATGGTCAGTCTTTGCGAACGAAGATTTGGGAAAGGTCATTAACCCTTCGAGCCTGCGCAGTGGATTTTTAGGTGAGACACAGCGTGCGCTGAACTGAGCCCACCCTTTAATCCTAAGGTTCATGTGCTGGGGTCGAGCAAGCTTGGACAGTGGCAGTGAGGGTCTCAGGCCGTAGGTTTGTTTAGAGTGACCTTCTCTTAGATGGATGGCCTTACAGGGCTGATGAGCTCCATCTGCCTGGGGAAGTCCCCTGACCGGGAATCGAACCCAGGCCGTGGCAGTGAGAGTGCCGCATCCTAACCACTAGACCACCAGGGGGGCCCTTGACCTTAATACTTGCACAGAAAAAGTGCATCTAAATATTCAACTGTCTTTAACATCTACTTATAGTAGTAGTAGTCACTTATTATTTTCTCTAATAATAATGACTGAATTATTTTTTTATATATTTCTAGTATCAACCTCTTGTGTTCCAAAATAGTATTAATATTTTCTCATTTTGCAGTCTGTGTGAGAACAAGACTTCCTATTATAGTTACACATTAATGTATTCTACTCTTTTTAATGTCCAGTGGTGCTGAAAGCAGGAGAAGAATACAGTAGGCAAAAGAGAGAAAGGGATAAGGATCACATTTTTTGTAATAATGAAGCCTTAGATCTGCTTAAGTGGTATTTAAGTGGCTTTAAGTGGTATTTCTTTAGTCTACCTTTATTCCACCCATGGATTTCATATCACTTGCAGGTGTATGCTGTGCTATAACCCAAATTTTTTTTTCTTAGTACCCCAAAATTCTTCCATTAGGATATGGAGCATATTGCATCCTAATACAATTGAAAGAAGCATAATTTTGTTCCGAGACTGCCTGTAAATCTTTGTGTTTCCAAACATGTTCTGATTGTCTTGTGATTGTAGCTGATCAGAGACCCAGATGTATCTTTCTCAATCATCTGAGCAAAGTGTAATTAAGTGCTTCTCCTGAAGTCATCTGAAAGGTATATTCTAATAACAAGAGCTTATACACGCAAAGAAAGAAGCTGAACATAAATTTAGGTTCAAAATTAGAACAGATATGTCCAGCTGGCATTGGAGTTAGATAGAGGTTGATAAAGAGAGAATAAACTGCAATATTTCTCATATTTTTTGTTGATTCTTTTTTAAGAACCTTTGCTTACTGAAGAGGATATTTGTCAGCAGGCAATTTCTATTTTTAATTTAATTGTGCGGCATATCTGATTCCATATACCTTCTCCAGGACAATATGATTAAAGCAGGCCCTAGCAAAACAATTTTTTATATTGGTTTCAGATCTAATTGCAACAAAATAACTGTAAGTTTCAAAGATATCCACAATAGGTATTAATTAGATCATTTGCAATAAGATAATGTCTTTTGTTATGTTCAGCATAGGATAAAATAGATTAAATTTTCCAATTTTTGAGAATATTTTGTAGAGTCAATTTAAAAAAAGAATCAGATCTAAGGTTGGGAGTTTGTTTTGTTTTTTACTTAATTAGCAGATTGACTGCAATTTCTTAAATTAGTACTTAGCTTGTCATTGTCTTTCATGTACCAGGATCTGGAAACATTTTCTGCATCCTCACTGGTTTCCTATATATTTTATTATTTATTAGCGAATGTTCTTTTTGATTCTTAAGTTACTCTCTGGATGTATTCAATTTGACAACTGAATGGGCAGAGTATGAAAACTCATCAGTAAAACTTTTTTTTTTCTCTTTATGCCCTTCATACGATTGTGTTTTGAGAAATGTCACAATTTGTTTTCCTTGTCATTTTTTCCAATATATTTGAGTAAGAAGACTGAGAATCCCAGACAGTTCTACTCAGCTTAAACCTCTTGACAATGAATGTTAGACAAAACATTTCTTATGTGGAATGCTATAGTTTTCAGAAGAGATTAGCACATCACCTTTCAACAAATGAATATTTTAAAAATAAAAATTTCAAGAGAAATATTAAAATCAGATTCGTAGAGCTGTATGTATCACACTGATTGCTATAGTATATATTTGTAATATGTCCATTGTAAGCACAACGGAACAGAGTATAACACAACATGTTAAACTGCTCAGAATTCCCTCTATCCTTGTATGCTGAAGAAGCTCCTCAAATTCCCTTTGTGCCCTTCCAACACTCCTTTTCATCATGATGCTGTTGATATAAGTATTTGATGAAGTGCTTTGAATTCTGAATGAGCAGATGTTAGCTCTATAGAAGTTATGTTATCCTCCTTGGTGGTTGGACACATAACTTCTAAAGGGAGAGATTGTTCAATAAATAATTAATAACAAGAAGCTTTCCTAGGTAGATGAGAGACAGATCCTATTTAAAGTGATTTTGTCTCAGTGGTTGATCTAACTCCAGGGTTATTTTATCTTAAACTTGTATTAGTTCTGCTTCAATTAGCATTTTAGTCCCCAGTGGAACACTGCTGATTAATTAGTTATTGTTCAGTAACTTCATCTTCTGGCCCTGACTCCAGCCACTCAGTCTAGTGTGTATCGATCAGTCTCTGGATCTGTGGCATATCCCTTTCAAGGTTGCTAAATGACTGATTGGTCTGAGTGAACCAGATATTCACCTTGCCTTCAATTCTGTAATATATTTAAGCACGTGCCTAGGTCTAAGAAGGAGAATAATGCAATAAGTTCAACTAAATTATTTCTTTCTGCTTTAAGTCAGCCAAATACTTAAAATACTACATTGCATTTGGAGCTTTGGCTGATTGTCTTTTTGGTGAAGTATCCTAGGAGGTTAGAAGTGTAAAACCACTGAAACTTGGACAATTTTTTTATATCCATCTTATCTATCTCAAACTCTGAGTCATAGCAGATACCTCCTAAGTATATAAGAATATAACAAAATCTTTGCCATGGACAAATTACTTATAGGAGATGATTCTTTCTAAAAATCTGACTTCTAATACTTTATGAGGGCCTTAACATTAAATGGTTTCAAAACACCCTGGATGTTCTCTGCATTAATCAAAGAGAATTTTTTCAAAACGTTTGATGATGATGTAACAGGTTTCAACATGGAAGATTCTCTGATCACTTTTCAACGTTTATCAGTCATAAATATTCCCAAGGTTTCTCGTAAAGAAAGGTGTATATAAATATATATATATATACATATACATATATATATATATTTATATATATGGCATCACCAGTAAAATGCTTTTTTTTTTGTAGGGAATAATGAGTTAGTGTCAATAACTTCTGCTGTCCTCGCATAAAAAGTCTCACTGTAGCTGGAACATTCTTAGAAAATTTAGGATGCTACCGAAAAGTGATTTTGTAATTTCAAAAACAGTCCTTCTTAATGTTTCACATTTGTTTGTTTTTCTGTGCCTAACAGATATAATAAACCAATTTTAGCTGCATTTTTGCTCAAATTATACGATAACAGTTTCAGTTTTATTGCTAATGGGCATTATAATAATATATTAAGAAAGAGTGTGGAATACAAAGATAAGAGAAGTTTAGGAAATGTCAAAGTATTGTTTTGACTATGCTCGTGATCTTTAAGATATTTTTATCAAAAGCTAGTTAAAAATCTTTTTCTTTGCTTCCTTGATGTTATAACTCAAATTTTAAACCTTGGTCATGATTTGAGATAGAGAAAAAACAAAGTTTTGATCTCAGGTAGATTAGACCTCATGTAATTTGTTTTTGATTGAGGCATCTCAGTTAGGAATAAGAGTGGTTCTGATTCCTTATAAGAATGATGCATTTATATAACAAAGTTAATAAGTTCTCTGTGACGGCATGGTAGAATTTCAGGGGAATGTAATTTCTCTGTAAGTGTCCCTTCCTCTATCCACTGTCTTTGATAGTCATAAATATCTCTTTTGTGCTTTTGTGTAAGTGGCTACTACAGCTTTTCCATTGCTTTGGAGAGATAAATTCTTGACAATGCCCAGAAGACTAAAGCGAGGAAACCTGTGTGCTGAGAAAGCAATGTCTGAAAGTTTCCATAGGTTTTATCAGCTCAGAAAAGCTGCCAATTCTGCAGGAATGGATAGTTTTGGGAGACCACAAGGCTTCTTCCACACAGTGGCTGCATGGTTCTGCAACTTAGTCTGCATCTAAGAGGTCAGGGACTGCTTGAATGCAGATGAAGACTGTAGGGTTATAAATATGAATGATGAAACATACTTCTGGTGGACTTTACAAACACCTGTTTAGAAGACACTGTTACGCCAGTGACTTTGTTCTTGAGCCTACTGTTGGAAATGGAGTCCAAACTGAGACCTGGACAGACAACTATGAGGGAATTTCTGTGTGAATGAAGTGTGTGTGAATATATAAGTGTGTTTTTTTTAATAAGTGTGTTTTGTTAAAAACCATGTTATTAATAATTCTAATGATAATAACAACTTAGTGTTTAAATGCTTTCATAAGAAATATTGATTGTGATCCATGTCTGCCCTATGACTCAAAGAAGAGAAGATGTACATTATGGGAGTTTTACTAGCTTAAGCATCTTAGTTATATATCTACATTTAGATGTCATCCACATTTTTCTATCTTTATAGCCTCTATTAATTTAAGAAAATACTTTGAACCTTGAAGTAGTGGAATAAAAAGAAGTGTACTATTTTCTTCATTGGGCTAACGTTTAACACTGGGCATCTGTGCTGCCCATCTAAAAGTCTAATTTAACTTGAGTTTTCTCTAGCAGAATGTATTGTTTATAAGAAAAATCAAATTAAACACTGCTCTTCAAAGAAATTTTAATTAGGTTTTTAATTGTTTAATTAAATAGGTTTTTTATAATCAACAATATTTGGAAAATGAACCTACAAAGAATAATTCATGTGCTGTTATTTTTTACCCATGAAGTGGAAAATCTATCAAGAATCATAGAAAATAAGAAAGTATTATTTTAATAACCTGTGAAAAATGTCCTAAACACTTGAAATACTGTGTTTTTTTGGAATTGCCTTCACTGATTTATTTTAAAATGTCTTGAGTTACAGATGGGGAATGGAAACCTTGTCCAGATGCAGTCCAACCCCCATCTAAGTTTTGGTGAGTCCTTTGACTCAGTGACTTCCTGAAGAGATGGTTTCAGAGCCAAATCCTGTACTTGTACCTTGAACATTCTCCATTCTAGTTTCTTCATCTTACCTTTTGTTTACATACACTATATCAATTTTGCTGCTAAAAATACAAACAAAAATCCTCCCTCCACCTTCCTAAAAAAGATTTACTTCAAAGAATCATAAGGCATAATTAGAAGACTGTGTAAACAGATAGAATCTTGTTTTTTGCATCCTATTGGGTTATTTTAAGCAATTGAAATATCCGGTACCTGACTATTATAGGACAATAATTTAAATAATTTTATTATGCAGATATTTGATTTGTTTTTTTCATTGTCAATACAGAATAAGTTATATCAGGGACACACATACCACATTAAAAAAAAAAAAGAAAATTTAAATTTAGGGAGTGACAACATTTGGGTTCACAGTTTAAGTTCTAATACTGTACTGCACAGAATAGTTCTCTCTATTACAGACAATGTAAATATTCTAGGTCTTCTTCATGTTACTGTGGGGGTTTTTTCTGTTAGCAACCATAGCTGAAAACTTGACCAGTAATAGAGTGTTAAGTGAATGTTTATGATTGCTGTGAAGAAAGCCAAGAAACAGCATGATAAATAAATATCACGTTGATTTAAATCAGTGACACTTAACCTGGAACTGCTGCAAGGCACTCTGGCATAAAGCAGGACCACCAGTTCTAGACTAGTAAACCAGTTCTGCTGGTTTATTAGTCTACTATACAAAAAATGCATATAAAAATTTATTATAAAATAAAGGTTAAGACATTCATCCATTAAATTACATATAATTGGCTGCACTAACAGGATTATTTATGATGAGTTCAAAGTGGTTTCTTATATCATAAATCAGAAGTGAAACTCTACAGTGCTGTTAGATGAGAGTTGTTAGTAGTACAGGCAATTATCTGGTATCTTCAGTCTATAGAAGTGTCTGCACATAGAAATACTAAAATGGGCATTTGGAGACTTCCTTATATTGAGAAGCAGGTTCCTTCAATCTTGATGATCAGATTCCTTGATGTTATAAACTGTATTTTGGTGGGAATTGTCAAGTGAGAAAGTTAAGGCATGGTCTTGTAGGGTTTATCATTAACATTGTGCACACTGCTAAGTTTTTTAATAATTGTTACATTGATCTGTTGTATGATTACTTTCTGGAGAGCAACAACAAGCCCCAAACAATCTGCATCTTAACCCACATGAGTTCTTGACACCATATTGACTTAGAATCTCCCCAAAAAGTTACCAAGGAAACATTTCTGACCATCTTTGCTTATCTTTGATAAATAAAAGTCTGCTAGATTGAAAAAATATTCAGAAGAATTATACAAGTTTCTTCTTCCATTGTAAAATTTCTACATATGTTTGTGAATCTTCCAGCAGCTGCAATTGGTCTGATAAAATAGCAGCATAGATTTTCTGGCTTTAGTTGCTCTCTCATTCACCACAAAGCTAATGACATCACAATTATATGTCAGCACATACTGATGCTGAGGGAAACACTGAGATGTTAGGAATGATAAGAAGGAAGAAAAGTTACCCATATAATAAATAATACCCTGAATTTATAATGGTATAAAAGCAAGCCAAAAAATGACTGCTGGTCATGCTTTCCTCATGCTCTGAACCTTACACTGAATTCACCGTTTACTTCTGCTCCTGTCCCACTGGTACATCTGCTCCTCACCGTAAGGTGAGATCCAGTAAAGGAGATCTATTCCAGTGATCTCCTGTGTAAAGCAATTATTTCATTTCCAGAAGTTAATGTCATCTGAGAATTATTTTTTTTCTGGGATCATGGGTGTTCATAGAGAAAACTTAAAGAAGCGAGTAATCAGAAATGACCATGACAACTGCAACTTGTGTTTGTGCTATTTCACTTTCAGAATTTCTTATTTTTAGTACCTATTGTTAAGATAATGAGTGATCCATGCTTCGTTCTCTTGCCCTTCAGCAAAACACTTTATATAAGCTAAGTATATTTCAAATTTAGGAAGAGAGTTTGAATTTTTGATTGTTAACCTGTTACAAAATAATGCAGTTTCTGCACTTCCAATTATTTCTTATGTATTATTTGGTGAATTTTTCTGTATTGAACAGTGCATATTACAGTGTTAGTAATGCTTTGGGAAATGCACATACCCATTAATATTTTAAAGTAGCCCTCGGAAGTGATATTTTTATGACCTTAATTCAGAGAATCAGCTTGTTAATTATTTTTAAAATTTGCTATTAAATCAAGAATCTGTACCTGACCTACCAAACACCTTTGTAAAATAGCTAATTAAAAAAATCAATATGTCTGATAGAACCTAGTGTCAACATCTTTTGTCTTATTAAAATTAGCTATGTATTGCTTTGTCATTTGAGTATTAAACTACAGACTTGGCTATTCCTTCCTTTGCAGACTGCTGTCTCTATGCAGATCTGGATAGGCAAAACAGGTGTGTGGGAAGAACTTACACACACACAAAAATGTAGTTATGGCAAGTGAACTGGGGTTGGAGTAGGTCACTCAAGTGAGAAACATAACATTTCAAATTCCTGTGAAAGCACTTAAAGTGAATGCAAATATATCTTCAATAAGACACTGAGGTATTGTCCCTAAGTTCCTTTTATAGTCTAGAAAAGAACAGGTCCTACTGGATTGAGAACTGAGAAGTAAAGGTGCCTGTAGATTGAAAATTGCATGAACTATATTAGATATGTACCTGAGGATGGCATGAATAGTGCTTTAAATCTGCTTATTTCCTTCTACTGAATATAAAAGGAGTCTACATACAAGTCTGATTAATTCAGCTATATGAATCGCCACAACAGATTTCTGAAGACAAATGAGACAAATAATGCTGTTTGTGGATGCTTTTTGATTATTTGCTTTAGTTGTTGGTTATTGGGGTTTTTTTACTTTAGAGGTGGCTAAAAGTCCATTTATGGAAACAAAAGGAGTGTCTCTGTAAAACTTTCTCAGCTCTTGTTCGTAGCAAGACCTTTTTTAAATTCATATTTTAGATATTTCTGAACATCATGTTTTCAAGTTTAGATACTACACACGTTGCATCTGCCACATTTCTGCAAAACATTAATTTGGATCAAATGGAAGTGGGTGGGGGTTTTTTGGTTTGGTTTTGGTTTGGTTTTTGGTTTTTTTCCACCAAACAAAGGATAGAACTCTGATGAGATCCAATGCCTGGGAAAAGGATTCCTTTTTCTTGCGGAAGTTCGAAGTTGTATCATTATAGACATCATCTTAATCACAAGATTACAGGGAGAGAAAGTGACAT
This sequence comes from Lepidothrix coronata, assembly GCF_001604755.1. Lineage (NCBI taxonomy): Eukaryota > Metazoa > Chordata > Aves > Passeriformes > Pipridae > Lepidothrix > Lepidothrix coronata. Next base: position 1,395,103 of record NW_016690184.1, read on the forward strand.
AATAAAAACTCCAGCTACTGTGCAAACAAAGAATTGAGATCTATCAGATATGAGAGAAAAAAATCTATGATTTTATGTTTAACCTTTATATCTAAGGCAACCCTTTATGAGGGTGGGCTGAAATATTTATGAATTTTATTCCTGAAGTTTGTCATGTAAAATTAAACTACAATGCCTGGAGCAATAACAGACACTCACAACTCTTCCTTCCTAAGTGAATGCTCTTACCTCTAGTCAAATTCAATTGCTTTAACCATGTTCTTACTCTCTTTGTTGTAATTTTTCTCTTTTTCTAAAGAGAGCAGTCATAATGGGTACACTGAGGATAACTGTGCCCTATAGTATTTTGCAAAACGTCTGCAGTTTTTGTGAAGGAGACAGAAGAATCTGCATCAATGTCAAAAAGAAAGATACTGATGCTTGGTCTTTGAATGTGAATGATTATATCTCAACTTTAGGGGATAATTCAAGACTACAAGCTCCTAGAGAATGCAAGGCCTTTCAGATATCTGGATTTCAGGCCACTAATCCCCAGAAATCTATGCTTACTCTCAGTGTGCTAGTTATAGTTTGCTGTCATGACTACATTATTTTTGGTTCACACACTCTTCCAAGCAAGACCAAGCCCAATTTTCCCCTGAAACTTGTTAAGTTTTTCATTCTGACGACTTGGTGGAGACTAAAAAGCCAAGGTTTTTGGCTTTAATATTCTGAAGTAATCCAAATTTTAAAACCAGTGTTGGAAGGAAAATCAAATATGTGTGGGACCCAGTGAAACAGATCTTCTAGGTCTGCATTGATTGCATTGTTCAGGGTAAAACAGCATGAGGTGTTAGTGTTTCAGAACATCACTGTTATACTGATGGTTACAGATAGAATAGACATGCCTAGATATAATCAGTATTAACATATCTTATTCATGAAGGTTAATGCAATGCTTTACTGAAGGGCGCACAGCTCTTGATACAAGATTCGCGCAACAGGCAAATTAAATATGAGGCTACCTCATTTCTCCCACCAACTCTACAAACCATGACAATACACTTTAATGAAAACAGACAGGTATTGAGTTTCCCTATCTCCAGGTAAGAGAGTCTGAACTTGTGGTATGTACATTATTTACAGTTGTTGTACTTGTTTCCTTTCTGATGGATGTAATATTCTTGAGGTCATAAAAAAAATCTGTCATTGCTAGTATGGTCTACATAAAAAAAGTAGAATCCATTAACACCTCAACTGTTTAATGGTATGCTGTGGTATACATTTGACTTCAAATACTGTTTATTGAATTGAGTGGATGTTGATTCAGTGCTTTTATTTCACAGCCCAAATTAGGTAAGCTAAATGCATTTTCTGACACTTTCCTTTTTAAAAAGTTCTCTTTAACATTAGAATCTCTCTCAAAGACAAATAAGTACTTCACAGAAGTGGTAGTGAGGAAAGAGTTATTTCTGTAGAACACAAACTTAAGCCAAAAATCTCTACTAAATGGGATTTTTTCTTACTGAGTTGTTCAAAGAAGTAGAGCTCAAAGATACTACAAATAAGCAGCCGCACTAAATCTAGTAAGATTCTTTATCTAAAGCAGAAAGAACTGGTGTGTATCGATATCTCTACAAATGAATAAGGGAGATGACAAGGAAAAAAGTTATATAAAATAAAAAAGAAATTAAAATTTTATTGAACTATATTATTCTTCAAAAAAAACCCCAAATCAAAACAGAAAACCAATAAAATATTTTATCTGTATATCATGGAGTTAACTGAAAATTCTTGCTGTCTCTTCATTAATCCCAGTCAGTTCCTGTGTATTGATATAAACCAATTTTTTACTCTGAATTAAATCTGAATAAAATTGAATGTATGGGATATTGGTAATTTCAGATCAAAATTCCTGTTATTATACAATTTGTTTAGATGAGATATTTAGCTAAATTCAAATATCCTGAAGAAATTTAGCAGAGATGCAATTCAGCTGCAGTGGTGGACAACACACAAGAAACTGGACTGGTGTTTTCTTTGAGGACCTGGCTTCTTCAATAATTATATGCTCTGCTTTCTTCTTATACTGCTGATGATGTTAATTCCTTCTACCCATTTTGTAGATGGCATCTAAAACATTTTAAGCACCAGAAAGCATAAGGCACCAAGGTCACACCTCAGCTGAACTGTTGTTTAACAGCTTTGATACAAAAGACCGTACATGAGTTATTGCACCTAAATGCACCATTTGTGGCAAAGCAAATATGCTCTCAAATAGCTTTTTTTATCCCATCCAGCTGAGTTGAATTCTACTAGATACTATCCAATGATAACCCATCCATATGTTCCAGACTGTTGGTGCTCTCTAATGGAAGTTGTGATTTATCCACATGTACACCTAAATGAGAATGGCCCATAGAGTCATTTTAATTAAATCTCTCATTGCCCACTTGTTTGCCTCTCTGATTCATGCCTCTTTACTAGTCCACTGACAAGATAAGTTAGATACATGGGTGCATGCAGATTTTACAATTCGAATTTAATTGAGAGAAGACTTGCAAAAAAATCCTCTTTAATAAATTCATGCTATTTCCAACCCTAGAATACAATTTGATTTGCTCGAAATTGGAGATTGTCAGAAGTTTTTTTTACTATTCCTTTGAAGATATTTATCTTCCTTTTTTTTGTTTTAAATTTTCATAAATAGACTACCTTAATCAATCCTTTCATCCTGACTGATAAAAAGACCACTCCATTTTAATTACCAGCTTCTTTATTCAAACAATTTTCAAAGGGGTAAGATACGTACCCTAAAGATTGAAGTAAAGTTAGTACCACCTGGTTCAAAAGTACTTCTACATGTAGAAACAAGCAGCAGGCCATAATTAAGCTCTTTCAAAAACTCTTTCAGAAGAGAAACTCTTTTAGAAAAATTAATGTATCTTTACCTGAACAAACAAAATTCAGAGTGTATATAAATTAATTAAAAATATTTCAAGTCGAAGATCAGCTACAGATAAAAAAAGAGACTTCTGGCAGTTATTGAGGTAGTGGTTTTTATAACACCTGAAATACTGTTCTTGCAAAATACTCATCTGCAATGTAAAACTCTTCTGCATACCTCCAATTGATGCTTAAGAAATGGAATAAACAACTATATGAAAATAAATTAGAAGAAAATTTCAATTCAATGTCCACAAACAGACAGTGGATGTTCTACCTTACTGAGAAAAAGCTCATATAATTGGTCTTGTCCAAAATCACTCAATACATCTCTTGGCTCATATATTAATAAGCCAGAACTACTGATTAGGACTTTCCTTTAGAAATAATGGAGTATGTAAACAATGCTATGGATCACACACAGAATGACACTGCTAGAGCAGGAGGACAAGATAACCTCCAGAAGGTCCCATCCAATCTCCACTTTCTGTAATTCTATGATTCTATATCTGTTGAGGTATTTGACTTTTATGACCACGGGACTCTTTCTCAGAATCAAAGACTCCTAGGTAAAGATGGAATCCACTTGATCAAATAGGGCACGAGTATTTTTGCCTACAGGCTAGGCAATCTAGTGGGAAGAGCTTTAAACAAAGAGAAAAGGAAACAAGGGAAGGGCTGGGCAATGAAGGGACTGAAGGCAGCCTTGCAAGAAGGACTTGAGGGCACTGATGGATGACAAGCAGGACATGAGAGGATGACAAGCAGGACATGAGATGACAATATGTGCTCACAGTCCAGAAAGCCAACCACATTCTGGTCTGCATCAAAAGAAGCATGGCCAGCAGGTCACCCTTCTACTCTGCCCTCATGAGACCCCACCTGCAGTACTGCATCCAACTCTGGAGTACTCAACACAGGAAATACATGGACCTGTTGGAGCCAGGCCAGAGGGCCATGAAAGTGATCAGTTTGCTGGAGCATATCTCTTATGAGGAAAGGTTGAGAGTTGGGGTTGTTCAGCCTGGAGAAGACAAGACTCTGTGGAGACCTTTTTGCAGCCTTTTACTGCTTAAAGAGGGCTTATAATATAAGGACAGACTTTTTAATAGGGTGTGTAGCAACAGGACAAGGGTTAAAGTTATCACTTACTGATAATAAGACCTATTAAAGTGGTCCTCTGTAGCTTGATTCTTAATGTAAGGTATTGGTAGTTTTGGTCCTGCATTGTCAGTGAAGATGAAGAAGCTTTAAAGATTCAATCTGATTAATATTTCAATATCTCACTGAAATCATGTATAGAACTACACAGATGGAAATTGCCTGAGTGTGAATGCAAGACCCTCAGTCAGTGTAATATCTTTCAAGAAAATCTATTAATGTTATGCCACCACCAAGAAGATTCTTCTAGAAACACAGCTTCTAGATAGTATTACAGACTAAAGTATTTTAAAATTTGACTGCAGATGAAAAGGAAAAAAAATTACAATTTTTTTTTTTGTTGTTCTCTGAAATTCCTTGGGTTTTGAGTGTCTTCTCTTTTACTCCACCTCTATTCTGCATGCCCCTTCACTTCAGTCTTTCTCAAAGTAATATCACAATGTATTTTGAGAATGTCCCCTCAGTGTTTCCTGTTTTCTACTTAAATTTCAAATTCGTTGCATTCAGAAAGTAAGCAAAAAAAACCCCTTCTCTCCCTGTGCATATAAGAGTTAGTATTATCCAATAAAAACAAATAGTGACAAACATTCTTTTACACTTGTCTTAGAAGCCTTATCAGCTTAGGACTCTAAAAGAGACTTCCTACACCCAGAATGTCCACATGTTCTTCTAGAACACTGAGTGTCAAAGAAAGGTGCAACAACAGTTTAACGGTTTAGAGGTTTGTTCTTGCAGTTGTGCAAGAACATTTCTGCTTAATCATGCTTTTTTACAATAATTCCTAAGACTTAATTAAAATAAAACTTATTTTAGGCAGCTAGTGAAGCATTTACATTTAAAGAGTATCATCTGAAATGAAAAATACATTCTATCCTTTTCCTGTCATGCAAAGGGAAAAATTTTAAAATTTAATTTTTTTTGACATTTTCTTCCCAGTATGCTTGACTGGAAATAGAGATTCAACACAACTAAGTAACAAATCAAACCTTCCAATAATTATGCCTTTCACTCCTTCACTTCCCATAAGAAATACTGGCTCATAGATAAAATTCTAAAAGAAATTTTAAAATTATTCTGCATAACATAAGCCATGGTTTTCCTTTCCTGAACATTTTTTTTTTTTTCATTCCTACTCAAGACATACTCTTCAGATCATTGTAGACCTCCCTTTAGCAAGGACTAGTATGTACAACTGCAGAAATATTTTGCCTAATCATTGATCAAAGTAGAACTCTTACAAGCCCTCCTGAAGAGATAGATTCTTCTAAGCTGAGAAAGTGATAGGAGATAATTGCTCCTGGAAAATATGAGGAAAAAGGAAAAGAAAGGGAGAAGTATAGGCTTACTAACTGGTAAGTATGGTAATGTAAATGGTAAGGATAGAGTGTAAACACTTAACTGAAGAGTCTAATGTTAATTAATATGCTCTTATTTTGACCAGAGTGTAAAAGGAAAGTAATTCCTTCCCTGTTAGAGCCTGAATGTGTTAGTGCCATGCCTTGCACACAATAAAATTGTGCGACCTATGATCATTTCTTGTGAAAGAACTGGAATCTTTGGAAAACAAGTTTACTGGATTAGAGGCAATCTGTGATACAACACTGACAGAAGGAATTCAAAACCCCAGAGGGAACGGTCAATAACAGAGTACACAAGACTTGTCCAGGGAGTACAAGTCACAAATAAGCATTACAGTTGCTGTTCTTAAAAAACAAAACCAAACAAAAAACATCATTGTAAAAAAGTTTCCTGTGTCCTAACCTTACAGTAAAACCACTACTTCTAGTATATGGAAGCTACTGTTAAGTACAACAAAGAGAGATACCCTTTTAATATGGATGTAGAAATATAGATAGATTGTCCTTTCTCCAGAGAGTATTTCTATTTTTATCCCTGAGGATTCATGTAATGTTTATTTTGTCAGAAGCAGAATTACTAAAAGGTAGTTTTCTTAAATTAAACAAAGTTCAAAAAACTTCACCAGAATTTTTCCAAGCTTTTTAGATCTGCTTCTCTATTGGTCCATATTTCATATAGCTCACATCCAAAAAAAAAAAAGAAAAGTGGATGTAATAAGCCACCAAAATTAGACTTTTCATATTCCTTTTGCCAAAATGACAGAGTAAACAACAAAGCAAGCCTGGATGCAAAGTAGAATTTTTTAATATTCCAGCTCTGGTTCAAATGAACTATGAATGTGTAAATCTAAATCCCAGTTCAGTCTTTCAAGAATTGTAGTCTTGGGGTTTTTTACCTAGGAAATAATCTAGGAGGAAAAAGTGAACCTTTTTTTTCCCTCCTGTTTTCTGACAATGCTTTGATTAGAGTACCAGCTGACTCAGGCTAGAGTCCGATTTTTCAACATTGTTTGCAGCAAAAAATTTTTAAGGAGCTGCTTGATTCCTCTTGCAATTCAGTGTTTCTTCATTCGAATCTGTGAAGCTTACTGGGAGACTCATATGTGACTATGACTCCAATCCAGATCAGTGGAATGATAACTTAGAAACCCCACTGTCTGCACATTTTTATTTTTTTTTGGCCATAGAAAAAAAATGTTCTAAATATACTTTCTTCAGAGACAAAGCTATTTTAGAAGATACACTTCCCCAGTCATTTAATCTCACACTGTGGATCACCCTACCAGCTCAGAATCTATGTTGTAATGAAAGCTTTTCTTGTTGTAGATTTTATTTTATTTTAATTTTACTCAGGCTACTGGTTTATAGTGCATTATTATAAATAAATTCTATTTGTGTAGGAGGACAAGTGGAACAAGGGAAACGTAGTTGTTAAGCTTCTTCTGCCAACAAAAAAAAATTTATATCAAACCAAATTTTGATGCTATTAACTTAATCTCAGAAATATAATGTACAAGCATAGGACTTCAGTGAGTGAAATCAGATTTTTTTCTTAAATATTCCAAATCTGGCCACTTTTGTCAGTAATTTTTGTGCCTTCCTCTAATTGTTGGTCTGATGAAGTTACAAAGAATTTCATGTGATGGTGTGCTAAATTATAAAATAAACAACTTATATGGAAATCCTCAGTTAAAAACCCTCATGGACATTGAAAGAGCTGCCCAAGTGTCACCTGAAAAAAACTTGTTTTATGCACTTATGTTTTGCTAAAGTTTCAGTTCAGATTGTAACAATCTGAACTCAAGACAATTCTATTTCACTTATAATTTCTAATGATTATAACTGGAATAAAATACCAAATCCTTAACTAAGAGCAGCATAGACAACATGTGATGAACTGTCCACAACTCACATTCATAGTCCCCATACACTGCTGGGCTAAGGAGGTAGGGAAAATCAGGAATGTTATTGAGCTGGAGAAGAAGGGAGGCATGGCAGGAAGGTGCTTTTTATGATTCAGTTTTATTTCTCATTATCTTACTTTGATTTGATTGGTAATAAATTCAGTTGATTTTCCTGAACTGAGTCTGTTTGGCCTATGACAGTAACAAGTGAGTGATGTCTCCCTGTTCTTTTGTTATATCTTCTCCCTCCTCTCCAGCTGAGTGATAGAGCAGCTTTGGTGGGCACCTGGTGCCCAGCCAGGGTCAACCCACCACATCTGATCTAGAAGAAATACTTATCAAGGGTAGATGGAAAAGTCAATCTTTCTTTCTCTATAACCAACACCTCAGTCTTACTGTGATCATGGCATAAAGGGCTAAGTTTTCTCATTCTTATTCCTCTGTCTAGTTTAATGGTGGGATAATCTCAGCTAACCTTCTAAAATGCTGGACTAAGTAATTAAACTACTTACTTTGATATAAGATTGACCACCATCTTTGACTTTTGACAAAAATTAAAGAAGTAAGCATTGCATTTCTTTCTACAAACAGGTAATTTATTTCAAAAGTTTCAGGTAATCATTACATGGTATATGCAACTCTGTTAGTATTTCATTGTAGCATGGAAAGATGACTCTCTCTATATATAATTCTAAATTGTTATTTAAGGTTTAAAAGCAACATTAAACTGCCCATTTGATGCAAGTAAGGAATTTAGAGATTATGTTACCTATTTTGTCTCAAGTGTTTCTACTTTTTGATGCCCACACTTATTAAACAGAAGGAAAATGTCAGCTCCATCTTCATAGAGAATGTGTTAAAACTAGATGGGCAGAACAGTTTTTATAATTTAATAACTAAATTTTACTGTTGTGCAAATTATCTATTACTTCGGCCTTTAAAGAAAATAGACACTGAGAATGTTTCTGACAATATAAAAAACTTTTTAAAATGTATTATAATTACTATTTCTATACAATTCAAAGAAAAAAAAAAGAAAAGAAACCCAAGTATCAGTTTAATTAAACTGTAGTATACTGATTTTATATTCAGTCCACAGAAATTTTTTATAAGAAAGTAATAGAACATCAATGGGAAAAATACTTAATCACATGGAAAAAAAAGAACACCAATATGACAGGTATATAATAATGGTAATTGCCTTTCTACTGCTGTTGTCTTCTCCCCTTTGAACACAATATCTTGTCGTGTGTTCTCTACCTAACATTACGTTATTACAAATTTAAAAAGAACCTGGGGAAACACGTTTGGGCCAGTACAGCTGCCTTCGAAAATGTTTAATCAGAATTTCCTAACGAAGTGTTAAAGGAAGCTCAAATTTCCTGTAGCTGAAATGCATGAGAATTTTTAAATGTGGAGTTGAATAAAATGACTTCAATTATTCATTTTTATTTGAAGATTTTGGTTTTATACTTCAAGCAACAAGTAAGCGGTCTAGACATTCACTTAGAAACTGAGATTACATTAATATTACTTCACTTAAAATGAATTTTTGTTCAATGTATCAGTCAGAATCTAGGAACAAGATTTTACTAATTTCTTGTAGTAACTGTACATAGCAAATGTCACCAAGTCAGCAAACAATACTAAAGTCAATATAGGTAAACTTAAAAAAATCTCTTTAGTAAGACAGGTTTTAAAACAAATTTCTATTCCAAATTCTCAAATTCAATTTGAAGTCTAACTCTGCCTCATATGTACTTGAAGCTTGTACTCATTTTCTGCTATCTGGAAATTTAATATTCCTTCTCATTCAAGTCATTAGTTCAACTATTGAGTCAAATCTGTAAAGGGAATATTTTCTTCCATCTTGACAGCTCATATCTGTATGTGAGGCAAGTTTCTTAACTCTTAACAGTATAGCTTGAATTTGTTTGTCATATTAAATGGTCCTACTGCAAAACGACAAGAATTATGGTCTCAAGTAAGTGTCTTAGCAGGATAATAACTTTTTCATCGAGTACTAACTTGCTTTTTGAACAAAGACATTGCTTTCATAGGATGATTTTGTATTCTTGTACTTTGAATATCTTAAAAAATGTCACAGTTCAAACTTTTTGTCGGGAAACAGAAGGTTTAACAGTACAAAATTAAGAAGAACTTAAATTTGATCATTTAGTCTCTAGATATTTGCCTTCATTTATTTATTTATTTTTAATTCCTAGCCAAAAGAAAGGGCTTCATTTCCAGCTATGTTTTAAAAGAAAGTGATGGCTAAAGGATAAAGAAATCCTGTTATAAGAAGGAAACATAGAGAAAAGGAGTCATAGAACACAAAAATATGAAAAATGCTGAGACTGGTTGATGGTGGATGGAAGGGTTACAGATTCAATGGTATGTGATCAAGTAGCTCTCACAATACTAAATATCAGAAATGAGATTTGGGTTTGCACCTTTCCACTCCTCAAAATAATGTCCATTCCCCATTGATTTAATTAAGTTTGGCCTATATTTTATAGATTAAAAAATTCAAGTGAAAATGAAACACACTTGTTAAAATGGTTTTCCTCAGCTCCTCATACAGTGTGGAAGGAATGTTTAAATGGGAAGTGAATCTGTACTGCTAACAGTACTTTTAGATTACAGCTGGCAAGTTCAAAGAAAAACATCTTTAAAAATAAAAAACCACCAAACTGTACAAATTTGAAGAACATGGCTTATTCACATGAGTTTTGGAAGAAAATACTTCCTGAAGAAAACATCCATTCTGAAATCACTGATTACCTTGTAAATACATGATAAAAACAGGGTCCCTGTAAGGACAACAGTATTTATAATATGTATACTGATAAACAGAACATCTGAGGAAAGTGTCAAACGTTATAAATAGGCTATTACCACAAACCACAAAGTGGTTGAAATGGATATGTAAAGTGAAAGAGTGCTAAGGGCCCAGTGTCCAACACTGAGTCCACATGATACACATTTCAGAAGTTCCTTTAGATGAATTCTTGCTTAGTTCCTGCACTGAATACTAATCAGTAGTAAGAGTTCACAATCTACATTCATGGGGAGTTTCTTACAGTTTATTTTTATGTGCTAGGAAAATGGTTCTCTCAACCAGGACTCTAAGGTGTGTTGAGTTGGAAGTGTAAAAAGTATGAGTGGAATTTTTTTTCAAAAACACACCAGGATTTTATCTAAAATGCGAATGTAGCAGCACAATTGTTGAGTGCAGAGTGCAAGTAAGAGCTTATAGTAAAATTTAACTACCAGCAATTGATTCTTCTCTTTTCTTGAGAGAAAAGTTTTTCCGATTAAAAATGTTAATGCTTACTACATGAAAGTCTTCCTGCCTTAGTCTCAGTGTTCATACTTTGAAGATTCACTTTTTGCTATCTATTAAACTCCATTTCATTGACTCACTGTAAGGCATATCTGCAGTTCCTTTCTGGGGCATTCTGCCACACTCGTGTTACACTCCGAATTTTAAGCCACAGGCTGACCAAAGCAGTTACTTTTAAGACTTTTTAAAAACCTTTTGGTTCATTATGACCTCGAGTTTGCATCTGGATAAAACGCTACTATGCTTTCTCTAAGAGAATTTCTTTTAATTTGGTAAGAAAAATAAGACATTTTGGTAAAAGATTTTACAGGGGTATAATACAACCAAGAAAAGCATTTCACTAAAAGCCAGCACAGATACCAGTTCACAGAAAACACCTACTACAAACAATCAATATACCAACTTTAGTAAAACACAATTCATACAATTCATTGATTATAAGTTACTCACAAAAGAAAGAAAAGAAGAAAATAGATTAAAAGAGTAAAGAAAGAGAGAAGGAGAGAAAAAAACTACAAGATTTGGTGGTTCACGTGGTGCAAGCTGGAACAGAGGAGAGGAAAGAGAAAGATCACATGGAGCTGCATGTGGAGAGACATCAATTTGACTAATGGACAATTCCATGGATAAGGAATTGTCTAGTTGATAGCACTCAAAGTGTTGTGGTCAATGGCTTAATGTCCAAGTGAAGACCAGTGCTGAGTGATGTTCCTCAGGAGTCAGTATTCGGACTGACATTGTTTAACATCATTGTCAGTGATGTGGACAGTGGGATTGAGTGCAAGTTTCATGATGACACTAAGCTGTGTGTGCAGTTGACAAGCTGAAGGGAAATAGATGCCATCCAGAGGGACCTGGACAGGCTTGGTAGGTGGGCCTGTGCAAACATCATGAAGTTCAACAAGGCCAAGTGCAAGGTCCTGTGCATGGTCTGGGGCAACCCCATGCTCAAATACAGGTTGGGTGGATGATTATCTAGAGCAGCCCTGAGGAGACAGATTTGGGGGCGTTGGCATACGAGAAACTCACTACGAGCCAGAAGGTGTGTTTGCAGTCCAGAAAGTAAACCACATCCTGGGCTGCATCAAAAGAAGCATGGCCAGCAGATTAATGGAGGTGATTCTACCCCTCTCTTCCACTCTCATGAGATCCCACCTAGAGTGCTGCATCCATCTCTGGGGCTCCCAACTGTTTATTTTCTGTGTCACAATTAGGGTATAAATTAAGGAAGGTGCAAGAACACTCTTCTTTCTCTTTCAGAGAAATAATCTTTCTCTTCAGAGTCATTGCATCCTCATTTACTTTGGTCCAACCTGCACTGTTTCTAGAGTTATAAGCTTAAATTTCTCATTTGTTATAAAACCTGTAATTATTATAGTTTCTCTTTAATACTATCAGATACTATAGTACTGGGAAAATTATTTGATACTATGTATGTAATGATCTAAAAGTTTAATCTACAGATGTTCAAAATTAATCTGTCACAATTTTTCTGTAGTACACACCCTAACAGTTTGTTTGGTGCTTCATGTACATTTTAGAAACATAAGGTCTTCATTTTAGGTTGCATTTGAATTGGTCACTGGGATAGCAAATTGTTTTTGAAAAATAAGTCAAAGATGTAAGTTGTATTGTCATGCATTTTATGTCTGTGTGCCTTGTCCTATTTTTCTCAATCTATCAATTAGTTAATGATAGGCAAGTCAGTGACTGTCTCCAGCTTGTCAGTGTATTTTTTATGGTCTATAATTTTTCTCCTTCAATGTAGAAATAGATGGTGAATATTTTTTGTCATATTCAAACTGATATTTGGCTCTTGAACTCATCTAAAGTTAACAGCTCAATCTATCTTTTATTATCTATTAAAAAACCCTAGTAATTTCTTTTTACTATAATGGAGTAAAAAAAAAAAAGTAGCAGAGATGTTGTCAACCAAACAATGGATATTTAATATAGACTTTTGAGAAGAAACAAATGTACAGTACAAATCAAATAATTCTTTGAGCACTGTGCTGGTTTAAGAGTTAACCAGCAGGGGAAATGAACTCAACTCAAAGGAGAGATTATAAATCAGAATAACAAT
>NW_016690184.1:1408272-1438721 GCF_001604755.1 Lepidothrix coronata
CTGAGGAGTCAGGCTCTATGGGCAGAGGGTGCGAATAGTCTATTGACAACAGTTTCTGGGAAATGGCATGGAAGGCTATAGAATACACAGTTTTGGGTTATACCCATACCATGATGAACTGATCTCAGCTGTCCTAACTAGGACAAGCACTCACTTATTTAGTTGATTTTCCCCTTTAAACCTTCATGGGCAGGGGAGAAATGATAAAGATAATAAATCAGTAGGGTGGTAAATTATCCATGATATTTTTCACTAAACTGTATAAAATCTTAAGTCTATAGTGAAGAAATTCCATTTACATACTTTTGTCAAGCACAGATAAATAATTATGTTTAGACTTTTAATTATTTTACAATATCAATCTCAGGCATTTGTAAATTATCCAAAATTAAACTGGCACTCATATACAATGTATTATTCCCATTCACACACAGTGTTACATATTTTCCAATTATTTCTTTTAATTACACAGTGATTTCCATCATCTACTCAATATATATATATTTCTTATTCTTCTATAACTTTGTAGTCCCATTACTGTCACGATTTCCCATTATTATTTTCCCCAAAATATTGACCCAATCTCTGTGATAATCTTAATTATTGAGTCATCTCTTTGTCAAACAGATCGAGGACAGTACAGCTTCATCTTTGTTTTCACTAATAGCCTCCTATCTGGGCTTACTTATAATGTTTCTGCTTCTTTAGTTTTTTGGAATCTTTTTAGCTGCTATTTCCTCCACTTAACATCTCATTTGTGTCCTTATGTCATCACTCAGAAACAACATATATTGGTCCCTTCTTTAATTTTTCATCTCTGTTTTTTTTTGGTTGGTTGGGGGATTTTGTTTGTTTGGTTGTTTTGTTTTGTAAATATCAATTGGACTATTTGAGACATAACATATGCTAAAAGTTGGAGAAATTCTGGATAAAAATATATTGATGTGATTGTAGAAATCCAATATTCCTTCTGTCTGAAAAATCTTATTTCTCTTTTGGAATAGAAAACCACAACTAATTTCCTGTGAATAGGAACCCAAGACGATCACCTTCTGATTCAGATTAGAAAGTAAGCAGTTAAATGCTTAACTTTCTATCATCTCTTTTTTTGACAGAAATGGGAACAGGGATTGTCTTTAGCTTAACCTAAACCTGAAGATGATGATTTCATGAGAAGTTATTTTGAAAAAATAGGAAAAAATATAAGTCAACCTATGTATACACCTTTGCTGTTTTTTAATGAAATAAAATGAAATTGAAATGAATAGCTGAAATTTTCTTGGCACAGGTCTTGGTACTTGTTTATATTCTGGAGTCTATTTTTCCTTTTCAGTAGTTATATATTACTCGCCATCTTTAGTTCAACTGAAGATCAAAAATCTTTTTTATCTCATATGCATGTCAATTATTTACTTCAGAAAACCCTTTTAATATTATCCAGCAACAGATACATTATAAAATCTGCCCATGTTTTCCTTTTACAGAAGAAAATATGAAAATCAGTTCTTGGCAGATTTAAATTCTTAATGCCTTTTGGGTTAAGTTCCTGAATAATTCACAGATCCAGCTAAATTTTGAAATACAAAGTTCTAGCTGAGCACCATGGACATGAAAACATGACATAAGAACAAAGATGTAAACATGGATTAGAAATGAGCTGCAAAGAAAGCATCCCTTTCCCCATTCCTGAAGGAGTTCAGCATTCACCAGAGGAATGTTCTTTTCTGTACTTTCTTGCAGTTGCTTGTAGTTGAGGGTAGATGAGGGAGTGTGAAAATTGCAATAAGCTGACTAATGGCAACAGTGGTGGGGCTCAGAGCTACCAGTTCATCAGGGGCTACTCTGATTTTGTGTTACATGGAGCCCCCATTGTGAAAAGCTTTGAGTGATGCCAGGCAAGGCCCAGAAAGAAAAAAAATAATTCTCTAGAGCTGGATTACTATAGGCTGTTGTGCCACATAAGAAGAGACCAATTGTAGATATCTAAAGCCAAAAAACTTGTAGAAAGACCATTGCCAGTTCTATGAATCATAAAATCTGCCTTCATTGCTACCTTCCTTTGGAGAAATAAAAAGAAACTAGGAAGATTTCAGACCTTTAATGTTTCAGAAGTGTAATAAATACTGTCTCCAAAAGTCCCCGCCATCTTTAAGTGTTTGACTTCTCTATTACTGTTTGTATGCCTATGATTAACTTTTTCTTCTTTTATTTTTTTTTTCTCATTTGGTTGATTTGGTTTGGGGGTTTTGGGGTTTTTTTTGTTAACTTGTTCCTAATCGGAAACGTTCTGACCTTAGGTGTAAGTCATACCCTTAAAGTTCTTAAAGCTTCTAATAATCTATATACTTTCAGATTGTAATGAACTTGCAGTAAAAGAGCTCATAGGTTCTCCTCTGCAATTGCTATATAAGCAATAAGACAGTACTCAATAGAGAAAAGGCATCACCCGGAACTGCAAAATTGCCTTTAACTTTCTCTTTGGTTCTTTCTTCACCTTTCTAATTGAAAATAAACTGCTGCTCATGAAGAACTGCTGTCCTGACAACCAGTGAGGGTACCATACCCATAACTTGTCTCTCCTTTTCTACTTCTTAGATAATCAGTTGTAAGATTGATAATCACTTATTCCTCATACTCCCCTTTTCTATTAGTATGTTTTGCATGAGAGTGTGTGTTTTTCAGCTAAGACTACTCTTCCCTAACAAAATCCATGAATCCTTAGCCTGGGGACTATGAAACTCATAGGATGTGTACCTTCTTCTATTGTCAACATTATAGAACTACAAATACGTTGTTCATAACTATTTATATCTTTCTTGTATTCTAAGTGCAGTAGCAGGCTAGTAAATAGAGATTGTACTGTCTAAATAATCAAAATTGTTTTTTAATTAGTAATTTCATATTCTAATGATAAACATCTGCAGGAGGGTCCTAGGTAAAGGAGCACTGTTTGTGCTTTATATCCAGTGGAGAAGAAGTATTCTCCTAGTACTATGCTGCTAAATACATACTGGGGTGGGAGGGATGATGCAATATAAACTATAGCACATAAATGTGCTGTGACCTCTCTTCTTCAACTGACATTGCTTTTCAACCTTTTCTGGGTTTATCTTTGCAAAGTATTTTAAATATTGACCAGGAAATAGAGGGATAATGCAGTGTTAATACACATTATATAACAGTTAATACACTGTTAAAATTACATAATGAAACCATGCTATCCCAGTAACCTGAATAATTCATTTTTTGGGGGAAAAAAAGCTAACCTTGTCCGTGTGCATTAAAATTATTTGGAAAAAACCCACAAAAACTTTAGCAGTAGGATAGAATATTTTTGTTTTTTTCTGAATTGAAAACTGTAATGCAAATGCTAAAGAGATTAAACTGTTGAACTTGCCAGTTCTGAAATACACTGCCAAGAGGAAAATTCTGCTCTAGGCAGAGAAATATATCTCATGGGAAGAAGGTACTGTATGCCTTGCCTCAATTTCTAAAACATGCGTTTTTAATATGCTGCTGAAGGGTAAAATATGCCTCCCAGTAGAACATGACATGATTCTGCTCACTTTATTTTATGTTTCCAATCTACTGCTTCATAGACTGTTCAGAATGAAGCCATGTTGAAATTTATGGTTTCACTCACCTGTAATTTTAATAAACTAGCTAGGTGAAGAGGTTCATCCAAGCATGAATAAATATGAAATATAGAAGAATCCTTGTAAGAAATAAATGACATAAACATATAGTTGTTGATTTCACAATATTATGGGAATATATGTGTAATAAATGTATTGAGTGTTCTATAAAGGCATCATAATATCATAATATTTCTGTTATCATAATTTGGCAGGGTTTTTTTCATAGAATAAAAATGCTCGTAGCACAGTGCTATCTTTTTATTTCCAAGTTAAGAGGTCACTAATAAAGCATCTATTGTGAATTAATATTTCTGTAGGGAATAACTGGCAAGGATAAATGCTAAGAGCAAAACAACTTGATGTTTCTGGACCTCTGATTAGGGAAACATAATCACACTGGTGAGCTTCATAGAATTCTGATTAAAACAAAGCACAATGTGAAAACATTCTTAGTGTCTTTGGTGACTCTTGTTTTAATATGATAGAAAATACAGTTAAAACTGAATTGCACATAAACAGCTTGATAAACCAATAAGACTATGAGGCTGTCATTTCATAATAGTGCTGCATATTAAAAACACAAAAAAAACTAAGACTTAGAAAATTGCTATATGCAATATTGTGTAAAGGTAAAGGCAGTACAGGAATAAAGCTTGCTTCCATAATACCAGCATCTTGCTGAATATTAGCGAATCATATTGCTTGTTCAGAGGACATTTATTTATCACAGGATATCTCTCAACAGCTAAATCAAACAAGGATTCCTGACACCAGATCTGAGAGTATACTTGCATGTGATGATATTCACCCTCTGTATTCTCTAAATGTATACATTTTATAAGGAAAGCATTGGTAGAATTGAGAATTGTGTTCTGATAGCCAAGTTCTTAATTTTGAAGTAATAACTTTTATTACACTACCTAACATAATTGCAAAAACAGAGTGGCTTATCCTTAGGTGAGTCCTTGGCGCTATAGGTTTGAAACAGAAGCAGCCAACTTCAAAATGAACTGTGAGTTAAGAGCAATTGTTCTAAGTTTAACCAGATGAAATGATCTAGCTAATCAATGAGAGAAGAAAATCCAAATTTTAGGAGCAAACATGGATTCATAGCTTCACTATTATTAACATTCTCTATAAAGTTAATGAACACAGCTTGGGTCCTGGTTTAGTCTGTGCAGAGACCAAACACATTGTTTTCCTTCTTCCAGGAATTGAACTTTGCTGGAGATATCTGTCTGAACACTGTGTTAACATATTCTAAATCTTAATAATATTTCTGGCATCTACTCAAGTTTTGATTTTGCCTTAGGACTGAAATATTTTTTCATATTAAAAAATTCCCTTTAAGGTGGTTCCCATGAGACAAAGTTTTGGCTCCAGTGCCCTGATTTATATTCAGTATTATGTTTAATGCTTGAAATGTCAAATATGGTTGGATTTAAGATATTTGTGTTGAATAAAGAAAGAAAAGATCACATGTCAACAAGGCCTTTTCCTAACACACTACAGCAGCAAGCATTTATAAGTCATAGATTGTTTGCTTTGACTGCTAGAGGTTTCCATAAAACATTCTAATCATTTTTCTGCCTAAAATGCTCTAAAGTGACTTCTCAGTGATAAGGATTTAAGAAAAGATTACTTGATCTTATTTTATGTATGACAAAAATATCTGTATTTAATTTCTTAATACTCTCTTCCCAGGTACATTTTCCATGGTTACTATAGAGAGAAAACACAAATCTGTAGAGAAGCAAGATTCATGATGGGAACAGTTAAAAGCATACAGCAATTGGCAGGACTTTCATATGGACTTTACTGTTATTATGTGGTTTCTACACAGTGCACAACTGCACATGCCCAGGCTTCCTCCTCCCCCTTTTGCCTGTGCCCTATTCTGATTTGCTCTGTCTGATAGCCCACCCTATGTTCTGCCCCCTTTTCCCTGGCGGGACAGTTAAGAATCGGACACACGCCTGAATAAAGAATTCTGCTTGCACCCTTCCTTGTGTCCTGTCCCCTCCTCCCTTCGGACCACGACAAAGCGACACAAATCCATTCCAATGCTTTCAAAATCTGTAATATGCTATCAGTTTCTTCTCCCAAAACAGTGATTTTTTTTTATAAATGAAATATTTAAAATACATCTTTTCTGAAATGACATGTATTAATCAATAACCTCAAAAGAATCAGAAGACCAGGTGATCATTTTATTTTCACTAAATTCCTTAAAAAAAGAAAAAGGAAAGATTGATGGTGATTCTGACTAATAAGGAATAATTAGTAGTCATAAGTAGATAAAGTGCTAAGATGTTCAGTTATCTCCGATATAACTAGAAAAAAATAAAAGTCATACTGGAGCATCTTCAGAATATGTATATTGGAGGTGTTTATGAATTATATATTTAGGTGCTCTATGAAACTTAAATCTTAAGCATTTATCTGTAGAAAAATGGACAAATCATTTCACTGCTTAAATAGCTTGGAAATACTGAGACATGTCAGTTTGAAAGCAATAAAAATATTAGCTTAAGAAAAAGAACACAAAAAACCCCCCCGTCACAACTAATACAAAAAGAATGTGCTTGTATCAGGAAAATGCAATAGATGGTTCAAGAGTTATTATCTCTGTGAAAATACAGCTTTTGTATTGCTGCTGTGGTCATTGTTAGAGCGAAGTAGCAGTCCCATGGAAGCCAGCTGAGTAGATTAGACCTTTCCTCAACTAGTCCAAGTTATGTATTGGACTTCTAAAGAAATGTTTGCTGTATATAAAAATTGCTGTGTAAGCAATCTCAGTCTTGTGTGCCTGACCATTACACCTGTCTAGTTTTGATGCTACCATCTGAGTCTCTAATTCTGGTAGGATTCCAAATGTCAGGTAACTTGGCTAAGAGGCCTTGGTCTATGAATGAGCATCTTTTTAAAAACAAAAAGCTGAAATCTACTGTGAAGTTAGTGTTTTAATACTGAAGGTACAGAGTCCTAAAGAAAAGCAGGTTTTCAGTTCTTGAGGTCAGTATTAGTTTGTATTAGTTCTTTACAGCATCATACTCCCACCATAAGTTATGAAGATTTGCCTCATTCTATGTAGTTGTTGAACAATAAGAATTATATAGCATATTGGATTAATTAATATGTTTTATAAGGGATAAAGTATTCCTTGCTGTTGAAGGAGTGCATGGGGTATATGAATGAAAAATAAAGTCTCCTATAAAAAGCCCCAGTCATTGCAAAAATCAAGTACAGGTTCATGTCCAAGGACAATAGAGAAGACAGGGACTAGTTCAGCACTTCTGGGATGACTCTTCTACTTGTTTATTTCTGTCGCCCTATTAATTCAGCTAACGATCCTAATTTTTTTTATACAGAATCATGGAATCACAGAATATACTGAGTTGGAAGGGATCCATAAGGATCACTGCATCCAACTCCTGGCACTGCACCAATTCCCAAGAGTCACACCATGTGCCTGAGAGTATCATCCAAATGCTTCTTGAACTCTGGCAAGCTTGGTGTTGTGACCACTTCCCTGAGGAGTTTATTCCAGCATCCAGCCACCCTCTGAGTGAAGAACCTTTTTCTAACACCCAACTGTGCTGGTTTAAAGGTAAACCAGCAGGGGAAATGAACTCAACTCAAAAGAGAGATTATAAGTCAGAATTAGAATTTAATAAAATAATACAATAATTATGATTATACAGACAAACATTTGGTTTTAACCCACAAAACCCAAATATATAACCCAGCACCCTGGGGCATGAACAGAGTGGTGTTCTTTGGGCCCCCTGAGTCCAAAGTAAAAGGAGAGGGGAAAACCTGTTGGTGAGAGTGCTGTTGCAGTCTGATCGAGAGTGATGGTTGCAGTCTGGCTGAAAAGTGGTGGTCACAGTCCAGTCGAGAGTGGTGGTCTGCAATCTGGTTGAGAGCGGTGATCTGCAGTCTTCCTCTGGATCCCACAAGTGGTTAAAAAGGTCCCAAGACTCCAAGATTATATATCCTCCAGTCCCTCAGGGCGGGGGGGGGTTCCTTAATGGGTGTGAGGACAAGAGCAACTCCTATCTCGCAGGCCTCTTAGCACCTAGTTTATAGCCTGAGGAGTCAGGCTCTATGTGCAGATGGTGTAAATGGTTCATTGATAACAGTTTCTGGGAAATGGCATGTAAGGCTATAGAATACACAGTTTTGGGTTACACCCGTCCAGTGATGAACTGGTCTCAGCTGTCCTAACTAGAACACCAATCTAAACCTCCCTTGATACAATTTCAGGCCATTTGCTTGGGCCATGTCATTGGTCACCTCAGAAAAGAGATCAGTGCCTGCCCCTCCTCTTCCCCTCATGAGGAAGCTGTAGATGGCTACATCTTTCCTCAGTCTCCTCTTCTCCACTCTGAACAGACCAAGTGACCTCAGCTGCTCCTCATATGGCAGTCATAGACTGCAATGAGGTCTTCCCTCAGTCTCCTCTTCTCCAAGCTGAACAGACCAAGTGACCTCAGCAATTCCTCCTTCTCCTCAAGGCCTTTCACTATCTTCATTGCCCTCCTTTAAACGCTCTATAATAGCTTAATATCTCTCTTATATTGTGATGCCCAAAACTGAACACAGTATTCAAGGTGAGGCTGCACCAGTGCAGAGCAGAGTGGGAAAATCTCCTCCCTCGACCAGCTGGAGATGCTTTGCCTGATGCCCCCCTGGGCACGGTTGGCCCTCCTGGCTGCCAGGGCACTGCCGACTCATAATCAACTTGTAATCAGCCAGGACCCCCAGGTCTCTTTCCCTGGCACTGCTTTCCAGATTCTCATTCCCCAGTCTGTACACACAGCCAGAGTTGCCCCACCCTAGGTGCAGAATCCAGCACTTGCCCTTGTGGGACTTCATGTGATTGGTGATTGCCCAGTCCTCTAATTTGTTGAGGTCTCTGTGCAGGGCCTCCCTGCCTTCAAGGGAGTCAACAGCTCCTCCCAGTTTTGTGTCATCTGCAAACTTGCATCCCTTCCAGTCCTGCATCCAAGTAATTTATGAAGATGTTGAAGAGCACAGGGCCTAAGATGGAGCCCTGCGGAACTCCACTAGTGACAGGTCACCAGTCTGGTGTTACCCCATTCACTATTATCCTCTGTGTTCAACCCATGAGCCAATTGCTAACCCACCACATGATGTGTTTGTCCAGCTGTGTGCTGGACATGCTGTCCAGAAGGATCCTGTGAGAGACAGTATCGAAAGCTTTGCTGAAATCTAAAAAGATGACATCAATTGTCTTCCCTTGATCAGCTAGGTGGATTTTATAAAAGGAAATCAGGTTTGATAAGCAGGACTTTCCTCTTAGGAAGCCATGCTGGCTGTGACTGATGACAGTTTTGTCTTTCAGGTGTTTTTCAGTACCTCCCAGAATAACCTTCTGCATAACTTTACCAGGTACTGAAGTGAGACTGACAAGCCTGTAGTTTCCAGGGTCCTCTTTCTTGTCTTTCTTGAAAATTGGAACAACATTCACCAGTTTTCAGTCATCTGGGACCTCTCTCTCTGTATTCTCAAGACCACTCAAAAATCACTGAGAGAGGCTGTGCAGTGACATCAGCCAGCAATTCAAGGATTCTCAGATGAATAGATTTGTAGGATACAGCTGATATTTATGTGACTTTGTCACCAAGCCTGGAAGAAGCTGCAAGCAGTAATCAATACTGTACATCAATAACCATTAATTTCAATACCTAATAATATATATTTTCAACTCTTGTAATGTTTAGACACACAGGTTTTGTCCCCTATAATTAATAAAAGGTTTAATGCACTGAGACCCTCTGGCACAGATTAGTTTATGTTTGCACACCTAAGCTCTCTTCCCAACCAAATGCAGGTAACTGTACCTAAATTGCCTTTGGGAATTATGTCTGTCCTATCATGGGCCCTGTCTGGACATTGGCTGGAAGACTGCTAGAGAACCAAAATACAGCACAGAACATGCTAACAGTTTACCAGTTTTCATCACAGGAATCTACAGTGTTCATATCCAGAAATTAATCCTAACTCTGTTTCTGGTTGTTCTGCCTCAATCTGTGAATCTGGTTTTAGTGCAAAGAATTAAGAGTTAATAAGCAACTTCTGTCATGAAACAAAGAAGGGAAAATTATTCTTCTTAAAGAACAATTTCATAAAAAAGGTCTTTAAAAAAAACCATTAATAGATCTTTGCCCTGAGCAGGGCAAGACTTTGCAGTGTGGTAGAAGACTCCATGAGAATTTGCTGGATAAACTTCTTTACTTATTCAAGGATTCTCTGTAGTAAGGTAATTGACCTACTTAAGACCCATAGGTATGCTAAGTATACCTTTTTAAACTCAAATTCAACAAACCTTTGGTTCCTTCACTGGCAATTAAACCTACTGAGAGAAAGGGATTTAAATGTTGGCACTAAATTTTCATGTGAACACTATAATTTAATTAGTGAGGCAGTAGGAGCAATGACATATGCAAAACAAGGTGGGATTTACATTTGTACAAATTCTGAAATAAATACTCTTTATCATGAGTAAGTGTGAAGAAGAACCATATATGATTAATTTTAGACTCAGAGCCAGGGAGGAAACTGCTTGTCACTAAACCATGGATCTGCCCTCCTCAGAGCACAGGTGTATGAACATTGTTTATACAGAAGTGAACAGTGATCATGAAAACTGGGGAAAGGCAAGGAAAAGTAATTAAGTCAATGGAGACAGACTGAACAGCCATGTGAGTGGATTGCAACCATCCTTGAAAATACGTTCTTAATCCTGAGATTTAGAAATCTGCAGGTCAGAACAGTTGCTAGGTGATCAGATTTCCTTCTGAGACAGTTTATTATGTCAGTAGTGTACTCCACAAGGAAATTACAAGGTTATTCTTACTATAAATCTTTTTTCATACAAGAAGAAGGATTTTATACAGTTTTATAGAGTTGATGCTCATTCATCAGCACCTAACACTGTCTTGACATGCTGTCTGTGGGGCTTTAGCTGCCTCTTTATAATGGCACAAGTGTTTCATTCATCCCTTGTCAGCAGCATGTGGATGTCTTGAATACCTTTACTGTTTGAGGAAAATTAAGTGATCTTGAGTAGCTAATGCACATGGATGAATTATGTTTGCCACGGATGATGGAGCAAGAAGAGTTGGCGTTTTTTATAACCTACAGAAGTCACTTCCAGTTTTATCAATTCTCCATGTTTTTTTGTCTGTTACCTGCAGCAGTCATTTGAATGTAGTTAGAGATGTAACTATCTTCCATGGCTTAAATGTTTACTAATATTTAGAACCAGCATCTATGATCCACAGACTTTTACTGGAGAATGTGAGTGTCTTGTTAAGTATTACATGGAGTCTGAGAAGTAACTTTTATGATGATGCAGATTGTTCTTTTTAAGTTACTGGAAATACTGCTTGTGGAGTTTCATACCTTTTAGCACGGGGAAATTATATTTATTCCTTTGGTATTTTCCCAAGGGCACTTTCAGCCACCCATGACTCAGTGGGAAACGTTTTGTGAGTTTTCAGAGAATATTAAGTTTGCAGAACCCCATTCATGGTAGAGCTGTTCTTGTCCAGCTTTTCTGATCATGTGGCTGTGGATGTAGTATACCTAGACTTCAGCAAAGCCTTTCAGACCATCTCCCATAGCATACTCCTGGAAAAGCTACCAGCCCACGGCTTGCACTTTCTTCTGGGTTAAGAACTGGCTGGAGGGCCGGACCCAGAGAATGGTGAGGAATTGTTTTGCATCCAGCTGGTGGCCAGTAACTAGTGGTGTCTCCCAGGGATCAGTGTTGGGCCCAGTTCTACTTAATATCTTTATTGATGATCTGGATGAGGGAATCAAGTCCACCATCAGCAAATTTGCAGATGACACCAAGTTGTGGGGGAGTGTTGATCTGCTGGAAGGCAAGAGGGCTCTGCAGAGGGACCTGGACAGGCTGGAGAGATGGGACAAATCCAACGATCATGAGATTCGACAAGGCCAAGTGCCGAGTCCTGCGCTTTGGCCACAACAACCCCATAAAGCGCTTACAGGCTGGGCACAGAGTGGCTGGACAGTGGCCAGGCAAAAAGGGAGCTGGGGGATCTGATTGACAGCAGGCTGAACATGAGCCAGCAGTGTGCCCAGGTGGCCAAGAACGCCAATGGCATCCTGGCTTGTATCAAAAATAGTGTGGCCAGAAGGACCAGGGAACTGATTCCTCCCCTGTACTCAGCACTGGTGAGGCCACACCTGGAGTACTGTGTCCAGTTCTGGGCCCCTCAGTTCAAGAAGGATATTGTGGTGCTGGAGCAGGTCCAGAGAAAAGCAACAAGGCTGGTGAAGGGACTCGAGCACAAGTCCTGTGAGGAGAGGCTGAGGGAGCTGGGGTTGTTCAGCCTGGAGGAAAGGAGGCTCAGGGCAGACCTCATGACTCTCTACAACTCCCTGAATGGAGTTTGTAGCGAGGTGGAAGTTGGTCTCTTTTCCCAGGCAACCAGCAGTAGGACAACAGGACACAGTCTAAAGCTGCACCAGGGGACGTTTAGGTTGGACATTAGGAAGACGTTCTTTATAGAGAGAGTAATTGGACATTGGAATGGGCTGCCCAGGGAGGTGGTAGTCACTGTCCATGGAGGTTTTTAAGATGAGACTGGATCTGGCACTTAGTGCCATGGTCTAGTAGATAAGGAGGTGTTGGGTCAAAGGTTGGATTCGATGATCTCGGAGGTCTTTTCCAACCTAGTTAATTCTGTGATTCTGTGATTGTTATGTGATCATTCTGTGTCTGACCAACGTGCCCACAAGCTGCATAAGTGCCAGAGTGAGTAGTTAGAAAAACAGTGCTCTGGTGAGCCTTACCTCTTGGCAAGCCACCATACTCAGTTACAAAGTCCGTATTTAATACTTTGTCTACCTGAATAAGTAATGCTTGCTAGTCTGCAGAGTACCTATCACTATAATACAGAGGGACATGGCCTATTTTTCATAGCAAATATCCTGGAATCAGTAAAGATAAAATAAAAACTGAGTCCATAAGAACCTAGGTTTAGAAAACATCTCTGTTCAATGATTTTAATGCAACTTGCCTATCTAAAATTACTGTACATACAAGAACCAGTGTGCCACACACACATAAGAGTTGCTGCTGCCTGATAATTTAAATCTGAATTTTTTTTCACAATAATTTTTTTTCAGGCTTTAAACTAAAAGTTAAGACTGAAAACAAGAGAAAAATGGGTGCTTTTTGGAATTAAATTTGCAGACTTAAGAGACCTTCAAAGAAAAGGGAAAAAATGTTCTCTGTAATTGACAAAGTGAAAAATAAAACATCACTGATCAGTCCTCAGAAAAATCTTCTTAAAGTAATAGTGTCCGAATATAGAGAATAATAGATTATAGACATTATAGATTATAGATATTATGGATTATAGAGAATAATAGATTGAATTTTATAAATAATGAATGAAAAGTTTTGGTGGATATAATAGAATTGTTCAAAGAAAATGTGATTAGTTGGACAACTGAGTTTGAAAATGTGGTGTGTAATCTTAAACAAATCCTTTAAACCAGAATTATTTTTAACATTTTCCTAACCATATAATACCTTACAATTTCACTTTGTTGCTATAACATTAAATTCTTTCCCTTATTCTCTGTCAACAGTGGAATGCAATTAAGTAACGTTAACCACGACAGAACCCTTTTCCATTTCATCTACAGCCTTTTCTCATTTGCCAGCTGCTGCCTTCAGATGATGCTTAGGTTTACCTAAAATAGGCAGTCATCATGCACAATTTATAAATGCATTGTGCTGAACTGAATAATGGTTTATTTATGATTCCGAGGCTACATTCATACATGGAAAAGTTTTATGCTTCTACTTTTAAAAGTGAAAATATTACTAAAATGTAAGGCTATTTTCTATAATGAGCTGAGGAAATATCAAGGAAATAATTCTCAAAGAGACTCACATCTATCAAGTATCCAGTAACATGAAAATCGAAAAAATAATCTGTCATATTGTTTTGCTATTTAATATTTGGTTGAGAAGGGGGCTGTTTCTAATCTTTTTCCCGTCTTTAGGAAATAAAGTTCTAACATACTTCTTCAGGATTTATATAAAACTTTTAAAATGTTCCATAGGAATTTTTTGAGAATAATATGTTACCTACAACTTCAGTACATATTGAGAAGTTGTATTGAGAACTAATACTTAAAATATTCTATGCCCTTCTAGCTTCTCATATGCTCTTCACTGAACATTATCATCAAATGTTTAATAATTTATGTAACCAGTGCCTTGCTAAGTATTCTGTCAACTTTATTTATTGTCTTAGAGATTAGAAAGTTGACCAGTGGAATTCAGTATTAGAAATTTATGGGGAAAACCCCAATTTTTTTCTTATGTAAAAGGCTTCCACTAAAACATTAATAGATGCTCTATCTACTGATCCGACTTACTGCCCTTCAGGGACTATCATATCACTTTTTTTTTTTTATCCCCCATTTCTTGTCTTCATCTGTTAACGTGTCAACTTAATCTTAATAGTTGCACCTGCTTAGCTGTTTTCCCAGAATTTTCCACAATACATTGCTTTTCAAGGTCTAGGGAGAGTCATATCCAGGTGGCCTGTGCGTTTAATACAGACTGCAGAAACTTTTTGTGAACACTGTTTACTTTATCTTGAGTTTAACTAAAATATAATATTTTGTTTAAAATTACTTTAGCTGCTTGCTGATCATGTTACAAAAAGGAAAGTGAATTTGTTTTGAGACATAGCTACAGATGCAAAATACTGCATGGTTGATAAAACTAAGAACATATTTGTGATACAGAACTCATCTTCCTTTACTTTTTTCCAAGACAGTATTTATGAGAACAGAGGTGAAACTTTTTGCTACGTGAAACTTTCATGAAAATATTTTACTTTTTTACTGATTGCCCAGTACTTAGAAATATTAGACTAGCTTTTCCATACAATTTAGATTCTTTTCTTTTTTTAAATATTCACTGTTGTATTGTGTATTAAGAATTTTATAACAGAATGTTCCTTCTTTTATGACTGTGTAAAGACCCCTGGGGACTACTTGTGTTGAAGGCCATTTTTAACATATAATGAACAACACATAAGCTAAAAAGGATTGTCAATTAATTTTTTCTCTTTCTTTTAGCTAGCTTTTTCCTTAATACGCTCTTGGAAATTCTTCATATGCATCAGTAAAGGGATCTCGTGCTCATCACATCAAATGGGCTTTCTATTGCTTTTATATTTTATTATTCAATCATGTGTTTTATATTCTTCACTAACATTTTCTTTTCTTTTCCTGCTAGCATCAGGATTTTGTTTCTTTTTCCAGTTGCTTTTGTCCACTTCATACATTAAGACAGTTGCATTCACATTGACTAGATTGTCTTCCATTCTCTATTTCTGAGCACTCCAGCCTACTGCATCCTAATTATAGTGTCTTTCAGAATTCCCTGGCTGGGGCCATTAGTTCAGTAGTAAGTCACATAGGAGAGTGTCTCCCACTGAGTCAGTAGCACTAAAAAACTTGCTGTAACACTGAAATGTTCCTTAGAGGTCTCCAACTCTACCATTAATTCAACCTGAATCTGCTTGCCTTGTTAGGTCTGACAGGATTACAATCCATTGTGGCTCGACTGCCTGGATACACAGAAGACAGTGTTTTTTTAAGAGAATAACCTTCTAGTGGAGTAATGGTCAGTCCAACAAGGATCAGCTTTACTTAATAAAAAATAATTACAGTAATAATTTCTTTTTAAGCTATGGAACTGTGTTAAAAATATTGGTTACAATGTATTTAACGTGCAAATATTGATGCAACTGAAACTTCATAAGAACAATTATTTATTAACTTCTTATACAATTCATACTTAAATATATAGATTTCAGAAGACAAGGAGTGAAGAAAACATTTTGCAAAACAGAGGATTCATATTACATCTATAACCTCTGAATATTCTTTTAAATATGTCCTAATATTTACTAATATACCTGAATTAAATAGTCATTCTGAAGAATTGAAAGAATCACTACAAATTAAGTCTGAATAATTCTGATAATCTAGTGCTAAATCTACCCAGGCTAAAAGAAGTCTTCCCTGTCATTTTACTAAATTGAGTACTTTAAGTACTCTTTAAGAACAGGGATAGTCTTGGTGATTTCTGCACATCTGAAGACTGTTGAAAAAATGTTGTAGAAAACCTTAATGGTTTTTGAAAAATCTTAAAGATTATTAAGCACAGAAAAATAGTAGCAGTAGTAGTAGTCTTGACTGTTAGGTCTTGCTGGAATTTGAAAGGTAAACATTTTTCATCCCATGAACTAAGCTATGCTAATTGTATTTGTTAATGGTTATAAGTCGTTCATAGTTACAGTAACAGCAAGGTGCCACAGTTCTGGAGAAGGACTCCTTCTCTGTTAAATCTGCTAAGTATGATAGGAAATAGAATTTACCATTAACTTACAGAACTTACTCCCTTGCAGAGCTTGCAGAACTCAAGCTTCTTGGGTATTTTGAGATTTATGGTAACTTTTCTCAAGTATATGACAAAGAAACTACCTTTGGAGCTTCAATTGCCATTTATAACCTGGCATATGAGTTCATGTACCTTAGAAAACCTTGAAATCCAGTAATTCTCATCTGCAGATGTAAAGTTACAATGCTTACCTCTTATAACAGTAGTTTTTATCAGCACATCTCAAGTTGTATAACAGAGGAAGCCAGTTTTAGTTCTTTAAATAATTGTTGTACAAAACATATTCCTGAATTTATGAACAAATGAAAGCTACCTTTGTGTCCACTTCTTCTCACGCTGTAAAGGTGATAGTTACTGCTTTGCAACACTGACACAATGATTATAGGTTCTGTACGGTCTCTTTCTATTGCTTTCTCTTTCTGTGAGTTTGAATATCCATCAAGAAACTCCAGGTAATGCCACACATTTGATGAAGATACTCTTTTACTAGCTGCTCTTACTGCAGCTGCTTTCTAGAAATGGCAAACTGTAAACCTTAATTTATCTGCTATTATGGCAGCCTCATACTTGATTTCACTGTAATGAATAAAAGTGCTATACATCCAGGGTCTTCAAGTCACTATTTCTGCTGTAAAAGAGAATATGTGATTATTCCACTCCTTCATTTCTATTTTCTGCTTAGTTATTATGTTAAAGATTTAAGAATCAAAAGTGCCGTGTGGAGCAGACAAACCCTATGAAGTGGTTCTTTTGTATAGAGCTAAAAAGCAAATTTTTAAATTGCTTATCCTCTGTTTTTTTTTGTTCTCATCATAAATTTTACTTCTCTAAAGAGCCAAAATAATTTCTACGCATGTCTAAAAAAATGTACTGGTCAAAAGATTTTATGTCATGTTTACTCAAGTTTCATATTACATATTTTTCCCAGGTATAATTTTTTAAATATTTTGGTGGTATCATGTTTTAGCCCCAGCTAGTGACCACGCACCACACAGCTGCTTCCTTACTCCCTCATCAGTGGGATGGGGGAGAGAATCAGAAGGGGAAAAGCCAGAAAACTCGTGGATTGAGATAAAGATAGTTTAATAGGGAAGCAAAAGCTGTGCATGCAAGCAAATTCATTCACTGCTTCCCACGGGCAGGCAGGTGTTCAGCCATTTCCAGGGGAACAGAGCCCCACCATGCGTAATGGTGACTTGGGAAAACAAACTCAATCACTCCAGAAATCCCCTCCTTCATCCTTCTTACCCTCAGCTTTATATACTGAGCATGATGTCACCTAGCGTGGAATATTACTTCAGAAAGTTGTCATCAGCTGTCCTGGCTGTGTCTCCTCCCAAGTTCCCAGGCACCCCCAGTTGGACGCATTGGCAGCATGGCAGCACGAAAAGCAGAAAAGGCCTTGGCTTTGTGTGAGAACTGCTCAGCAGTAATAAAAACTCCTCTATATTATCCCCCCTGTGTTCAGCACAAATCCAAAACACAGCCCCCTACTAGCTACTGTGAAGAAAATCAACTACTCCAGCCAAAACCACCACAAATGGTTTGACCTTCTTCCTACTTCTGTATTTTGAAATATGTTTGGTGATGTCATGGCATAAACGAAGATTTAGTGCTAAAGGAAGATAAGAGTAACGAAGTTGTTTTTGAAGTCTTGTACATATATGTATGTCTGTTCTCTTTGAGAAAGTTTCTTATTGTTTTGATAATATTCTAGCAAGTTGCCTGAAATAAAAAGGAGTCAAACATTTTTTTACTGCATGTTGTTCAGCTGTATCACTGTTCTGTTGGAGGGAGAACTGAGGAAAAAGACGTTTTAGAAGAAAGCATAAAGTTTTGTCAAAATATGCACAATAGTATATTTAACAAGAACCTCATGGAGTTAGGAAGTTATATGTTTCTATAGCAATTATCATATAAAATTATGAATACATAGATATGAAAAGGATTAGCTCTCTATTATATAAAAATGTTTACATTAAAGCTAGCTTCCAATTTATTTCTGTCTGTGATAAACTTTGCTTGCAAACCAGATGACCAGCCTATACATTCTTCTCAGAAAAAAAGGTCAGATCTCTTTTCTTGTGTCATGCTGAGCTCGTNCTATGGAGTTTGCATCCCATAGTCAGGGAGAATAATTTTTATCTGGTGCTATATATCTGACTAGTTGTCTGAACAATGTGCTTCCATATTGTATATATTAGAGTCAAATGTGCTAAAGAATAAGCTATTTTTTTTATTTACATTAACCTAAAGCAAAGCAACAGAGGATAGAAGTCTAAGATGTGTTTTTCTAAGCCTGAACATTCAAAGTGAATTTTCCATGTTATTCTTAATCTGACATCCGTTTTTGAGGGTGGACTTAAGGTCATTTGCATGTTAATTAGCTGATTGTGGGTGTTGCTAAGGATTTATATTTCTGCATTCTAAGTTACAGAAGCAAATAACTGCCAGCTATTTGGAACTGCACTGAAAATAATTGTTGGGATCATTGTTTGAAAAATCTAGTCCTTTGAGTAAAGGCCAATGAAAAAAAGAAAAATACACTCATGAAAATATTAGAAACTTATAACAAGACATTGCTTAGCTAACACTAATAAGCTTTTAGAATCTAGCAGAACAGCAATCAATATCCTTACAGCCTTACTCTTCTGTATGTCCATGACTCCTTAATAGGTCCTAACAGCTGCACTTTGACCTAATAACTCCAAAGCAGAGGCATTAATCATCATGGATTTTTTTTAATTATTTTTTGTGTTAGCATCTCTGCCATTAGTACTACAGCTCACACAAGGTTGCTAGGAACTGTCTGTTGGGTACCAGCTCATTGTAAAGGAAGCTATAGCCTGAAATGAGCACTTCCACATAAGAAGGCATGACACCATGAGGTTTCCAGAACAGTTTTACAACCATGCAACAAATAATGTGGAAAGTTGCTCATTGAGAAATGTTCTTTGGAAAACCCCATTCTCTCTGGATTTTGGTGTGCTAATCTCTAACCCTGGAAGCACATACTAGCACAGTCCCAGTAAGGGCATATTAATGAAAAAATATGCTAAAACAATCTGTAAACATATTTTCTTCTTTGTTCATTTTCCTTTGGTATTAAGTTTTACTGAGAAACTAGGTCTTAGTCTTCTATAAAAGTTCCTTTAGATAGATAATTCTTCAGAAAAAATGTTTTCTTTGAATATGAATCTGTGTCCATGATAAAAGAAAGCTGAATTCTAGTGATGTATTTTGAATATGCATACTGGATTTCATTGCATATGATTTTCATTTTCTTATTTTTATTGTTTTGCACAGTATGTTGTTGTACGGGTCTTATGTTATTTTTAGGTACTTCTTTCAGCATCAGTTTTTTTTCTTTCTCTCCTCTTTACATAAGATTTGTTATCATGTCTTGAGAATTTCAACATTTGTTCAGCAATGAAGCTACTTTGTAGTGACTAAAAAAAGTGCAAAACAAATATAAAATGAAGCTCTGAGAATAAGATAGGAACGTACATGAGCTGCATGCTGATGTGACAAGATGTAAATAATGCTGCCATGTTGATACACAGAGTGTGATAGTGTATTATGCCAGTTTGACAGCCACGGTATGGTCAAGCTGAAATTTATCAATGCCCACAGGGCCAAACTGTCAGTCACAGCAAACAGATGTCAAAGGAGGAGAGAACACTGGACAAGCCACCAAGACAAGATGGTCTCTCTGTAGGATGTGTACATCAAGGCAAATGCAGGCATTCTTTCCGTGGAGTGGTGTAAGGACATAAGAAATATTACCATGGGATAAAACTATGAGTGTGTTTAGGACTGATGAACATTACTGTTGCAGCAAAATTGGAGAAAAGCCAATAAAAAGTGGATTACCTATGTGGTGAGTATTGGTACATGCCACAATGTGTGCTGTAGAAGATGTCCTTCTCATCTTCCACTAGGTTAATTCCTCCTACTGTTGCCTACATGTATTTTTTTTTTTAAATGATTCTTCCAATTTTTCTATTTTTACATTTTCTTAACTTCTACACTGCAGAGCTTGGGCAACATATTTTTATTAAAAACATTAGACATGGGTTCATACTTTTTTAGTTATGACAGTTGCTGCCATCTGTGACTCTTGACGAGGTTTCTTTCATCTCTGATCTTGCCGAGGTGGTTTAAGATATTTACCAGAACATGACCCCTGTAGCACAAATTTTTAAGTTACACCAGGACCCAAGTATGGCTGGATCCATAACATTGCAAACGTGTTATGCTATGGTTCACTACCCATGTAATTTAAAGCAGGTGATATGTCTTGAGCTATTGCAATGGTCACCACTGTATTAGGTCTTCATGAAAGTTAATTTAAGAATCAAAACCAAACCCTAGCTCCTGATTGCACTTTTGGTATTCAAAGTCTTAGAAGATAACACTGAGTTTTTAAAACTTACATGTCCTACAATGGCTATCTCTGATGTCAGAGAATAATTTTCTACAGAAAGTCTTTGCCACCTTCCACATAATACTGAGGATATTCAAACAGAAAAAAAACCAAAACAAACATTATTTGTCATAGACTCTTACCTTCAGAAACCAGGTTCAACTTTGTATTCACATTTCCCACTGTCAGAAGATATTCTACACAAGGTTTTAATGTTTTAATATTAATTACATTTACTTGGATTCTGATTTAGCAACACAGCAATTCACTGAAATAACAAACCAGGCAAAATACAGCAATTTCAAAACATAACTGGATCGCAATACAGACTTGATTCTCATTACTGACATCTATATATTTATTGTCATGATTCTGGGTGACCCAGTCATTGGGAAGGAATACATGGGCCAAAGCCAGCTCAAACCTGTTGTCCTCTTCAAAGTTCATTCTCTTGGTTGTTCAAGTTTTATACTGTGTGTTGGGCTGAGCCACTTCCCCCGTGCTGGTCTGGCTTACTCAGGAAACCGTCACACTCTCCGATTAAGTCAGGGAAGCTGATACATAGCCAGATGATCCACTCAACTAATTCATCCTTTTATTCAGAGATCACCCTCTGGTCCTCCAGCCAACTTTAATCACATTATTAATAAGGCTTTCATATGGTAACCAGATAAGTTAGGCTACTAGCTTGTTAAAACTCTAAGCAGAATAACAATAATTTTATAGCTCAGTGTATGTGGGGTTTTCCTTTTTTGACCATAACAAGATTTTGGATGTAAAAAATAAGTCTACAGACTCCTGTAGACTTTTATCATTTGACATATAGGTCATTATTGTGTTAACTGGTAGGACAGTGCATTTAGTGTAATAGCAATCACAAAATTTAAAATTCTGCACTTTTTTTTCATACTAAAGATTAAACAAAGCAAAACAGTTTGAATACTAAATCTTCTCACAGCCTTTCTGTCTAACTTGTATGCCTGAGGAAGTAAAGTATATACTTTTTTCCAAAAGCAGTCTTATCTGAAATGATTCCAGAGTTCTGAAAACAATTTCTTTGTCATCTTGTAAAGTAATGCATTGTTAATCATTGGTCAGAAAATACACGTTATTCTTCATTATTTTGCATCAAGACGAGGATTTGAGCCCCATTTTTCATAAGCAGTCTTTGCATATTTGTATTATGTGTTTCCTTAATGCATGTACCAATGACAAAAGAGACTTAGTTAGAAAATGGCAGAATTAGAAAAATAAAGATTAAAGCTGTTTGACCTCAAAGGATACCCTAAGAGTGTATTTTCTAATTCACAAACTTAAGCATATGTAGACAACTGTAAAACAGATTGCTTTACCTGTTAAGAGCAGGCAATTATTTTTATATGATAGGAATAAGGACCCAGTTTTCACCAAGGACAAATATTAATATTTCTAAATTGTGTTAGGTGAAAGTAAAAGAAATTCCCCCACAACATGCATTTTATTTCTGTTTATGGAGAAGCTTACATATTGATAGAAATAATTTGGAAGTGTTGTATTTATCAGCAAGGTGTAGCACTGTGTACAGTTTATTTCAGCACAGCTCTCCTAAAGTCAAAGAAGCTATTTTGTACTACCTCCTATTATATGATTTATTAACCATGTTTTGCTTGATTGGACAAAAAGGAATTTAATGTATGTTCCTGAAATAAACTTTTAGCATGATGCCAGGTAGTGCAGTCAGCAAGAATCTTGAACTTCTAACCCATTCCTTTGCTTTTTTCCATCAGCTTAACTGTACCAAATAATTCAATCTGTCAGAAACTGCAGAACAGCATATACCTGTGTCCTGTGTGACTAGGAAGTTAAGCTATCATCTTTCTATATAATCATTTATTAATTAGTTGGAGAAACAAATAGATGCAAATAAATGTACTCAGGTTTTTTGCAACCAAAGGCAGATGGTAATTTGATTCTGCTTTCCTAATTTTAGAACGAATTTTGTAGAAAATTTGTGGAGTATTTGCAGGACAATGGACACTTTGTGAATAATCCATATTACCAGCTCTGAGGAGCAGTAGGCCTTACTTGACATAACTTTGGAGGTTATTAAAAGAATAGTTTATAGTTGCAAGCTGTGTGAAATTCTGTGTGTTTATACTTGCAAGCTGTGTGAAGACTGTATGTTTATAGTTGTAAGTTGTGGGAAACTGCATCAGCATTTATAGAGAAGCTTCAACTTGTGTAGCTTCAAATTTAGAGAAGGAAGATAACAAAAGGCAACTTGTAATAAGTTTTAGCATGAATATACAGAAATATTTGGGATCCTAAAAAAGTACCAAAGACTTTCCAGATACTTTGGGGAGTTAGGTAAATAAAGATTGTATCAGTTTTCATAGCAATAATATATGGATAATGAAACAAAAAAATCTTAAATAGCTTTACTCTAGTAACCTGATCAAACTCAACTGAGTTAACGGAAGTAATGCTTTTACTGCTGATTTTGAAACACATTTGGTGTCTATTTCAAAGAGTCAAATTATGATGTTATTTAACAAGTAGTTCCCTCCGTTCACAGAAACACTCAAACTGTTTTCATTTAAATCAAATTTAATTTGATTAGTCCTGGGTAGATGTAACAATTTTCTATTCAGAATCTGCTTAAGAAAACTACTGAGCATCATGTTCTAAGCAATGCATAACTTCTTCAAAACACAGTAGCCAACAGAACTGTGTAATCAGAATAAAATTTTTTATTTGTATCCTTTTATTATTTTTGAAAAATCAAATGCTGTGATTGCATGCAGTTTTAAACAAAAGACATTGATTTCTATGGCTTAAATAATGGAAAAAGAGCTGGTGCGAGAGAAAGGGTAAAGTAGTTGATATTCACAAACAAGAACCTTGTCAGTGCTAATGGCTTGCTATGACATTTACTTAGTGCAGAAATAAGACAACTATTTGCTTTTCTCAGTAGCCCAGCTACCAAGCAGAACATGAAGTGAGAACAGCTGCGATGGTGACAGTGAGATGCCATCCTGATTTTTTTCTACTTTCTTCACACTGAATAGTTGGCTCTGGTTCAATAAGACTACTTGCACATAAGTCACTCTGAGCAAGGGTAAGAGACTAACACCTTATCCAGAAATGAATATTAGTATGCTATTAATGACTGTGCCAATAAAATGGTCATCCTTCTCACACCATCTTGTGTTCACTTCCACATCCACGATAACACAGATTTCAGAAGCAATGACATGTTAATTTTACCAATTTAGGGGTCTTGTAGAGTGGAAATGGAAAAAATCAAGAAACTATTAAGTATTAGGAGGAATGGGAAATAAATTTTTGAATCAGAAGAATGTGAAAGTATCATAAGGAGAGAGAAGGGTTTGTGTATATTGGGACCCAAATAATCTCTCAGTGGTTGAATTAAAGACACAATCCTTCCGATACTTGACCTATCAGCTTCTGCTGTTGTAAGGATGTTCAGTTTCATTAGCTAATGTTCCAGTGTGCAAGACAAAGGAGAAAATCCGACACCGGCATTTGATCTTGCACCTTCCCACTTTCTACTTTTAATAAAGAAAAACACAGTGAGGAAATCAAACTATTGGTCTGAAAACATGCAGAGTTTTGTTCCACCTTCCCAAAGCTAGACAAGGTAGTAGTAGTTTCTATCCCATTCCATGGATACAGAGTGCAGAATAAGAAACTGGAATTAAAAATGGTAGTAATAATACAAAAGTTCTGCTTGAAACACTTCTGCCCCAGATATGTTTAAAGACACATGGAGAAAATGTGTGATGTCTGTATTGTCTTACCTCAGCCCCAGAGCGACAAGCTCAACTGGAAGTATTACTTTTAAAAAATATACAAGGCTCCAAAAATTTGCCCACTGAATGTTTTGAAGAACCTTTGGTTCTTTAATACCTGGAGGTAGTGTAAAGAGAATATCATGCACACATTTTCTCAGGAGATACTTTTACTGATAATAAGGGAGAAATTAAGAGATCTTAGCAAAAGTTTTAAGGGATAACATACAATCAAAACAAAGCATTCCACAAAGCTATGACTTGGCACATGCTTACCAATACAACCTAGCAAAATCCAACCCACCAGTTTTAAGTCACTCAAAATATTAAGAAAAGAGATTAAGAGAATGAAAAAGAGTAATGAAATAGAGAAAAAAGAGATTAAGAGAAGATAATAACTCTCTCTTCTGCTGGAGAGTCCTGCAGAAGTCCAGCTTTCACATGATGGAGGTAAGTCCCAAGAGAAAAATGGAGCCCCTTTGTTGCTGATTTTGTGTGCTCTGGCCGCCTGTGGCCACTCCTCCCAGATGGGACTTCCAGCCCACTGGCCATGATGGGGATCCAGGCCGGAGTGAAGGGTGATGTAGCCCATCAGAGGCTGGGTTAGAGGTTCCAGGGGGTGCAATGTATCCCAGGCTGCCTTTGACTGACAGGGCTCTGGGGTCATCTGGTGAGACTGCAGGGCCTGCCATGGGGGCTCCATGAGCCCTTCCCCCACACACACACTTGAGTTGGTTCTGACACAGAAATATAAT
This sequence comes from Lepidothrix coronata, assembly GCF_001604755.1. Taxonomy (NCBI): domain Eukaryota; kingdom Metazoa; phylum Chordata; class Aves; order Passeriformes; family Pipridae; genus Lepidothrix; species Lepidothrix coronata. The sequence goes on from NW_016690184.1 coordinate 1,433,379, forward strand.
AACCCATTGTCTCACAATATTCTATCAAGAAACCAAATAGGACAAAAACCCCCACAAAAATAATTTAAAAACTCACAAAAATAATTAAAGAGTCTGTGGTAAACAACCTTGTGATGCACACAGAGGCTAAATTAAATATGCAAATAAACTTTTAGGATATCCAGAAACATAATTATATGAATGAGAAATACCTTCACCTAGTTGTGAATTTATTAAAAATTACGTTTATTGATGGAACAAAGAAATCTTTAATGGGAAGAAGACTAGACTTTGAAAGTTCTTCTAGGAAATTTTCAGAGTCTGTTACGCTCTGACTAGGGTCTTTTATATATTCCACATGTGGAAAGTCTAATATTTCACATCAAATTTAGTTATTTGACGATAGTTGATATTGCATGGGATCTCTGATTCATCAGAGTGATAAAAAATATACTGCATAAACAGATACAAACGTAAATTAAATTTAGCAAAATAAGGCAATATCAATACACAGTTGGATCAAAATACCAACATGATCCCCACTATCTTTCTTTATCATATACTCACTGTCAGGAGTCCCTAGATGCTGGGAAGGAAAATGTGTGTTGAAGTCAGGTCAAACTTATTGCTGTCTTTTAAATTCTTTTGACAGTTGTCTTGTTTTATATCCTATGTTTAGCTGAGCCCCGTATTCACTACCCCCATGCTGGTCTGGCTAACTCAGGGAAACATTCAAACTTTTAGTGAACTTGGGAGAAACATTTACACACCCGTGGATCCTCTCAACTGTTGATAGCTGTTCATCTGAAATAAATGCAATGCTCTGGTCCTCTCTGTGATGAGATAAAGTCAGCTTTTTTGCAAGATCTGTGGTCAGCCACACCCTGCATAATTTTCTGACCTTCATGGACATATCAAACTTGCTTACCTCCTCTGAGACTTCTTTTTTAGGGTTTTATTGCTCAGTCACAGAAATATAATGTCAAAAGTCTCAAGAAGAGAATGAATATGCTGTCTCACACGGTAACAGATGTAGTCAATGACATCTAGAATCAGATAAATAATTAAAACCCAACATAATATCATAAAAATAATAAATAATAAATTTCAAAATATTTCTTGCAGATTTACTAATCTAAATTGTGAATATTATTAATCTTTAACATGGTTTTAGGAAATTAATCATCCTAGAACTTTCACCTGGAAGTGACTGAACCTTCTTCAAGTAAGCAGAGTAGAAATATCTAAAAGGGAACACTCTGTGGTCTGCTGTGCCAAAAAGGGACAGGAGATCTCTTCTAAAATTTTACATTATAGGTAGTTGATGGCTATGTAGCACGGCTCATATCCTAGTTACCCTACTCATTAGATATTTTTTTTCTTCTTTTCACTGCATGATATCAAGCAAAAATACCAAGACTTCTTTTTAAACATGAGACTGTAGGTTCAGATATAGTGAGTGAAATGCTTACAATGTAAGGCACTGCAAAATCCAGCAGTTAGTATGGGTCTCATGTCGACTGGTTAAGGTATTTACTTGGGAAGAGAAAGGTCTATGGTGCTCCATGAGCTATTTATACGTTATCCAATGTCTGTCTCATGTAAGATATATAGTCTCTGCAACAGAGAACAGAATCCATGTTTCTTTTCTCAAGTGAGATTTTGAACCAGAAGGCTACTGAGTTACCGTTATGCTTGCTCTCTTTCTGATACTATAAATTTTAATTATTTTCTACACAGTGAAACAGCTTCAAACAGAAGAGGAAAAAATATTCTTAACCTCTGTGTAGCCTACAGCCCAGGTATCAAGTTGAGAGGCTTGGGCGTGATGTTGAACCTTCTCCTTACTGCTTATTATGTCTGTCAGTATGTGCAAGTGAAAACATATTCTAGGTAAGTGCATGTGATTTTTTTTTTTTTCCAACTATGCTTCAGAAAGGGAATGGCATTTTGTGAGCTGTATGTACATCACAGGATGCTGAACAACCACGGAAACTAACTGGAGAAATAACCGACTTTTTCATTCTCACTGTACTTAGACGTTATGTGTTTCATGAGTTCTGAAACTTTATCAAGACCTAGATATGTGCATTTACAAAAAGAGAATGTTAAATTATAGGGGGACATAATCATCAAAAATTGAGGCATATATTGATTTTCACTTTATGACTAACAGGTTGAATTATATCTACAATTTACATGAGTCCTTTATGTCTTCTACATCTCAGGTGAAAGTCTTAACCTCCTGAGTGATTAGCTTAGAGTTGAACTTTCTCTGCTTTTTTTTTTTTTTTTGAGAGAAAAATTGGCTAGGTATTTTTTTCAACCAATAGATTTTTTTATTTTTTGGATATCTGTACTGCTAATCATTTGGAGATGTACATTAACCTGAGTGCCTAAAATTTTTCATGACACTACTTTCAAATATAGTGAGAGTACAAAATTCAAAATTTTATTTTTACCAAATTTAATTTGGTAAAATGGACATGTGTATCTGCCCCTATGAACTAGATATTATATGATCACATCCACTGTCATAAAGAAATATATAGTTAAAAAATATACAAAATTTCTTTTAAACTAATCAGAGTATCTTTTTTTTCAAAGTCAAAATAATTGGGAAATAAATTATTAGTTGAATAGTTGAAAGCAAATACTCAAATTTTAAAGTAATGAAGTTCCATAGAATTATCTGGGCACAGGGATCTTCTAACATTATAACTACAGTTGTCTTCTCCATATTCTAAATTCTAATAAAGTCAAAACACCATTTAATAATTTACTTGCCCTCTTATGCTTGTCTTATAAAAATGTATTTTTATTTTATCTCCTTACCGGGACAGTTGTTTAATTATGTGGGCAAAGAAGGAAACAAAAACAAAATCCACTGAAGAGAAAGAGGATAAGTGTTCCTGCTTTAGGATTCGTTGACTACTTACTACTAAGCTTACAGGAAGCCACTTCTTTTTGTCTTTCATTAGGTCACGAAGCAGAGGAAATTAAATTTCTTAGACTGAAGGTTCTCAATCCTGCATTAATTATTACAACACTGCAGTGGACCTACTGGAATGATCATGTAAATGAACAGCTTTTACACGATACACGTGTGTTGCAAAAGCTGGCATTGAAAAAAAAGTCATTTTTTGCAGCTCAATCTGAAACCCAAAAATTGATCAATGGACCTCTTAAACACTACAAAATCATAGAATAATTCAGGTTGAAAGGGACCTCAGGATGTCACTAAACCAGCCTCCTGCTCAAAACAAGGTCCACTACAGGTCCAGATCAGGTTGCTCAAAGTTTTGTTGAGATGGGTTTTTAAAACCCTCAAGGACAGAGGTGGTACAATCTCTCTCAGAAACCTGCTCTTCTGCTAGAAATTTTTCTTTTTTATTTGTATCTAGTTCGATACTGGATCCAACCATAGAATCACTGGCCATTTCAGCAACAGCCAAACAAACAGTGACCATGAAATAATAAGAGTTTTCAATAACAGTGACCATGAAATAATAGAGTTTTCAATACTCAAGAATGCAAGGAGGGCCATCAATAAAACCTCTACGCTGGACTTCTGGAGGGCAGACTTTGGCCTATTTAGAAGACTAGTTCATAGTGTACCCTGAGAAACAACCCTTGAAAACAAAAGGGTCCAGGAGGGATGGACATGTTTCAAGAAGGAAGTCTTGAAGGCACAGGAGCAGGCTGTCCCAGTCTGACAAAAGGCAAGCCGGTGGGGAAGATGACCAGTCTGGCTGAACAGGGAGATTTTCCAGGAAATTAGGGTAAAAAGGAGAGCCTACCAATTATGCAAAAAAGGGCTGGCTACTCAAGAAGAGTTTAGGAATGTAGTTAGGCCATCTAGAAAGAAAATTAGAGAGATGAAGGCACAACTTGAACTTAATCTTACCACTCCTGTGAAGGATAACAAAAAGTCCTTCTACAGATGCATTAATAGGAAAAGGAGAGGCAAGGAAACCCTCCATTGTTTATTGGACATGTGTGGGAACATAATTGTGAAAGATGAGGAAAAGGCTGAGGTGTTTAACACCTTCTTTACCTCAGTTTTCAACAGTAAGACAGGTTGTCCTGAGGACAGCTGGCTTCTGGAGCTTGTAGAAAGAGATAAGAATCTGAATAGCCCCCCTGTAATCCAGAAGGAAACAGTTAGTGACCCGCTGAGCCACTTGGATCCCCACAAGTCTATGGGACCAAATGGGATCCACCCAAGGGTGATGAGGGAGCTGGAGGAAGAGCTCACCAAGCTTCTCTCCATCATCTACCAACAGTCCTGGCTCACTGGGGAGGTCCAAGATGATTGGAAGTTGGTGAATGTCACGCCCATCCACAAAAAGGGCTGCAAGGAGGACCCAGGAAACTACAGGCCCGTCAGCCTGACCTCAGTGCCTGGCAAGGTTATGGAGCAGAACATCCTAAGTGCAATCACACAGCACCTACAGGATGGACAAGGATCAGACCGAGCCAACACAGGTTTAGGAAGGGTAGGTCCTGTCTGACCAACCTGATCTCCTTTTATGATCAGATGACTCGTCTGGTGGATGAGGGGAAGGCTGTGGATGTGGTCTATCTGGACTTTAGCAAAGCCTTTGACACCGTCTCCCACAGCATACTCCTGAAAAAACTGGCAGCCCACAGCTTGGACAGGGGCACTCTCTGATGGGTCAGGAACTGGCTGGAGGGCCAGGCCCGGAGAGTGGTGGTGAACGGGGCTGCATCCAGTTGGCAGCCAGTCACTACTGGTGTCCCCCAGGGATTAGTGTTGGGCCCAGTTCTGTTTAATATCTTTACAAATGATTTACATGACAGGATAGAGTCCACCATAAGCAAATTTGCAGATGACACTAAGTTGTGGGGGAGTGTCAATCAGCTGGAAGGTGGGAGGGCTCTTCAGAGGGACCTGGACAGGCTGGAGAGATGGGACAAATCCAACGATCATGAGATTCGACAAGGCCAAGTGCTGGGTCCTCCACTTTGGCCACAACAACCCCCTGCAGCCCTACAGGCTGGGCACAGAGTGGCTGGAGAGCAGCCAGGCAGAAAGGGAGCTGGGAATTTGGATTGACAGGAAGCTGAACATGAGCCAGCAATGTGTCCAAGAAGGCCAATGGCATCCTGGCCTGTATCAGGAGCAGTGTGACCAACAGTACCAGGGAAGTGATTCTTCCCCTGTACTCAGTGCCGGTGAGGCCACACCTGGAGTACTGGGTCCAGTTCTGGGCCCCTCAGTTCAGGAAGGATATTGTGGTGCTGGAGCAGGTCCAGAGAAAAGCAACAAGGCTGGTGAAGGGACTCGAGCACAAGTCCTGTGAGGAGAGGCTGAGGGAGCTGGGGTTGTTCAGCCTGGAG
>NW_016690184.1:1439538-1543555 GCF_001604755.1 Lepidothrix coronata
AAATTGTTATTCTGACTTGTGGTCTCTCCTTTTAGTTGAGTTCATTTCCCCTGCTGGTTGACTCTTAAACCAGCACACATGGTCTAGTAACCACAGTGGTAGTGGATCAGGGGTTGGACTTGATGATCTCAGAGGTCCCTTCCAACCCAGCTGATTCTGTGATTCTGTGGTTCTATGAAATAAATCTGCAAAAGGTGATCTTACCTATAATTAAGGTTACAAGATAGGGACATAGAATAATCGAGTTTTGGAGGGAGTTCTAAATGGAGTCAGTTATAGAATTATACCAGGTTTCTCAGGGCTTTGCCTAGTTGAGCCATTTTCTAAACTGGCAGGCATTTGCTTTCAGTAAATATCACAGACTTCTAAAGAAAATCCACACTGATTTTCTTCTAAAGAAAATCCACACTGAACTACCTCTTGTGTATTTTATCCTGGGAATTTATCCCTATGATACTGTACCCTTTATGTTAAGCAGCTCAGTCCATGATTAAGTTGAAAAGGCAGAACGTGTTATTCAGTTAACCATCAACTTTCATCTCCTTATTTAAATATCTGCTTGCAGCTGATGTCTCTAATGTCATTTAAGTATTAGTTTTCATTTATTCTTCTATGATTCTATTTGTTAAATGGAAGTGACAAGTATTAGGTATAAATAGTAGAGAATGAATTTATGGAGGGGAATAGATTTGCAGAAGCAGTAGCAGTGTTATTGACACTTCTTGGTGCTTGTTGTTTCATGCAATTACTAAAGAGATCAGACTGTAGCAGTTGAAATGATCTTCTGAAGCAGAATTTGAAAAATTCCTTGATGCCCATTTTAACATATCTTGGGTATGGGTATATCTTTAATTCATTTTGACTTCCACAGAAAGATAGAAGCAACAACTCTGTAACCCACCCTGTCTTTGGGATTTCAAATACTGGAAGTTCTGAGGTCTTTTCAAATATTTATGTCCCGTATGGAAGAATAGAATACTGCTACCATGTCAACCAGCAAGCTAACATCTATTTTCGACAGACAGAATGCATAACTCCCCTGCTGATTTTGCCCAAAGCCTTTTTCATTCTTTTGACTTTCATCCTGTGGAAGTTGATAATTAGAAAACAAGAGAGCAACTATTAATTTTTTAACTACAAAAAATCCTAAGATATTAAGATAAATAAAAATAAAATGTTTTCTCTTTATCTTCTGTCTTAATATTTATAATTTAAGACATTTTACTCTTTTGTAATTATTCCTGTGAGGTGCAGTGTAAAAGCTGGTTGTATGAGATGAATGGAAGAATGAAAGGTATATGCTCCATTACACTCATAGTGTATTGCTTCTTAATTTATATCTTGCTTAAGGCAATGCAGGCGATTATTTTGGCAATTTCTGTATGGCTGTTTCAAATTCTGTAGATTTATCTTCCAAGGCTGCTTTTATTTCTGATTTGAAAAGCATTTGGTAGACAGAAATTTCACCATGCCTTTGTCAGATGAATTTCCTATTTATCTTATTTTGCTTTTAGCAACTTAGTGGTTTAAGGGAGGAGAGAAGCATAACGACCATGACTTTTTCTAATGGGACAGGAAAATGTAGGGCCTGAAGACAATGAATATAATAACAGTTTTATGAACAATCATATAGATATATTGTTAATTTTTTTCTCTTAAGCAATACACTCAAAATTAGAATAAAAATTACTAAAATCATCCTGGATAGATATTTCTGAGAGTATTCCTTCTGCCTAATCTAAACCAAGTACCATTGGAAACTATTAGTTTAATGAGCCTTAATCACACTAGGCAAATACTTTTGTATACAAAGTTATTTTCTCATCATGAGCCACTGAAAATGCGTGAGGAACCGTTTTGACAAGAAATAACAGCCTGACACAGAAAAGTGAGCTATTCTTAAGATTCATTTTCTCCATTTGAAGCAGAACAAGTAGTACACCTCTAGCATTCATATAAGTAATTTCTGATCATGAGGAAATACTCTTTCCTCAGCCCACTGAAAGACTGTGTTGGAATAGAAAACCTCACCACTCCATGACAGGCATAACAATTCAATGGCTGCTTGTGCTAGGTTTGGATGGGATAGAGTTCAATTTTTTCATAGTAGTTTGTGTGGGGTTATTTTTTGGATTTGTGATGAAAACGGTGTTAATAACACACTGATGTTTTATTTTTTGCTGAGCCATGCTTAAGTAACATCAAGGTATTTTCTGCTTCTCACACCACCCTGTGGCAGCAAGAAGGGTGGAGGTGCACAAGAAGCTGGGGAGGGGACACACCTGGGAAAGCTGCCCCCAACTGACCAAAGGGATATTCTGTACCATATGGCATCATGTTCAGTGATAAAAACTGCAGAAAAGAAGGAGGAAGGAGGGACATTTGGAGTTACAGCATTTCTCTTCCAAAGTCACCGTTACGTGTGATGAAGTCCTTCTCTCCAGGAGATGGCTAAATGTCTGCCTGCTAATGAGAAGTAGTAAATGAATTCCTTGGTTTCCTTTGTTTTTGCTTTACCTTTTAACTTGGCTTTATCTCAACCCATGAGTTTTCTTACTTTTACACTTACAATTCTCTTCACCATACCACTGGGGGCTTGTAACCAAGAGGCTGTGTTGGGCTTAACGTGTTGATCGGGGTTAAATCATGACTGTCCTCTGTGACTATGAATACATGAAGAAGAAAGTAGATGTTAGAAAGCCATGATTACATTATGAAAACCAGTCTTTCAATTTGACTACCATTCAAGCACAATTCTCTTTCATAATAGTTTACATAAAAGCAAACACAATGGACACAGATCTTCAAGTTACAAACATGGTGTTTTGGTACTGATCTGCTTGAGCTGACTTAAGATCTCCAAACAAAATGACTAAGTTAAGAACTCAACTAAACCTGAATTATTTTCTGGGAGAGCCTGTCATGTTCCATCAGCCACTGAATAAGACAATGACAAGTGTCCCAATTACACAGTTAGTTGTGTAATGTCAGATGGGACGAAACTGGTCCTTTTTTAAACTCCACAGCATTAATGAAGCAGAAATAGATGTAGCCTATAAAATCTGATTAACTGTTTTAAAGATACAATTTTTTTTAAAAAAGGAAAAGTTTTTTTTAGCAGTATTTCTACTTATGCAGCTCAGAATGTTTAAACTGTTTCTTATTTAAAAAACCTAGATTTAATATTTATCTGATTTGCCTTCATACTTCCCAAGTGTCTCTTCCCATGAGAAGCAAAGGAGAATTTTATGATAGTACAAAGAAAAAGCTAGAAGATGAACAACACTGCATTCAGAATTGAGAAATTAAGGTTTAAAATTCAAGGAACTTTTTATTTGTGCTAGAACTTTTAAAACTAATTTGGACAAACTCTAAAATATTGAATAATACTTTGAAGTTGGATTCACAGGTCATTTAAATCATATATTTTTGCTATGCTTTCACTCTCTGTCACCTCTGACACCTTAGCTAATACATACAGGTATGTGCTTATTCTGTCCCCACCTGAGGAAGCAATCTGCTCAACCTGTTGTATTGTGTTGTAGGGTGAAGCTGCCCAATATGTGGCTCTTAAGGTACCTGTAGCTCATAAAGAGCTTGGTGTAATCCCATACTGGAAAAACTCCTGCAACCAGACCTGCTACTATAGTTCATCCATTGACTATACTTGACTGGGGTCAGGAGGCAAATATGAGAGACTAGAAATGTCAGCATCCACAGGAGTTTCTGAATTGAGGTGTCTGCATGGTCCACTTCTTAAAGGAAACAAGGGTTGGATACAAACTTTCATACTTCTTTAAAAGTAAAAGTATTTTGAGAGTTTCTCCACACTATAACTGTACAAAACATGAGAAATGTATTTAGTGGCTTTCAAGGTTATGATTTGGAATCTCAGGAAAGCTGGACACTATTGACTTAGATAAAATATCTACTGGTATTTTTAATAGCTATTAATAACATCATGAACATCACACAATTTATGTAACTCACACTCTTACAGGAAATATTAGCAGCTGGTAAGTAACTGTTTCAAAGTTTTTATGTGCATATCTTGATAGAAAGTGTAGCATGTAATATGTTCCATATCTGGATTCTCTACCAGATTGAGGCAGACATGGATAGAGTTTTTTGGGATTATAAAAATGTTTATGCTTATGTAAATATGAAGATGTCTAGCACCTGGGGCTGTGAAAAAGAATAAAAGTAATAACAATTTAAACAACAGTTTGCTAGTAACATTTTGTAATAATCCTAGACTGTTTTTTGAATTTGTTTCAAATGTTAACTGCTTTCACCATAACTCATACTGATATAACAGGTAACAGAATGGATAATGTTCTTTTACGTAGTAGATTACTGACCAGAGCCCTTATAGTCATTTAGAGAGGTTTCAAAAACTCTTTACAGCTAATTTAATATCAAACCATAATCAAACTTCCCTAGGTACTCTGTCCTCATAACATCTTTCAGTCATTCAGACTGTCCTACTGCTTCATACCTATCGGAATAAACATACAAACTAGAACTGTTATAATGCAAACCCAAAGAAATAGTTACTAAAGTGCTCAGCAGTTACAACATTACAAGTAAGGACTGATTCAAATGCTTGTGCCAAATCAGAATAAAAGGTGCAATGAGGACAAGTTTCTAACATCATAGATGAATGCTTCAGCTACCATGCATTTTGATGCAAATCTTTCCAGCACTAGATATAAGGCTATATATAACAGAGAGATAGTCCATTTTTAAAGGCAAAACCCCAGAGAACTGAATCCTTATGATATTTCAGAATGAATGTTGTCTGCATCAGTGTGCCTTCATGTTATACTACCCTGAGGTAATTGAGATATCTTGGACATGATAGCAGTAAAGACACATAAGTTATGTATACTTGAATGTGTAAATATAGCTTGATTATTCAGATTAATAATGAGGTCAAATTTTATCCCAAAACAAATATGATGACATTACAAATTGTCTCATGCTGTACATAGCTGGACACTCAAATATGTAAAGCATAATTGGAAAGATACATATATCAAACAAATATTACTTAAAATAACTTTTTAATTATACTGTTTTGGTATATCTTTGCCAATGCTATGCATTCAAACTGATTAACTTGAAAGACTTAGATTTTATTTTTCTAAAATTGTTTGATTTCTTGCTATAAGAAAATAAAGCAATGAGATGCTATTTTAAACAGCAATGTCCTGCTTTTTCCTAGAACAACCACTCAGGAAAAAACATTGTTCATGAAACTGAAAATGCCCATATCTCTTCATAAGCAAGTAAGGCTTCTCATTCCTTTTTCTTCCAATAGTATTCCTCAAGGCAAATGTTATTGTGAGGAAGACATAAACTCAGCTGTCAAGAAAATGTAAGTTGAAAATAGGATTGATTTAATTTTTTATTACTCAAGTGCTTAAGGAGCATTTTTAATTTAAGCTTTAATATATCAGCTATTATCTTTCTTACAACTTTAAATTATGTCTACAGGTAAAGAAATTGGACATCAGTTTTGTATTTTGGCTTAGAAGCTGGCTAATTTTCTAAGTGTTAAGTATGGCATAAAAGTAACACTCAACATTGCTCCTCAATTATAATTTAACTCTGAAAGGGCTATTTTTTCTTGAATGTATTTGTAATGCTGCTGTAATACTTACAGTAAAATATAAAATTACGAAAAAAAATCGTAATTTAAACAATAGTGTTTGAAATTTTACAGTATGATCACCAGAAAATAAGCTTATGAGATAGTCTTGAAATTGTGCTTTAAGGGATTGACACACCTAACCTGATCTCATGCTCGTATTAACTGAAATTGTATCAATGGCACATGTAGTTGATTCAGTTTTGAAAGAGGACAACAGTCATCCATTTCATTTTCAGAACTTCATTGGGGATGTACAGCAGAATTGAACATTGAAAATGAGTCTTACTGAAGGAGCATAATATATCTGGCCCTCCTGGAGGACCAAACAACAGAAGGAGAAAGCAATAGAGACCCCAGAACCGGATGTGGTATTCCAGGTGGGGTCTCATGAGAGCAGATGAGAGGCATAGAATCCTCTCCCTCAATCTGCTAGCCACACTTTTTTTTATGCAGCCCAGGATTCTGGCTCATGCCCAATTTTTTCATCCACCACTACCACCTGTAAGCAATTCGAAGAATTTGCAGACCAATTGTAGTTTCCAGTTCTCAAAGAGTAATGAAATTTCTGATCAAATTAATGTGTACTCCTACTTTCTTTACTGGCAGTGAGCTTGTGTAGTAGAAAAAAAAAAAAAAAAAGAGAAGAGTATTTCTAGCATTTCCATCTGGCTAGAACATTCTGGCATATGATGAGCTTGGCCTTGGTTATTCATATTTTCATCAATCTCTTGGCCAGACTACAGAAATGTGATATACCTGGGCAAGAAGTCTGGATTGTTAAGGAAACTCCAACCAAATACAGAAGTATAGACCATCAGAAACATATCAAAGCTATTTTGTACTTTCTATACTAGGTATCGTAAAATTATGTTCAAGACATATTGTGGATTGATTCCAAGGTATCTGAAATACCTATGGAAGTTCCAAGTTAAAGGCTGACAGCTTAGCTCTTCTACCACAATAATCAACATCTAAGAGGCAGATTTTTCTTAGGAACTTGTAGTCTATTGAATAAATTCTAGAAATAAGACATTATCACTGCTTATTAATTAAGCACCACAGCTATCACAGTTTTGTAAGACCCCAGGCTTGCAGTATGAGCTCACTGAAGGGATTTTACATTAAAAATATAAAAGGGTCCAAAAATCCACCCACCGGATTTATTAAAAGGGCCTTCAGTTAACCTTCAGAGAGTGCATGGAAGAAGACACTGCACACGTTTCTCAGGAGGTCGAATAACACACTTCTACTGGCAAACTTTAGAAAATAAGGGAACTTGGCAAAAGTTTAAAGGGCAACACTCACCAAAATAAAGCATTTCACAAAGCATTGACTTAGCACATGCTAACCCATAAAACTTAGCAAAATCCAACCCATCCAGCTTTAAGTTGCTCAAATTTCAAGAAAGCTTATTAGGAGATGAAGTAAAGAAAGAGAGCTAAAAAGAGAGAATTATAGCTACTGCCTTGAGTCCCGTGCAATTCAGATTCCACATGTCCAGACAGTAGGGCCACCACAATGTGGACGGATCATGGCATTGGTTTTATTGGCTCTGGTCCCCTGTGGCCACTCCCACCAGGTGGACTTCTGGCCCACTGGTCATGGTGGAGCTGGATTTGGGCTCTGGGACAGGGTGAAGGGAAGTGCTGCCAGTGTGACAGTTACTGATGGTTGTTCTGGGGCTGCACAAGGAGGCTCCAAGGGGCTGGAGTATGGAGCAGGGCACCATTCTACCTTTGTGGAATTCAACCTGTCCCTTCTTTCCCACACACACACTTGAATTTGTCCAAACCAATATTTAATATAATAATCCAATGTCTCACAATTTTGAGATATTTATAGACTACCAATAGTATTTTTCCCCAGGGCAATATTAAATATTTGTGGTGATAGAAAAATTTTCTACAAAAACTATTGAAATTCCCTTATCTGTTGATTTAGCTCATTAATTCTTCTCACACTACTGTCTCCATTTTTATAGATATGTCTGCATACTAGAAGTCTCTTGTGCTACCTCTTTCCCCTTTTCGTTAGTCCCTTCCATTCCACCTCCTTCCCTTACCCCCCTTTCAGCCTTTTCTGGAAGATCATCTATTCTGATCATTCTTGTCTTTTGTTTGTCTCTTTACAGTTTGTTCACATCCTTCTTAAGCTGTGATGTCTAAAGCCAAACACTGTAACCCCTCTCTCTGTGTCCCCTGCTGTTATCTTCTCCCCCAAAGGATTTAGCTGCCTTTGTAGGGGAGTCCAGCTTTGATACACTCCAGCTGTGGAACCTTGACTCAGACTGCAGAGACAGAGCCATGAGACAGCCTGTACAGCAATATAAAGGTCAAAATTACAGAATGACAAGACTGCTTTTCTGTGATCATTATTAGATCAAGGATGCAGGGGAGAAAACATCAACATGGAAAGATAAAATGTTTTAAAAAGTAAGGTGGAGAGGTTAGTTGGAGGATGGCTGGCCCCAGGATAGTCAGGATCTGTCATGCTTGGTGTCGAGCCATCAGGGCTGTCACTGTTGATGGAGTTGGAGGAAGGTGACAGCTCCACACCCCTGATGACGGTCCCCAAGAGCCATGACCACTGACCATTTTTGAGAGACTGAAATGTTAATAGTTAATGACTCAAACAGCCATTTGCAAAAGTAGCAGGTGCTTTGCTGAGGCCAGGTTTGCACTCCACAAAAGAAGGGGAGGAAGAGAGATTTTGGGTGTGGAGTGGTGAAACATCTGATCTGCATAAGAACAGGCCAGGTGCAGAAACGGGTGGCTACTGATGCCTCAGAACATTTTGGTTTTTTAAACTTTTGTAGATTTTAGAAGTAGTTGTGTAGTGAATGTAGATTTTAATGTAGCTGTATTATATCCCTTACCCTTAACATAGTAGTTACACATACCCAACTCTGTTACCCCATTCCATATCAATCCCTCTACAATTCTTCTTTTCAAGGTAGAAGTGCAGAAAAACACCCTAAGGTCTGGACCAGAAGACATCACACAGCCGAAGAGACCTTCAAGCCCAGAACTTTGGAGGAATTCCAAGAACTGTGTGTGCTGTGAAGAAGCTGAAGATAAGGAAGAAGGGGTCCCAAAGACCCCAAACCCAATTCCTGAAGAGGCGTGTCAGGGAGCAAATCTAGGATTGGATGGACCTTATTACAAAATCATAGAACCTCTGTCTAGAGGTGCATGCGTCATGTGTATTCCCTGGGCCTCAGGCCTGAGATTAAAGGACCTACTCTCCTTATCTTATCTTATACACGAAATTGACCTGAAGTCTTTTTTCTCTGCGGTCTCTTAAGGCAACACTACCCATCACTAGAGGATGACCACGACAAACCAACCTTTGTTTAGCAATAAGCTGGGTTTTGAGCCAGATAAGGGCAGAGGCCAATAAGAAGCAGATCCTGCTAGTTGGGATAATGGTTTTTATTGTGCCAGTGCCCTCCATTACACAATTGACTCAAGCATAAAACTCCCCTCTTCCCCAGGAAAGTACTGGGATACTCACATGTAGGCCTGAAGGTATTCTTCATCTTCTGATGGGGCGCAACCAGCTCAACCACACTGGCTTGAGAGGCAGCTGTCATATCTTAGAAGTCGTCATAAATCATCAAAGACCACTGAAGTGCCTCCAGACTCATTTCTGGGACCTTGCACCAGAGGACTGCGCATGATCCACTGTGTTGCAACAGATAGTGTAAAAGTCCCGTATCAGGGACGTACCTGGGCATTACCACATAAACCTGAATGTATATTAACCTATTGAACTCTATGCTTCATGGCGTTCCCCCACCCTTGATGGATCAAGATGGTGACCATCATTTCAGCCATGGGACATCAAAATTGCAACAATCAAGTTTTGTTGCTGGATCCATGGGTGGTATCTTTCCTCTCCACTGTCTTTCTACTCTTATCCTTTCTTTCTTTCTTTTCTTTACATATTTTCTTAAGTGATATCTTTATATTTTTATATTTTTACATTTCTGCAGACAATAACTAAAATGGCTACATATACCTCCTTTCCCTTGCAACCAAATTGTTCTAGAATAAACTTACCACATATATATGTATATACATATGTATATAAACACTAGTCATTCAGTGTCATTTCACTCTGATCCTCTCCAAGGGATCTAGTAAAAAGAACCTTAGTTAGTCTTGCCTTTAGGGGCAGGTCATAACACCCTTCCCTCCTCACCTACACCTACCTGGCTGGTGAAGGGTCTCTGGCTGCTATACTGGCACACTAGTGATAAATTTCATATTTTGCTAATAGTATCTGATTGTTATGTTCGTTGGCTACTAAATAATTGGTTTATACTTATGAGTTATTAATATTCTGCATTAAATCTCTTTGTACACAGCTAATGATGCCTGAACAATCCAAATGACTGCAATAACGGTGTCCACAAATAGACACCTTGCGTTGTCTATTTGGAGACTTGAGATGGATAATTACAAAACACTGCATCTTTCAATTGCCTGTCTTTGTCTACTTAAACTTAAATATTATAAAACAAAGATAGGGTAAACTAAATATAAAATATTCCCAATACAATGCACACACTTTATTTTAGAAACCTAGACCCTAGATAATAGTAAAGTGAGAGCATGATACCTGCTAATCGTACTGCCAAATTCATTCTTTGTAGAAAAAAAATAGCTTTTTATAAACATTAAACTTTAGACAAAATAGATTTTATTTATTTTAAAGGAAGATATATATTTGGCTTTATAATAAAGGGAATACCAAGAATGGACACAAACCATAATGCTTGGGGTTCGAAATGAATAGCCAACTTTAGAGCCTTATCTTCAGTACTATCAACACAGGCTGCTTTTTAGGTCTCAGAATTAAGTTTTACTCATTTTTATTTTAATCTCACTGTGTCAGGGAAGCTCCTAATCACTAAGGAAGTGTCTATCTTCTGTAAGGGCAGTTTCTCTTACTCCTATTAACAGTGATGGAAGTTTTTGACCATTGGTAAACAGCATTTTTAAAAGCAACTGGCAGCTTTTGTAACCTCAGTGCCTTGGAAAAAAAAGATATTTTGCAAAGAGTATTCTTGGTGGAATTAATTTTATCTTAGTCCCTTGATGTTAAAGAAAACAGAATACTTGTAAAGATACTTGTAAATATTGAAGAGGAAATACCGACTCACAAGTGTTTGTTGTTATATACAGATAAATTTATTCTCTTTTACTGTATTAGGATTTTAGGTGTCTATAGGCATTAATTGCATTCGAAACAAAAATAGTAATATATTTCAGACAATTCTTGTGTGTTTTTACTGATATGTTTTTATTAGTTTTATTTAAAAATAATATGACTCTTCAGGCAATTCTTCCCAAAGACTAAAGGGAGGATTCATAATATTTTGTATTCTTTTGGTCATTGTGTCAGCATTTAGGGACCTCTCATCTGTCTTTAAAACATCAGCACTCCTTGAATGCCCTGTTTCAGCTGTTAGAATGATGCTTAGATATACAGATATAGATATAGATACAGATATAGATGATATAGATATAGATATATGAGCTTAATGAAAATGGTAGATTTATACATGTTAGTTTTGGGGTGATCCATGATCTGCTGCAGCATGACTCCAGACCACTTTGAACCCCTTTGTTGTTTAAGACTTCTCTGGGGAAAACACCAACTAGCAGAATACCTTTCTGATGCTTTAATAGTGTTTGGGCAAGTTTGTCTTTACTCTTAAACAACGAACTGCCAAATGCATGGTTTTCTTTTATTAGAGTATGATAGTAAATTGAGATTTTATTATTCTAATCCAAAGCCAACACCTTGCTCTGAAAAAAATTAAAAACCTATCATTTTTTTTTCTTTTCTCTATTTTCCCATACCTAGCGATGGCTTAGACAATTGCTATTTTGGTCTTGTATATTTTCATTCCCCTTTTAAATAACATTTCAAAAGTAATCATGAAAGGATCTTTTTACTGTCAACTTATACTAGGGCAAAATTACCATCTCGGAAAACTACACTGCATATTAAATGATACTGTCATGGAAGGCACTTATGGGCTAAAAAACTATTTGTAAGCACCCCACAAAACATGCCACTTTAGTCAGTTGACTTTGAATTGTCTTATGGGGAACATAATTATTCAAATAGAGCAAACAGTTTCTGTTACTGGATATTAAACAGATGCTGGATAATTCAAATAAAAAATATGAATTTTCCCTCATACTTTCAGGTAAACCTTAAAAAATAATATAGTATGCTTTCAATTGTTTTGTCCATCAAAGAGTGAGTTCACTTCAGGTATTTGCTCAAGACTTACTAGAACCATATTAACATTTTTTTGACATGAATACTTGGTTTAGAACTCTTCCTAGGTCTAGTTTCCAACTTGATCACATGTTCAGAACTCTACAAATCTGGTATCTTGCCTTACAGTGACAACTCACCAAACCCATGATTTACTTACTGAGTCATATTCAAAGTCTAGGGAATACTAACCTTTCTAAGTATCTATTGGTCTATTAGCAACATGATTCCTTTTTCTACAAGGCATATAAATACCTAAATGTAAGGAAATAAATAGCACAGTCTTTTCACCTTTCTTTTAAACAATGGAGACACTTACTTAAGGCAAAAGTTCCATAATAAAACTGAAGTCTCTCAGAGATTAAAGCTATTGTAAGAATAACTGCTTGTCATCCTTTTTTTTTTCTTGTTAGACAGCCACAGTTACAGCTTTTATGCTTACCTGTGAAAAATCCTCCGTTTATTTACTCTCAGGCTCTTATCTTTGAAAATGGTCCATTGAAAATAGCCAGTAGATGCAACACTATCTTCAACTGAGTCCTTTATTTGAACTAAAATGTTCATCCCAACAGTAGGAAATTCAGGCCTTTATTGTTATTCTTGGTGTTCTGTAATTCTGGACACTTCTCCAGATGTGTTTTCTGATATTTTTCTTCATTGCAATGATATAGTGTGTTATTTTTCCTTTTTCTCTAGGTAACTATTAGAACTCTTGTAAATTCAGCTCTGTATACTATCATTTTTACTTGGAGAAAAATAAGAAAAAGAAAAGTATGAATTTTCCAAATGTCTGTGATCATTCCTGTTACCAATTGAGACAGACTGTGCTGATTTTGTAGTATCTGCCTACATACAACCTCTGAATTCTTTTTGAAGTTTGTGATAATATGAGCCCTCATCTAGGATCCATGATCTAGGTAATGAATGGAACTCTGATGACGTTATGGAAAATGTCAAAGTGTACAGAACTGATCTTTTGCTAAGGAACTTTGTTGAGAACTAGTATTTGTTCCTTAATTCCAAATGTTTATAGAGTTGGAAAACGAAGGTAGAATGACTCAGTCTTGGAGTGATGATTTTGTTTGTCAACTCCCTGTGAATATACCTTATATTTGGAAGGCTATGAAGCCAAACCTTGATTGGAAATGTACTGACTTGAAACGAAGAGTGGAAGTAAAATGGTACATGTATATGGAAAGTAAGACCAGTTTAGCCACAATATTTACTGTAGAAAGTAAAATTAGTTTGGCTGTAAGTCAACCTACAAAGAGATAGAAAGGTTTAGTAAGCAAGGTCAGAATTCTGGATGTACCAGAGGAATATGACCTCAGGACAGCGCATATTTTAAGTTGATAAGAATGATGAAGGCAGAATAACTCGAGGTTTTCTACTTTATGATCGTGAGTTTTTTCTGCTTCTTAAGTTGAAAGTATTTTATTTTAGGCTCACGGTAAGCTTGCATGCATTATATATCATAACCGTTATGTATCTTTGAGGAACTAAATTTTACAAACAGAGTACAATTACAAACAGATTTCAAGGCAGGACTAAGCGCAGTATTTAAGAGCTCTTTATTGTAAAAGTATGGGTACACACGTTGTAGGTCTCATTTCTTTACTGTGTATCCAGGGGCTACAGTAAAGTAAACAAGGAAAAAAAAATGCAATTTAAAAGAAATTTAAAAGAATACAGGTCTAACACTTATATGTATCCTGCACTGAGAATAAAAAGTAAATGTAATGGCTGCTTTCTTAAACAAATTATCTCAACTTTCATATTAAAAAAAATAATTTCAAAAGTTGCAGTCAGTACACCAAATTTAATTTGTGGGGCATAGGTAACTGAAAATATATCAAACCAGTAAGATCTACAATAGATACATTTTATACTACAGACTATCATGTCTTCTCTTTGATCCACTAAACTCACATTCTGTAGCTTTCACATGTGGGTTTGTATTATTTTTTACTGTTTAGTACTATTTGTCTTTCATTCTTTCATATAGATTTATTTTGCTGGAGTAATGTGATAGTTTTCACTCTAGACCTTCCTGGAGACCAGCTTGTAACCAGGAAGGAACTAAGGTAACCACGGAAGTATTCCATGCTATTCCTTTATGTAACTTGAGGTATCAATAAAGCCAACAGGAGGGACCTCGCTCTTCCTTTCCAGCGAGGTTTGAGAACGGTGGGTCCCTGTCTCGGTCTTGCTTATCTGGAGCTGAGGCCTACAGTGACTGCTGTTATCTGCCACGTGTGAGGGGAGAGCGCTGGGCCGTGTCCAGCCATCCTGCTTCTATCAAGAGAAGTGGTGAGATTTTGCCAGTTCTTCAGTTTGCTGGTTACCAGGTTTTTAGATTGTGTAGACTGGTTTTGTTTTTGTCCCTTTTCATCCTATTTTGACCTTTTTCCATTCTCCCTTCCCCTCTTCCCTTTAGGAAGCTATTTAGGGTTTCTAGGGTTATAAGTATATATATAAGTTATATAGTATATATCTGTTCATGTGTAAAATATATATTTTTGCTATAGCTTTGGCTGCTTGGCTTTTTCTTCCCTCTCTGGGAAGCAGACCCTGTTGTCAAGTTTTGGAGACTTGGCGGGAAGCCAGCTTGAAACTTGTACAAGTAAGAAGCAATGAAGACATATACTTGTGTACTATGTTATACCAGAGTCTTCAGAAGGGTTAGGTCGTGAATTATGTGATTTGTTACACATGGGTGTGTAATGACCCACCTCTGAGGCAGGATAAATGAAGTTTCTGTTAATAAATCCCTTGGGGTGAATCATAGTGAAACAATGCTGAATGACTGGTGTGTGTATATGAGGCAGAGTTATCTTAAAACTATTTAACTGCAGCCTAAAGGAGATATGCAGCTATTTGGGTTATTTTCTACAAAAGTATAAAATTATCACAAAGAAAATATATAAGGAAAAGAAAGAAAGAGAAGAAAAGGATAAAAGTAGATAATGGAGAGGAAAGATATCACCACCTGTGGATTCAGTGATGAGACTTTTTTGTAATTATGTCTGTGGTCAGAGTAATGGTTGCAATCTGGATCTATTGAGGGTGGGGGCCTGAGAAACAAAAAGTTTGCTGGTTTGTATACATTAAAGTCAGCATGGGAACACCTAGATCCCTCCCCAGGGAGGGTGTTCTTTGTGTGTGATGTAACACCAGTCTTCTGATGGAGAGTTTCCAAAGAGTTTAAGGGTTTTTTGGGGTCCTTGGTGGTCCATGGCTCTGTCTAGGGACATGACTGCTGTTTGACACTGCTCCTTGTGACTATGTAGTGTGTCTTATGATGAAAAGGGGGAAGTTGGCATCAAAAAAGCATTACCCCACCTCCACAAGATCATCTTCTTATCGGCCGTTTCCCCAGCTTAAGACATCACATTCCCAGCTGTCCTGGATGCCATCAGCCATGGAGCAACCTAGACAACTGTTAGGAAATCAGTTATTTTAAGAGTTACATGGGAGGAAAACTCATGTGTTCACACTTGTACATACATATGTATATGTATGTATGTATATAACATTGAGTGTAATCTGTTCAGCACACTTCAAATAAGTGAAAGGCCTGAGGAAAATAATTTATTTGCATATGTTCTTACTACAGTAATAAAAATAATGGGAAAACTAGAATACTGTCACTTGCTGTTAGTTTGGAGCTACTTTGCTTTGTGCTGGCTGCCTCTGACCCCCTTTGGTTTGTTTTGGTAGCACGATATCAAGCAGCTGTGGATGCCTCTTGGCTAGTTTTCCCTGGCTTAATCTTGAGAGTATGACAAGATAAATAGTTCTGTACAAACTACTACTCTAGTTGTACACTACTCAGAGACTCCCTTACATGACCCGATATTAGAGCTGACCTTGCTTTGAGCTGAAGGTTTGACTATCAACCTTCTGAAGTCCCTTGTAACTCAATATGTATGACTCTATGATGATACATGACTGTCGTCTTAAAATTTGTTTTTTGACATAACAGTTCTGTCAAGAAGACTTGACGAGTTACTGAATCTGCCACGTCATGAGTACATACTAAGGATGCAGACACCCTTGAATAAATATGGCCATTTCGTATTATCCTGTATTATGTGAAACTCATTTTTTTCATTATTTTCTGAATGGGGAATTTTTCTTAAAATGGATGTTGTGGTTTAGCCCATGGCAAGGACAGATTTAACATTTCAGCATATGTTCCTTCACATTATAGTAAGTGTTGTGCTTTTTGCCATGACTGTCAGAATTTATCATCACTTGAAGAGGTGTAATATAAAAATGCAGGAATCTATACTAAGATTATTCTCCTAACCAAAGTCTATGGGGAATGTTATGAAAAATGTAGTATGAAAATATCTTTTTTCCTTTGCAAGGTCATTTCTTTTTCCATGCTGTCCCTAGGATAAAATTTAGAATTACAAAACTGTTATTTTTAAACATTGTTTTCCAGTCTGGTATGACTTTGTCCTAAGGGTATGAGAGTAGATTTTGGTGACATATGGCAGTAGCGGTTGCTATGGGAATTACTCATTGTTACTGAGCTGTAGGGTGATCACTCAAAGCAAATTCCAGTGAACAGCTTTAATTCAAGTGCTTCTTTGTCTTTGAGTTTAATCAGACTTTTTTTTTTTAGTATGTGTGGTAGAACCACAAAATCAGAAAAGTACTTTGAATCTATCTGTTCACTGAGTAGTTCTGATTGCTTTTATGTTCAGTTACCTTTTATTTGTGCAATCTGAGTTCAGAATTAAAATAATAAAGGCAGTGAATGTGTCTGAATACAGTATGGTATAAATGACAGTACTACAGTTTCGATGAGCTTTGACAACTTGGAGAAGTGTGACTAGCACCTAAAAGATACAAAGATACTGTAAGCTCAGAATCATTCTACAGGAAAGTTCTCTTTTTAGAACAGTGCATACTTCTAATCAGTACTTATAGAGACAGTGCTGTTTAAAACAGTTCACAGTAAATATAATAGAATTAAAATTGCTTATATTTCCAAATAGTTAAATCATGTACTCATTTTGAAAATGTGAAATTTCACTTTATGACAGACAACTGGTGGTGGGAGAGGGGAAGCTTTAAAAAAGTCAGTTCCATTTTAATCAAAATTTGCCCATTATTTTCATGAAACTTTATGTATGGCACTGATATGCATCATTTGCACTATGCACCTGACTCAGATATTTGTGGAAAAAGTGATACACACAAACTACTGTCTCCAGTAGCTTCAGAAAAAAAAAAAATTGACCATATGAATTGCATTGCTTTAGTTACCATAATGTAAACTGTGGACACTTTCTCTTGGGTTATTATTCCATTGTCCTCCTAAATGTAGAGTTCTAAAATGGTTAAATGAGTTGAGGGATACAAACCTTGTATTCTCACAAGAATTTAAAGGGCTCTGTGGAATGCTATTTCTCCTGTGTGCATAAACAGTTTTAAAATTTGATCAAGTAGATTATTCTAGGTTTAGAACTGACACTGATAGCATAAAGAGGAAAGAAGTGAAATGATTATGGAAGTTTACAATCAATAAATAATGAATAGTAATTATTTATTGGACAGTAAATCCATGAAAGAAGATTGTGCCCATTTTCATGTTGTCAAAAACACAATAGATAACTAGGCATAATCAATATAAAGCTAATTTCTAGACACCATATGAAACAATTGATTTTATGGATATTTATATGCTCAATACATCAAAGTGGTATGCACTCTTCCTAAGCAAGTTAAAATTTTTTAAATTGCTCATGCTTATTCTTATTTCAGTCATAGTCCCTGCATTATAAAATCAAATATAAACATTTTAAAAAGAAATTTTTCATTGTTTTGTACTTTTTTTTCAATTGCTAGGCAAGTAACAAAAAATATAACAACTTCCAGTTAAGCCTAGGCTTTTGCTTTTGTCCACATATTCTTTTGCAAAGAGAAGTTCCTATGAATATAAAAGTTTGACTCATTTCTTTAATCAAGTGTTCAAAAATTATTTTGGAAAATTTTATTAGTCAATAGGAAACCATGTGAATGTCAGTAAAAGGAAGTCATAAGATGCTCACTTAAAGAGCACTGAGGAAGTATGATAGTCAGCAATGATGCCGTAAATTATCGTCTTTTTTTTCTCCCATCTCATTATGAGGGACATGAAAATTCAAATAGAACTTGTTATTTTTAAAAAATGCACTGAGAATACATATTTTCTCTCATTATCTTTTTTTTCTTTTTTAATTAAGAGATATATAGAGAGTGTTACACAGCAAGAAATGCAATTTATATAGCAATATATGATTGAAAATCCCTATACCATTCTGATCCTGCTGGTTTATATTGATATCACTGTGTATATTTCACCAGACTGCCACAGTGTGATTTTTTAGATGTTCTCTGGATTTGATCAAGTCAATACATTTTCTAGCTGTGATATGGGCAGGACAATATGGTATAGTGTTCCTGCATTATTACCTATCTTCTGATGATTGGACACAGAATTCAATTTCATTTCTGGAAGTATGAAGTATGAGATGATGGTACTAATTCATGACTTTTGTCTTAGGAAGTTCAATGGGTAATTTCACTTTTTTTTTTTTAATGGTCGATATTCACTGATGAATAGGTGAAGTGTGTGTGTGATTATATATTTAATTCTGCAAGCTAAAAGAATTCATGTGCTTGATCCACAAAAGAAGACAAAGGTCAGCGAGATGGATTGCCAGACCATGCTTTACCTTAATATGATTGAGAAAATAGAGTGCACTATTTCAAACTGGTTAGA
This sequence comes from Lepidothrix coronata, assembly GCF_001604755.1. NCBI lineage: Eukaryota > Metazoa > Chordata > Aves > Passeriformes > Pipridae > Lepidothrix > Lepidothrix coronata. The sequence continues at coordinate 1,458,270 of NW_016690184.1, forward strand.
GACATAAAATGATTTGTATACCATGCTTATATCACTCTTTCAAATTATTTGAATGTGTTAGGCAGTAGGTCATACCTAAACTGTAATGACTCACTTTGCATTAGCATCTATCTAGCCTGCTAGCTAGGAGTCATCACTATTATATTTCAAGAGCTCTCAAACAGAGTGATTAAGAGGAGAACATTTTTATGTGCAAGCAGTGATGTAGCTTTGCAATAAAAAGAGTAGAATGAGAATTATCCGTAACATATTTTCCACTTGCCACAAGTAAAAGCTCCAATCCATCAACGACTCATTGCAGATACACACTCGTGACAGGGCAAAATCTTACTACCAGCAGCAAGAATTCTGCAGTTTCTTCTGAAATTGGTGTTAAAGGGAATATTCCTCCTTGTCAAAGTGATATAATGAAATTCTATTCATATTTTGTTTTCAGTTGTTAATTTACCTGAATATAATTCTACAGTGATGTCTGGCTATTTACTGGGACTGCTTCACCCTCTAATGTTAAAAATAAATCGTCTCTTTACATGTGCCAGATGTACAGCACACTACCAGGATGTGATTTCATCAGGACAGTACAAAACAAATAGAGTATTTTGTATCCTTAAAGTAGATGTGATTTCCTGCTCCTATCCCTCCTTATTGAGATGGACACAAGAAGAGAGGATATAATTTTCATCTAATAACAAGGCAATTCTAGAAATTTCTTACCCTTTCACTCTGTATCATAAGTTGAAATTGGAACCTGGATCTTCAAACTTATTTGTATTAAAACATTAATGACAATTAATTTAAAAATACCAACTCCTTTTTTATTTTTTCAGAGAGAAGTGGGTGGTCCTTAATTTTAGTATTTTAATTTCAGTGTTGTCCCCTCGAGCACCCTAGCCCTCAATAGATGTAGCAGTGACTAGAAACATGAAGAAAGGAAGCAGAGAGCAACAAAGGAGGGAATTAATTATAACCTGTTTTTTCACTAGTGAAGGTCTTAATGTAGTTTTATTGTAAATTGCCAAGACATTTTAAACACAACTGGATCTTAGTCAGTGATGTGTACAGCAAAACAAGGTACAAGGTGGTGGACTCAGACCTAGGAGTTACAGGGTTTTTTTTGTTAGCTCACACATCTTAATGCACCCCATTGTTTGCCCCCCATATCCCCAAAAAACCAACACAGTGTGACATTTTTAATGAATAAAGAAATAAAAACAGTTTTAGATTCAAAAGAATTCATTTTAAATTAAAAAAAAAATTCCCTTTTCTCTACATAAGATCCAAAAGATATCAAACATATAGACGAAGGGTTGCCTTTGAGTTTCCACAGACTGATACATAATCACTCATATAAGAAAGCGAAGCAGCACTTTTCAACTGCAGAGGGTTCTTCTAAAAGAACAAGTCAGTTGCACACAGGATATTACTATTCCATATAATGACATTGCTGCCAATTTTACTGCTTAACTCCACAACTACTCATGACATCACAGAAAAACTAAATAAGGGAGATTGCACTTAATAATATTTTGGTTTTCTTGACAATTTTGGAGGCTTAAGAAATATTCTTCATAAATTTCAGGAAACATATTTCTAAAAGGAGTATACAGTGGGAGTTTTATGACATTTCCACACCCCGAAAAGCTTATTCAAGGAATTTCTTAGATAAGTCAACTGCACCTGTTACTTCAAAAACTATGTTTACAATATACAACACTGGAACAGTATAGGATGCTTCAGACTTCTCTCACGACACCTATTTCACATAGCATTAGTGCATCATTTTTACCTGCAAAAAATGAGAAAATAAATGCTTGTCTTCTTTCATAAAGATAATGAGTTATAAATACAAGATTCTTGGAAGTATCTTGTTCAATTAATATTCTCAGGATTCATATATTTAGATTATGAGAAAGGAACATATTATACTTGTGAAGTCAAGAATTTATTGTTTATCTGTTTAGTTTTCTCAGTCAAGTAGTCCTAATCATCTAAACAATACAAAAAACTTTCAGTAAGAAAATCGTTGAAATTTTTGTTCAAGAAAACACCTTCGTATTCATTCCTCTTACTTCTTTTTCTCATATTTATTCCTCCAGATGTCATACTTCCCTGAAATGGGAACGTCTTTCTTGGTCCCAAAGCTGACAATAGCATCGTTCCTCGATCACAGTGGGGGTTAGAGGGGCTTATGACAAATTTTAAGGTGTTTTCTGTATTAGGAGAAGTACAGTGCTGATGTGTTCTTCCTCCTTTCTCAAATTACTATCTTCTTTTCAAGTAGACAGACACTGGTAGAAAAACATACAGGATAGGGTGGGATTTCGCCTGTGATAAAGTGAGTTTTCTTCCTAGTATCTGGTACAGTCCTGTGTTTTGGATATAGTATAAGAATAATGTTGACAAAAAATATATTTTGGTTGATTCTAAGTAGTGCTTCTCTAAATCAAGGACTTTGCAGTTTCCAATGCTTTGCCAGTGAACGGATGCACAAGAAGCTCTGAGGGAGCGTAGCCAGAACAGCCAAATCAGCTGGTCAAAGAGCTATTCCATACCATAGAATATCCTGCTCAGTATGAAAACAGGGGGACAGTTAGCCATAGGGGGCTGATCATTGCTCAAAGATGGTCTGGTCATCAATCTGTGGGTGATGAGCAAATGTATCATGCATCACTTGTCTTTTTTGAGTTTTATTCCTCTCTCTTTGTTATCTCCTTTTAATTGTTGTTGTTGTTATTAATATTATATAATTTTAATTTATTTCAACAATTAAACTGTTCTAATATCAACCCATGGATTGTATCTATTTCCAATTCTCCTCCCCGTCCCTCTGGACATCTAAAGGGAGAAAAGTGAGTGGCTGTGTGGTACTTCGTTGTCGGCTGGGGTTAAACCACAGTAAGGGGAACAAATATAGAGAATTTTTAAACAGTGCCAGAGTTAATCTTTTCTCATAGTCAGTCATAGTAAGACACAAAATCATAGTAATACAATAGTTTGGGTTGAAAAGGAACTTTAAAGATTATTTAGTTCAACCTCCACTGCAATGAGCAGGGACATTTTCAACTCAATTGGGTTGTTTAGAGCTGCATCAAACCTGGCCTTGAATGTTTCTTGGGATGGGGCATCTACCACCTCTACGGGCAACTTGTTTCAGAGTTTCATCACCCTCATCATAAAAAATTTCTTTGGTATATCTAGCCTAAAATGTTTAAAAACATGGCCTCCTCTCCTGTTGCAATGGTCCTTTGTAAAACATCTGCCTGCAACATTTTTGTAAACCACCTTTAATTATTGAAAGGCTACAATAAGGTCTCCATGGAGCCTCATCTTCTTCAGGCTGAACAATCCCAATTTGACAGTCTTTCCTCATAGGAAAAAAAATGCTGCTGAGTCTGGGTCTTATTATTTTTCACCCCTGTCAGAACATCTACTCATTTTACAATAGTTTACAATGACATAGGATTTCATTTTGATATTAGCTCAAGCCTGTTGCTGAAGTCAACTATTTTCTTTAGTGGTTTCTCATGTTAAAAAAATTCCTTAATGTTTTTTCAGATCTGCTGGACCTGCCAAGCTTCAGCCGACCTGAGAATAGAAAGAGCATTTGGTCATTTAATGATCATGTGATTTTTGCACAGAATTTTACATCTTCAGATATATTCACATCATGCAGCACAGATTCAACAATTTTAAACACCAGTAGACTTTTCAGTTTTACCAGTAACCTAGCTAAAATGCACAATTTTATTTTTAATAGAAAATATTAAATCATTAATCACCTATACACAAAGCAATTATTTCCTCTAGCAATGAAATTCATTTATTCCTGAGATTATGAATTTCTTAAGAATTACTTAGTAAAGCTTAAATATATTCTTTAAAGTAACTTATTTTAAAAGATATTTCTCAATGAGGATAAATTTAAGTAACAGGTAGAGAAAAGTACACAAAATAATATACAACTCTAATTAGTAGTGAACAATGCCAGAGTCTTAGTGACTGTGAGGTTGTTCTCTAAACAGGGAAAACCACTGGATGCTGATTGTCATTGTAACTATGAAGTAGTCATGTCAATATGCTTATACAATTATGAGACAATTTAGAAGATGATGAAAGGGGTCAGACACTCAATTTTGAAGTAACATACATAAAATATTTTTAGTATAATGATAGTTAAAGTGAGGAATATTGCAAATGCAGATATCTGGTATATAAAAAGTCTATGCAATTAAAATAGTTGGCATTTGCTTCTCAGTCTTGTGAGAATATATGAGCAATCTGACAAAACAGGAGTCAACTTGGGGAATAAGTTGATTTTGAAATTATTTGCCTTATTCTGAAATTTTTATACTTTAGTTCTCCACAATTTCCTGCTGTGGAATTACCCTATGGGATGTTCATAAATCTATGCTCCTCAGAGATGTAAGTGGAGATGGTACCATCAATGTGAAGTTATATGGAAACTATATTGTCAGTGCAATGTATTTTGTGGTTTATATTTCAAATTTACTTGTTTGTAAAAAAACTTATTTTTATTTTTACTTTTCCTACAAAGTACAAATTCTGGGTCAAAAGGTCTTTTTCCTGTTGCTATAAATGATTCTTATTCTTCATGTAACTTTACGCTACTTAATACCCAGACATGAAAAAAATAAATAAAAACTTTCACCGTTATTTGTTCTATTTGCACTGTTTAAAAAAAAAATAGTATTTAAACAAGATAAAAACTATGTTTTTTTTCAGAAATATTTGCAGAAATATGTTATATTTTCGGTAATGTTCAGAATTCTGGGTCTTGACACATGGTAGTATTTGTGATAATAATGAAAACGGGAATTTAAAGCTAAGAGTTAGAAGCGCAGTTGCACAATTATTAACAAACAGAAATGATGTATCATCCAGTGTAACACTAACCTTTGGAGTAAACATCTGTTTTTGGGGAAAAATGTTTTCCCCCTGGAATTATAAAATGGTAATCCCCAAGGGGGTGGTGACCCTTGGGGTTGAGCCAATGAGCTCTCCTGCAAAATATAAACATATCAACAACCAGACCGGAAAAGAAGATGATGTTGTAGTTGTTAGGGGAGAGTGGCCATGTTCTGAGGCCATGAGGAGAAGGGGCCTGGAGCCCCACTGGGGGCTGGGCCCCCCCACAGCCCTGCCTGGGGGCTACAGGGACTTGGAACAGTGTTAGACTGGGTTAAGTATCGGTAGCTAAATGCTGGGGGATGTTTCCCCACTGTAAGCAGCAGCAGAAGCAGCAACAGAAACAGCAGTGAATGGAGGCTATGGCTGAAAGCCAAGATATAAGAACTGAAGAAGCAGCAAACCAAGCACGCAGCTAAGCAGAGAGACACAGAGTTGACTGAAGAGAGAGAGAGAGTTTGGGTAAGAACTGAAACAAACTCCCCAAACTCCTTGGAGACCTCTCCTAGAGAGGAAGGGAGGTGGACTCCCACTTGAGAGGAGTCCTAAAACGCAGCACCACAGAGATAGAGAAGAGATAAGAAGCTCAGGCGTCCTGGAAAGCTGGACTGGGATGGCCAGAAGGAATGCAGAGGAGGGCTTCACCCCCCCGCTGCTGCTAAGCTAGCAGCCTGATGACAGAGCACAGGAGCTCTGCAAGGGAGCTTGAATCCCTTGAGGATAGGGACCATGACGAAGACTCCTGGACTTTGTGAATATGACATGGTGAAGTGACCTTTGTCCCGGTGAACGCAACCTGCAGAAGAGAAATACCCTCGCTTGGAGTTGAAGGGCCGAGAGGGGCTTGGATGCCTCCCTCGTGTGTAGTGAAAAGAGATCCAGCTACAGCTGCTGCGTGGAGGAAGGGAGACTACTGCCCTAGAGAGACTGCTGCTCTGAGAGTGGAAAGGATCTTTCCTTCTCCCTTCTGGACTTTTATTGAAGGGAGAAGAAATTGATCCATTGTAAATAATGATTTATTATAGGAGAGATAGTTAAGATTGTATATGATGTATTATAATATTTATTTGTACAGTGTTTGTAATATAATTCCCTTCCCCCCATATTGAATCTCGTGTTTGTGTCTGGAAAACCCATCGCACACTGGGCTGAGATGTGAGGGGGGGCTTGGACTCGGGAATTGGATTTTAGGGGTCTCAAACTGCGACAGCATCATAATTCAAACGTGAATTTTAAACACAGATAGTGCCAGTCATCATCTGACTGAAACTGTATCTCTCTTTATTGTATCAAAAAAATTTTTCAGCATTTGATTTTTTTCTTTTTTTTTTTTTTCCTTCTAAGCTGCTTGGAGGTTAAGGACCATATTGCCAAGGAATGATTCAAGAAGACCTAGCAAATTTAAGGTTATTCTTAAAAATAGAACTGCATTCTTAGATATATTCATAGCAGAATTTCATAAATTCTTTCTTTCATCACTGTACATGACTTCAAAAAATATAAAATAAAACACTTGACAAAGAAATAACAAGAAAAGGTATTCAACATAATTTTAAAAATATAGAATTCCACAAATAAATATTTTCTTGACTCAAAGAAACAGGTGACTTACAGGAAAATGTCAGTTATCAAATAACTGTGACTTCAGTGTGGCATTTCAAGTCTGCAGTTTGTCTTCAATTTCTGAATTTATCCAAGACTTTTATCATGGTCTGAGTTACTAGATAATATTTAAAAGTATCAACAGAAAGCAACATCTGACATTTATTCTGATAGGTTCTTGTGACGGTTTGTCCTTGGCTGGCTGACACCCACCAAACTGCTCTCTCTCGCTCCCCTTCTGTAGGTAAGCATCTAAGCACTACACAATGGCTTGCTCACTCCCTCCCAGTAGGATGGATGAGAGGACAGGACAGGATAAGAAAATAAGATAGAAAAGCTCATTGTTTGAGATAGAGACAGGGAGTTATCATCATGGTAATTATCATCATGGGCAAGACAAATTCAACAATAATTTAATTTCTTTCCAAATAAAAACAAAAACGTTCTCCCTGGACTTTCACCCCAGGCTCAAAGTCCCTGATCCATTCCTGACTCTTCTATCACCTCCCCCATCAACAAACAATGCGGGGGGATGGGGAAATGAGAATTATGGTGTATCCATAACACTTCCTTCCTGCCACTCCTTCCTTCTCACACTTTTGCATTGCCTCACCATAATCTTCTCCACAGGCTGCAGGGGAATCTCTGCTCCAGCAACTGGACCATCTCCTCCGCCCCTTCTTCACTGCTGTTGATGTCTGCATGGCTGTTTCTAAGATGTATTTCTCATGCCTCTCTCACAGCTGCTGCACAGTATTTTTATCCTTTCTTAAATATGTTATCATTGGGGTGCCACCAGCATCACTGCTGGTCTCAGGATTAGACATCAGTGGGTTCATTTTGGAGTGATCTGAAACTGACTGTTCAACAAGGGGACAACTCATCTTTTCTCACAGAGGCCACACCTGAGGTCTTCCCTTGTCTTGTCATGTATACTATATATAGCCATTTTAACAAGTTAATAATCCAGGTATTTACTTTGAGAAACTCAGAGTCTGAATTTGAATTGTTTTGGTATTAGAAATGACAAAACTGAATTTCCATGGTCAAAGTCCAGTTTTAGAAACAGTAAAGCTAACTGCTAAGAAGCAAGTAGCTACTGACTGTGACACTAAGAATTTGAACAATAATAATGAGAAAATTACTGAAGGGAGCTACTAAGAGAGTTGGAAAGACTGACTGTAGATCAAACACACAAGAGATTCAATATTTGCATACCTTTGCAAAACAGTTCACCAGCATTAGCATGATAATTGGAGCAAAGGATTCAGATGTGTACAATACATAATGCTGTGTTATCCCTCAAATATTTATATTATTATTGCAAACCTTGTTGAATTTGTAACTAATAACATTAAATATAGGGAATAGAAGAGATAGGAATGGTAGGGGATGGTAGGACCCAAAAGACTAATTGCTCTGTTTCAGGGATTTCCCAACAGGCTATCTCAGTGAAATATTCAGTGAATATTCATTAGAGACACTTAGATTCGCCATTACCCACTTTTTATATTGAAGCATGTTATTAGCAAACTTGTAAATTAGAACACAAAATGCTCTCTTTTTCTATTGAAAAATATTGTTGACAAATGGACTTAATACTTTTTATGTCCAGCACTTTTTATGTCAAAGTCCTAGTTGTGTTTATGCTAAATCTCCTATTCTGACTGTGTTATCGAGGAGGTGGAATTTGGTATGTGGCTCCCTCCCATATGTAAATATTCACATAACTGTCTGCATGAAGGAGTTTCCAAGAATCATGATGAATAATGAGGGCACTTTGCAGTTACTAAAGTAACTGGGTAACAATGGTATATTTTTCCATTCCTTGGTTTGAATTACCCATAACCTTCAAGTGGCAGGAATTCCCTTATGACAGTATACTTTAATTTGGTGCCTTATGAAAATGAACATAATGAAAAGACTGCACATTAAAACATTAAAGTTTTGCATAACACCTTTGCATCTGTGCCACAGGAGAAACACAGTGGTTTTAGACTTGATGTTACTGGTAAAATCTTTTCATATCAGATATTTAGACAGAAGGAAGGAAAAATCCTGCCTCTTCCTTTAGTGTTTTGTGAATTTCTTTAATGTCTGATAGACAGTTCATTTTTCTTCTATTTAAAAAAACAGTAATGAGAAGTTGAGAAAGTTGTGTGATCAGAGACTAACTAGACCACAGGTGGATATGTGGTCATTCAAGCTCTTTTCCATAATGACGCAGTTATTTGGTTTCACTGGAAAATATCCTCCATCTAATATTCTCCCCCAAGTAGAAGGGTTTCATTAAAATGCAGCTAGATATGAATCTAAAACTAAACAATTTACATCCTAAAACCACTTTTTTTTTGTATAATTTAGAGTGCTTTCAAAGTATCCTTCATACATTAGCAGATTTAATTACTTACAACTGATGATACTGGTAAACATTTTTGGAGACAAAGTGGAAAATTACAACCTTAATCTGTATTTTGGGATGCCTGCTACCAGTGTTCAAGGTAATTACTCTGCCTTAATTCCCAGATTGTGTCATGTAATTCAGTTTACACAGCTGCTGATGTTCCTATGAGGTGATATGGTTCAAATAAAGGACCAGACTTATCTCTAATGCAATTCAGCCTACGATGCTAGAACTCATATAAAATATGTCAAACACTAAATCAAACTAATTCTATAACTACTATCTAATGGATGTAAATTTTCCCTTATGCTGAAAAACATCCTAAAACATATACAACTATAGTTACACTTGCTGCATATATAACAAATCATTCTTTAACAAAGCACATCAACAAAACACAGTAGTCTAAGTCTACTGTCATTGTCTGTGAGTTATGACATCGGTTTTGTGGTAAGTACCAGGTTCTGCAAGGGCAACCAAACAATAATGAGGATAATAGTTTATCTAACTCAGGCATCATCAAGGTAAGTTGACCCATGCTCTGCAATAAAACCGATTCCATAAAGAAAAAAGACAGGTTATTGTCATAAAACACTCTCTTCTGAGGAGAAGAGAAAGATGACATGAAGACTGGAACCACTTCTTAGGGAAGCCTGGTGCCTTCTTGGGGCCCAGGGTAAAGATGGGAAGAGAAAGCTTCCTAGTCTGGTATGGCCCTCAATTATTATCCATTATTGTTTTTTCAGGTAGGAAGTGATGAATTGCAACAAGAAGTCTGAGAGCAATCAAGAGAGGCTGCAGGGCCTTGACATTAAGGGTCTTGATTAAGACATCAGGAGCATAAGCATTCTCCACCTCCATCCTTCCAGTTGCAGGGAATGATGAGGGAAAAAACAGGAAGACCCAGAAGAACTTTGTGGTTTTCGATCCTGGGTCAGTATACATGACACCAGGCCTGTTGGCAACAGACAGGGTACACCTGCCTCAAAGAGAAAAAAGGGTCTTTGCACAGGAGTTATCAGGGCTCATTAGGAGGGAATGCAGTAAACCCAAGCTTGCTAGAGATAAGCCTGGGGGCAGCACATCAATGTTTGAAGGCTGTGTGCTAGAGAAGTCTTTTGGTTTGCCATCTTAAAGGAGGTAGGAGATGTAGATCCATGTAGCAGCAAAGATGGAAGGCTTATTGATGTGTTAGAAACCATGCAAGGCCCTGGGAATAGTCACATATGAATTAGGTCTTTTCACCCTTAAAAGGTGGTGGGGTCACTAGCCCAACTGAAGTGCATCTACACCAATGCACACAGCATGAACAACAGACAGGAGGAGCTGACTGAACAACAGAAAAAATATGAACTACAGTCATAGAAGGTGGGATGACTTACACAACTAGTGTGCTGTAATGAATGGCTACAAAATTTTCAGAAGGGATAGACAAGGAAGGAGAGGTGGTGAGATAGCCCTGTATGTTAAGGAGTGTTTTTGTTGTCTAGAGCTTAATGATGTTGATGACAGGGTTGATTTTTTATGAGTAAGAATCAGAGAGAAGGCCAACAAGGCAGATGTCCCAGTGGGAGTCTGTTATAGACCACCCAACCAGAATGAAGACGCAGATAAAATATTCTATAAGGAGCTGGCAGAAGTCTTGTGATCACTAGCCCTTGCTCTCATGAGGGACTCAACTTGCCAGATATCTGCTGGAAATACAACACAGCAGAAGAGAAACCCCTAGGAGGATCCTGGTCTGTTTGGAAGATAACTTTCTAACACAACTGTTGAGTGTGCCAAGTAGGGGAGGCATCCCACTAGACCTGCTGTTTGCAAACAGAGAAGGACTTGTGGGCGATGTGAAGGTTGGAGTCCATGTGGCCAGACAGGTCACAAGTAATAAGGAGCAGGATCAGCGGAATGGACACCTTGAGCTTCTGGAGGGGAGACTTTGGATTGTTTAGGAGACTGACAGAATCCCTTGGGAAGCAGTCTTCAAGGGCAAAGGAATCCAGGGAAGATGGATGTTCTTCAAGAAGAAAATCGTAAAGGCACAGAAGCAAGCTGTAAATATGAGCCCTATAATGAACTGCTGACCACCTTGGATGAACAAAGAGCTTTGATTTGATCTCAGGGGAAAAAAGAAAGTGTATTGCCTTTGGAAGAAGGGGCAGGGCAACTCAGGAGAACTACAAGGATGGTGTGAGGTTACACAGGAACAAAATTAGAAGTGCAAAAGCCAAAACAGAACTTCCATAAATACATCAAAAACAATAGGAGAGCTAAGGAGAATCTCAATCCTTTATGGAATATGGGGGAAACATAATAATAAAGGATAAGGAAAGGCTGAGGTATTTAATGCCTTGTTTGCCTCACTTTTTAATAGTAAGGCCAGTTGTTCTCAAGGTACCAGCCCAATGGAAGACAGGGATAAAGGAAGAAGGGAAAAGAAGGAAGCCCCCATAATCCAAGGAGAAATGGTCAGTGACCTGTTACACCACTTAGTCATTTTGGGTCTCTCACTACAAGAAAGATGTTGAGGTTCTGGAATGTGTCCAGACAACGGCAATGGAGATGGTGAAGGGTCTGGAGCACAAGTCCTGCCAGGATTGACTGTGGAAGTTGGGGATCTTTAACCTGGAGGAGGAGACTCAGGGGGGACCTTATTGCTCTCTACAACTACCTGAAAGGAGGTTGCAGCATGGTGGGAGTTGGTGTCTTCTTCCAGGTAACAAGTGATAAAACTGCCTTAAATTGCACCAGGGCAGGTTTAGAACAGTGAATGTGTTGTCAAGCTGCCTCAGTTTAATGAGACTGAAGTGTTTTGCTAAGGAGGATGAGTTATGAGGAAGACCAAGCTCCTCCCTCTAAGCAATTGTAAATCTGAAATTAAGAGGCTCCAATTGAGGAAGCATGGAGAAAGGAAAAAAATATAACAGCCTTTTATTAAAAGATGTATATGTACTGGCACACAGCTGTGTTGGGCAGAGCACGTCTCAAGCATGAAGGACCACCGCCTCCCTAAGATCTTGCTTTATGGTGAACTTGCCACCGGCTGCCGCAAGAGAGGAGCCCTGAAGAGAAGATACAAGGACTCCCTGAAACAACATCTCAGCCTTATTGACCACCATAACTGGTCTACACTGGCCTCCAATCAGGAGGTCTGGAGACACGCCATCTATAACGCTGTTGATGCTTTTGAGAAAGCACGCAGGATCACTCTTGAGGAGAAAAGACAACGCAGAGGGAGAAAAGACAACGCAGAAAGAATTGTGCCTTGCAGAATATACCATCTAAGGAGTCTTTCTGCTGTGCATTTTGCAACCGGACATGCCTATCTCGTATTGGCCTTTTTAGCCACCAACACGCTTGCAACAAACATGGGTAGAGCCCTTCCCAAACCTTCGTTTGCGAAGCCTAGCCATGATGATGATATATGTACTGGCAAAACAACAAAAGAACACAAAACCAACTAAACAATAATCCTGTACTCAGAAGTCCCCTTCAGAAAGGAAACAGTTCAGTACTTTCTGCCTTTTGGCGCAATTCTAACCACGATCAGGAGGGGGCACTGTTGGATCTCTGGAGATGCAGAGCCTGCAGTTGCTCCGTGTTGGTCAGCAGGGGCGCTGTTGGGCTCTGGCAGTCACGGCGCAGGGGCTCCGGTGTGCAGGAGAAGCCGAAAATGGAGATCTCCCCCCCACATCGAGAAGGGGAAGGGTAAAAGGGGAAAAAGGGGGCTCTTCCCACGAAACTCACACTGTCTGTGGCTAGCTGTGGCCAGGATCTTCCCCCTTTCATCGATGGACACAAGCTGCTGCCAACACAGGAATGAAGGAGGGAAAGGGCAACCTTCTCCCCAAAAGGTTCCTCTGCAGATGGGTCAAGCCTCTCCAATGAAATCTGAGCAGGTCTGTGCTGGGGGCAGAACAGGGCGCAGGAAAACAGAGGCAAACCGGGGCCAGGAGCAGCCAGATGACCAGGCCAAAAACCAAGCGAACCTCAGACCCCTCCAATACACACCCTCCCTTGATGACTAAGATCATGAGACAGCACAGTTGTGATTTTCTATGTTGCATAATTCTTTCTGTAAGTCCTAAAGTAGTTCTTAATTTTCATTTTTTACTTCATTTTATTTTACTTACTTCATCTATTATTTCTGTTCTCACCATTTTCGTTAACCAGGGAACTAAAGACAATTTGGTAAAAATGAATAGATTTCACATCATCAGTTCCTCCTGCATAACACCACGCTTTTTAGACATTATGCATCATAGTCCTAATGTCATAATCTTGAACCCTCCAAATTTTTCTCTGCATTCAACAACTCCAAAAACTTTCAAAACATATTATTCTTATCCAAAGAAGCTAATACTCCATAACCGTAGTGAAAATTTTACTTCAATTCTTTAATCAGGTTTTTTCAGCTATTTAAGTGAACCTTCTTTAATTACATTATGTGTATTGACTCATCCTTTAATGCAGGTATTTATCTTATGCTTCTAAGTTGTTTCATGTACTTTTTTTTTTAAATATATATAAAATATTTCCCAAATATTTTTCTTTATAAACTATTTTAGGGTCTTCATGTGATTTATTATTTGATGATGGTATTTTTTTATTACTTCTAAATTACTTACGGTATTTAAAAAGACAAATATATATGTAGTAGGTTCAGCTTCCTTTCCTTTTTTCACACACACAAACACACACATATATGTATATTTATTCTTGTAACATCTCTGATCAACAAAGGTAAATTGCTTTAGTTGTTATTTTTTAGATACAATTTGTTATAATTACTTAATGAAAACTATATTTTTAATACTGTTGAAATCTACTGGGCTTTAAAGATAATAGGATTACTACCTCTAGAGTTCATTAAGTTTAGTATCAGAGAGAAATCTGATTCAGAATTTTCAAATATGCTTGTGATGGTTCTTCAGGGGGAGCTCTCCTGGGACCCAATCACGTCTAGGCCTTTAGGCTCTCCTCGGCTCCTGGGGGGGGTGGCAACTCAAACTAAGAAAATGCTTTATACAGGCTCCCTCAATAAAACTAATATGATTCATTTTAAATACTTTAAAGTATTTAAAATTTAAAGTATGAATCTGTATTTCTTTACAGATAATTCACCTCTGTGCAATTTTCTACTGCGTGTTTAATTGTATTAGCAGATATTGCTACCAGTTTCTGAAGTGCCATCTTAAGACATAATTTTTCCAAGCAAACTATCTGAACTCACACTGACTTAACAAGCTGTTTTTCAAGGAGGCGATGGTTCTAAAGGTTTCCAAATGGCCACTTAAATGTAATATTGATGTTCGTAGTGCACCTTAATTATCCAGCTTCTCCTAGTTTTAATTAAAATTCTACAGTTCTGTGATACATGTTCCTTGTTTTCACAATGCTTGTGCATTCCAAATCTAAAAATCACTGGATTTATGAGGGTATAACAGCTCTGAGAAAGAGCTTTTATAATTCTGATGAACTATATAATAACAGGCAGATAGATATTATATATGATTCATATTTTAAGAGTATTTTTAAAGGTTAACATAAAGTTCAGGAATTAGGCTCCAGGAATCCACCCTGGGTTTCTGACAAGACTCAGAAGTTGTATGGAGACAGGGGGAAAACATAAAACTTAAAGGAAATTGATGTAAATATAAGAACATTTCAGACGTCCTTTGGTTTTCTCTGGCCTAGAAAATTAGCTAACACAGAGCTCTTTAGCTCCACTGGCCACAATGAATTTAGAAATTATGAAGACAGAAAAATGTACAATGCAATAACCTCTAAATTATCATGAGTAGATATTGAAAGGTCAGACATGACTAAGGTAACATATCTTTAAAACTTTGAGGTCACAGCTGAGACACAGAAACTGTGTTTGCTCTTAGTTCCTGAAATAAAGAGTGAAATAAAATTTCTTATTGTAGTTTTCCATAGAAGACATGGCTTTGTGATAAAGTCCCTCCTCTACAAGGTCTGAATGCCTGTCTTGCCTATAATGATTCTTATGAATTTTACCTTAAGTCTTTTATCGATAGAATACATTTTCCCTCCCTACTGTGGGAAAAGGATTTAGAACCTAGGTATGTTTTTGTTCTCCCATACAAGAATAACAGATTACAAAATCAGACTTTCTTCATCTCCTTTAGGACTCATAAATCTTATTGGATTTAGTCAGTTTGAAAAGCTGTGTTGCGTCCTTTCTCACTCTCAATTTTGTCAAGGCATTTTTAAACATTCCTGAGGGAGGGCTAGTGACCTCAAACCTCCATATGACAAGGGTTGCCCAGCATTAGGGGTTTCAGCTGCTAGGCTTCTATGAAAAGTGACATCTTCAAGCTATCTCCATTGTAGTGTCATGAATGACAGTGCTGGGATTGAAACAGTTCAAATAAATTAGACATAATATGAGCACAGTAATAAGTGGGACTTTTCTGGAACATGACTCCACTCTTCTGTTCTCCTAATTGTGACAGAATCTGATAGCACTAAGTGTCTCAAGTTTCTAAAAATTCACAAGAACATACGTTTAAAAGTGATGAATTGAAGTCAAAGTGGAAATGATAAAGAGTAAAATATTTCCTGAGAATACCCATTCTGAAACATTATCTTAAAGTTAACCACCTACTTATACTGGAATTTAGGTGGAATTTAGCTGGTCTGAATATAACCGTCAACATTTCATTAATGCATTTATTACATTTAAAAAATAACTTTCTGATTTGTATCTGGTGACATATTGGAGAGAAAGGTTTGATTTGGTTTGTTTTTGTTTGGCTTTTTCAACTCACAGATGCAATAGCATGAAAATGTTAGTTATACTCAGTCTATTTTATTTACTACAGTTGTAAGTCTATTGTTAAGAATTTACCTTACACAGATTAGTCACCACCTAGTCAGTGTATGAAGAAGCACAACATTATGAAAACTCACTTTCCATAAAATGTTGCTATTGTTTCCTCAAATTGCTTATTAAATACTAGTCTCTATTCCTCCCTGATGCTGCTATGATGTTCATTGCAAAATTTGTATTTTTATTGCATATGCACTCAGTTATGGAGATACTACTTTTATTAAAGCTTCTACTATTGCTGCAAAATTTGTATCTTGTTTCTAGAAAACTTTATTCATCGTTCAAAAAGTAAAACTTTTTGCACTAACAAAATCATTAACTTTCTACTACATACTGTTTCTGTGCTTTATAGTGGCAGTATTTGGCTTGAAGTGAATAATGCTCCACTTCAGTGAAAAGCTTCTTACCAATAAAGGTATTTGTTAGTATTATATGAACTTTTTATGAGCAAAAGGAGAGTCAAAAGCTCTTTGACCAAAAAAAAAAATGCTTTTGCAAAAATGAATGGATATTAATGCAAATCTTTATCCTGATACTTAGAGGAGGTTCTAATCACCTAAAAGCATTGTGGACCAACCTTCAAATACGTACAAAAGGGCAAAAAAGCATCTAAGTTTAACATGGTATTTTCTAGATGGAAGGAGATTTCATGTTTTGGAGCCCTTCTAGTGTTTTATTCCCATGTTTCAGGGTGCTTAAAACATGTTTTTCTATTTAAAATTTACATCTTCTATATAGTTTTGCAGAACCAAATTATATGCAGGGATATTATACTCATTTAGTTCTGGAGACAACAAATATCTTTCCATTGTTTAATGAAATGTCTTTTCTATATAACATAGAAGTCAAATACTATTTGAAAAATACAGAATAAACATTAAAAATTTTGTAATCATCTTCCGAAATAAAATGTAAGTCCAATAAAGGTATGCTAGTTTTTAGTATTGTACATCTAAAAGTATTCTTTTTCCTTCCAAAATATAACGTAGCAAATGAATATCAAAGTCGGTCCAATGAGATCCTATTAAGAAAGATCTTAGATCTTTTAAAATTCAAAGTGCCTCTGCATCACATTCTCGCAGCCTTGGGTAACAGTATGTTAACCAAAGATGGATCCACCAACTGTAGAGGTGATGTTCTCCTGGCTCCAAAATGTAGAAGAAACTCTGGGCACTTCCTCATTCCCACAGATCAACACCTCAGCTCTCAGGGGCAGCCCAAGAGATCGCTCCTCTCCTGCCCCAGTCAGAGGCAAAGGAAACCCCAAGTGCAGGCCATGTGGCGAACTCTGGTTCTTTCTGCGTGACCGGGGGAAGAGATGAAGAAGTGGGATGGTGAACCCACCTCTAAGCTGGAAGTCTGTGTGCGTGAATTGAGGGAAGAGAACTGTTAAGAAGGGATCACTCAGGAAAGCTGTCCATGTAGTTGCTGCAGAGACCCAAGAAAGAAATCGGTGATCTCTCAAACGTAAAAGGACTGAGGTCAATTCCTTTGATCCTGGTGACGGGACCTCTGGTCTGGCATCGCAAAGGTCAGACTGTGAATACTCTGACCAGGAACAGGAATAAAGGGTCCCTGCCTTCAGCCAGGAGGAGGAGGAAATAGATGATCCGGTCTACTGGACTGTGTGGATTCGATGTTCTGGTGCATTGGATCCACAGAGGTATAGAGCTTTGGTAGATATGGGTGCACAGTGCACACTGATGCCATTGAGGCACAGAAGTGCAGAACCCATCTGGACCTCTGGAGTGACAGGGGGATGCCAGGAATCATTGGTATTGGAGGCTGAAGTGAGTTTTACAGGGGACAAGTGGGAAAAGCATCCCACTGTGACTGGCCCAGAGGCCCCTTGTATCCCTCACATTGATTATATCAGGAAGGGATACTTCAAAGATCCAAAGGGGTATTGATGGACTTTTGGTATAGCTACCATGGCTACAGAGATCAAACAATTATCTACCCTGCCTGGCCTCTCAGAAGATCCTTGCATCATGGGATTGCTGAAAGTTGAAGACCAAGAAGTGGCAATTGCCACCAGAACAGTGCATCGATGGCAGTATCTCACCAATCAAGATTCTATAATTCCCATCCATGAGCTAATTCATCGACTGGAGAAACAAGGAATGATCTACAGGACCCGCTCACCCTTTAACAGCCCCATATGGCCAGTGCGAAAGTCAAATGGGGAGTGGAGGCTGAAAGGGAACTATCATGGCCTGAATGAAGTCACGCCGCCTCTGAGTGCCGCTGTGCCAGACATGTTGGAACTTCAGTATGAGCTGGAGCCAAAGGCAGCCGAGTGGTACACCACAATTTATATTGCCAATGTGTTTTTCTCCATTCCTCTGGAAACAGAGTGCAGGCCACAGTTTACCTTCACCTGGAGAGGTGTCCAGTGTACCTGGAATCGACTGCTGGAAACACAGCCCAGCCATCTGCTATGGACTGATCCAGACTGCACTGGAACAGGGGGGAGCTCCAGAGCACCTGCAATATATTGATGATATCATTGTATGGGGCAAAACAGTAGAAGTTTTTTAGAAAGGGAGGAAAATAATCCAAATTCTTCTCAAAGCAGGTCTTTCCATAAAGCAAAGTTTGGTAAAGGGACCTGGATGGGAGACCCAGATCTTGGGAATAAAACGGCAGGATGGACGCTGTCATGTGCCCATGGATGTAGTGAACAAAATAGCGTCTATGTCTCCACTGGCTAACAAGAAGGAAACACAAGCTTTCCTAGGCCTTGTGGGTTTTTGGCAGATGCATATTCGAGATAACAGTCAACTTGTGAGCCCCCTCTATCGAGTGACCCGGAAGAAGAACAATTATGAGTGGGACCTTGAGCAAAAACAGGCCTTTGAGCAACAACAGGCCTTCGAGCAGATCAAACAGGAGGTAGACCATGGGTAGCTCTGGGGCTTGTTCAAACAGGACCAACTCTGTGAAATATCCTCTACATGGCAGCTGGGGAGCTGGTCTCACCCACAGTCTCTGGCAGAAAACACCAGAAGAAACTCGAGGTCAACCATTAGGGTTTTGGAACTGGGGTTATTGAGGATCAGAAGCCCACTACATGCCAACTGAAAAGGAGATATTAGCAGCCTATGAGGGGGTTCGAGCTGCATCAGAATTTGTTGGGACAGAAGCATGTCTCCTCTTGGCACCGTGTTTGCCCATGCTGCACTGGATGTTCAAAGGGAACATCCCCTCAACACATTATGCAACCAGTGCTACATGGAGTAACTGGGTAGCTTTGATCACAAAATGAGCCCAGATGGGAAGATCCAATTTCCCAAGAACCCTGGAAGAAATTGTGGCCAGATGGCAGAGATTTTGGAGCACTGCCTAAAGAGGTGACTTGTGCCCAAGAAGCACCATCATATAACGAGTTACCAGAAAATGAAAGAGGCTATGCTCTATTTACTGATGGATCTTGCCATGTGGTACAAAACCATCGGAAGTGGAAAACTGATTTGTAGAGTCCGACATGACAGGTCATTGAAGCTGCTGAAGGAGAGGGTGAGTCAAGCCAGCTTGCAAAAGTGAAAGCCATCCAGATAGCTCTAAAGATTGCCCAGTGAGAAAACTGGCCTGTGGTATACCTCTATACCAACTCCTGGATGGTGGCTGATAGGAGTGGCTACAGC
Source organism: Lepidothrix coronata (assembly GCF_001604755.1). NCBI lineage: Eukaryota > Metazoa > Chordata > Aves > Passeriformes > Pipridae > Lepidothrix > Lepidothrix coronata. Next base: position 1,477,702 of record NW_016690184.1, read on the forward strand.
AGTGGAAGAAGACCAGTTGGCAACACAGGGGTAAACCCATCTGGGCTGCTGCATTGTGGCAGGACATCGTTGCATGAGTTGAAAACTTGACTCTGAAAGTGTGTCATGTCAATGCTCACATGCCCAAAAATCATGCCACTGAAGAACATCAGAACAATGGATAAGGCTGCCAATGTTGGAAGAGGTATACTTGGACTGGGAGTGGATGGGTGAGCTATTTATATCCTGATGGGCCCATGAAACATCAGGACATCTAGGAAGAGGTGCAATGTACAGATGGGCTCGTGATGGAGGGGTGGACCTGACCATGGAGGCCATCACACAGGTTATTCATGAATGTGAAACCTGTGCAGCAATTAAGCGAGCCATGGGAGTAAAATCTCCCTGGAATAGAGGGCGATGGCTGGATTTCCAGTATGATGAGGCCTGGAAAATTTACTACTTTGGACCACTGCCATGAACACACCAGGGCAAGAGTTACATACTCACCATGGTGGAGGCAACAACTGGCTGGCTGGAAACATATCCTGTATACCAGGCCACTGCTCAAAACACAACCTTAGGCCTTGAGAGGCACGTTCTGTGGTGACGTGGGACTCCAGAGAGAATTGAATCTTATAAGCTCTTGGGCAAAGAAGCATGGCTTCAAGTGGCTCTATCACATCCCTTATCACCTGCAAGCCTCTGGGAAGATTGAGAGGTAAAATGGACTGTTGAAAACTATGTTAAGAGCATTAGGTAATGGGACATGGAAGCACTGGGAGGTAAATTTAGCTGAAGCCACTTTGCTGATCAACACTAGGGGATCTGCCAACTGCCCTGGTCCTGCCCAAACAAAACCCCTACACACTGTGGGAGGGGATAAAGTCCCAGTATTACACATGGGAAGTGGTTGGGGAAGTCAGTGTGGTTTCTCCTCCCATGAGAAAAAGCAAACCTATCCATGGGATTGTCTTTGCTCAGGGACCAGGGTGTACCTGATGGGTAATGTGGGAAGATGGGGAGACCAAGTGTGTGCCTCAAGGAGATTTAACCTTGGGGGAAAGATAATCTGTGTTCTAAATTGTATGTTGCAAGAAGTTGCAGAACAATGAAAAGTGAATTCTGCAAGGAGCAAGAATATGACAATGACTCGAGCCAACTATCGATTGCTTCTTCTGCCCTGAGTACCCATCCCAGTGGAATGGAGCCCAAGATCTGGAGGGGTGGAAGAAGGCCATAAAACAAGATCTGTGCAAGTGTGGGAGCTAATCAGATACGGGATCTGAGTATGATGTAATGGTATGGAACAAGGGGTGGAGATTGTATTGGGTCTGGCTGAGCTGAAGCTCATTTTCCCATAGTAGCCCTCACAGTGCTGTGCTTTGTACTGGCAGCTAGAAGGGTGTTGATAACACACTGCTGTTTTGGCTACTGCTGAGCACAGTGTCAGCACTGTAAAAGCCTTCCTCAATTGAGGGCAAGATCCTGGGAGGGGATCCAAGTAGTCCAGCTGACCCAAACTGACCAAAGGGATATTCCATACCATATGATGTCAGCTCAGATATAAAAGCTAAGGCAAGGAGCAGGAAGGCAGGCATTCATTGTCTCCAGTGGCTGCCTTCTAAGGAAGGCTGAAACCCTGCTTCTCGGAAGTGGCTGACCATCATTGATGACGGGAATTAGAGAAGAAACCATGTTATCCTCCACTTTGCTTTGTTTTTGTGTGTGTAAGCTTCTGCTTTGCTTTTGCTTTAAAAAAACCTGCCTTATCCCAACCCACGAGTTGCTCTTCTGCCTTACTCTCTCCCCTGTCCGGCTGGGAAAGGGAGTGATAGAGTGGCTGGGTGGGCACCTGGCATTCAGCCAAGGTCAACCCACCGCAATTGGGTGATATTTGCATAATTCTCAAAAGTAAGTAAGAGTTTCTACTGCAAAGGTCTAGAGTCCTTCAGGACCTTTTGTTGAAAAAAAATCATTATGAGACATAAACGTTCATTTCAAATTGGAAAAGAATTGTTTTACAACAAAATTATCTTGTCAATTGAGGTTTAGTTGGCTTTATTTTTGACACTATAATATAAAACTCTACAGTATAATTTGTCATATAAACTTCTTTCTTCATAATCAGTGTGAAAAAGCAGGTACTCTTTCAGAAAGATTCATCCTGTCTTAAAATACATATTGATACACGTCACACCTGGAAGTTTCTCTTTTTCTCTCCATTGGCCATGAAATGGTCCTAGCATGATTAGCTCAGAGATGAATGTTTAAACTGAGACCACCTAAATATCTCCATCTTATTAATGAATTTGAATTAATATGAATTAACAAAATTAATGTGCCCTCTCCCACAAACAAATTTGTTAACCCTTTTCTGGTTTTGTCTAGCTAAAATTCTCAGCCTCTTAGATCATCCTTACTCCTTAAGTCTGTTCAAAACTCTGGGTTTCCCGAGTTTCCTACTTTGCCTCAGTCATAGGTTTTTTTAGCATTCACCTACTGCCTCTTCCCCCTCATATCAAACATGACTACTTTCTTTCAAATATGTAATCTACTTGCATTCTACCCATCATCTTTCATTTACTGTGAATAAGTTAGTTACTAAATCTGATCAGCAAAGGTTACAATACTCTATACTGGGTTTATACAAATTGTTCTCTCCTGTCTCTCAGAGTGCTTTACATTCTTGAGAAGCTAAAAGCTTCCAATAAAAAATAATAATCTAATATCGGTTTCTTTCCCTTAAAATGTCTCTTTAACATTTTTTAGTGAATTTAGGCAGACCACCCAAAAACTAAGAAGTTAGAAACAATTTGGCAACTGATGTCTTGACACTGGAGTCTGTCACAAGTTATTGTGTCTTTTACTCCTTTATCTGCTTCTACTAGTTTTTATTGCTGTAAACTGCAAAACTCCACAAGGCAGCCACCTTATTTCTGCTGAATGTTTATATGGCAATAAGAAAAGAATCAAACTCCTGTGTACAAACACTAATAATAATAATAATCATCATCATCATCTTCATCAAAATAATCAATAATTTATAAATTAAAAACTCATTTATTTCAGCAATAGTGAATCTTGTTTCTACACTGCAAAAGGTGAAACATGAAAATTTAGATATTGTCTGAAACTGAAATCGGTGGAACCTGAAGGGTCTTAGCCCCTTTGCTTTCAACACCTGTAAGTCCTAACGACTAAATTAGTAAGTCCCAAATAAATTTTCTTCTGCTTACATGTTTGCTTGTAACTGCATTTCCCAGAATGTTAGTTTTAATTACTGTAATTTCTCAGAACAAATAATATGAAGACATTTCTTATTACCTTTGAAATAAGGCTTCACAGACATTGGTATTCAATTTAGGTTTGTAATCCAAAATCAATTGTGGCACAATCAACATTTCTAACAACAAAGCCTTTGTTTGGCAATGGATTTGGGCTATAAACAATGAAGAAGAATTCATTAGAATGACAATTTTTATGTGAACACCAATGGCAGTATTAAACCAAGGTTTTGCACACTTAGAAAGATTTTCAAAGATTCAAAAATAATTCTTAATAAATCTTCAGCAACTTCCTATTACAAAGACATAGTATCATGCAAGCAATGCCTAAGAATATCCCCAAGTTTCTTGTGTGTAGATAGATTCCCCTCCTCTCTTAGAAATGGAGAGAAATCACTACTTAATCTGTTGTGCTCTGTAAAAATTTCCTTCCTGTTATGACTTTAGAGTATTTTTGAAAATTATGGACAGTCAAGGATGAAATTAAGACACGCTTTACAGTGTTATCATGCCACAGGTTCCTCCTTTTGACTAAATTTTTATCATTTATGACTACTATAGTTTTCTTTTTTGAGGAAAAATACAGGGACAGAGTAAGTTACTGTTTTGACTATGAGGAAATATTCAGGCAAATACAATCTATGAGAATGTATTCAGGAAGATACAATCTACAACAAACACCTATAAACAGGGGAAGAGAGAAAGGAAGAAAGAAAGAAAAAGAAAGAAAGAAAGAAAGAAAGAAAGAAAGAAAGAAAGAAGGAAAGAAAGAAAGAAAAAGAAAAAAGAAAAAGAAAGAAAGAGAAAGAAAGAAAGAAAGTGAGATTTCTGTAGGTTTAGTCCAAGTAGTTCTCTAACATGGAATATAATAACTTAAATAATAGTAAAATTCTTATTTAATAACTAAGTCAGGCCTGAAATTTTCTCTAGGAAGTATTTTATGATACAAAGTAGATATTAAGTTAAATGTAAGAAAGACACAAATTATGAATACCTCTCTTTTCAAACATAAAATATTAGGAAAAAATCTGATTATATTAGAAATCACAGAATTTCTTCCCAAAACTAAAATATCTAAACATGCACTTGCTATGTTGAGGAAAGTGATGACCCCATTTCTTTAACATCAAATGAACTCCAATGAGAAGAACATACATATTTTTTACATCTTTTCTCATTGATAACTAAATGGTAGCAATAAGAATATAAAGACATTTCTTTATATAAATAGAAATCATAAAACATGATGTCAAGAACTCACAATTCTGCTTCTGATCACATGAACTGGCTTACAGTCCCAGGAAAGTTTAAGGCATGTAAAGATACCTTTTTGCATCAGTCATGCACTGACATTGATATAGATGAAATGTTTCCATCCTGGAATGAAATAACAGCATCAGACATTTAGACTAACTCTAAATAAAAATGTGAAATCTCAGAGGAAATGTTGAGGGCTTTTTAAGAAAAGTTGTGATTAAGTAGTGTCAAAACGTTTATCATCAATGTGATTAAATCATATGTATAGCAGAAAACTATATTTAAAATATACAGTCATAAAACCTACTAAAGTTAGAGTTTTACCAAAGCATTTAAATAAAAAAAAAAGTTAAAAGTAACACCAAAAAAATCTCTTTTTACATTTTAAGATGACTGAAATAAAGTAAGAAAGCCAACACAATTCAACCTGTGCTTGTCAGAGATTTGCTTTAAATGAAACTATGCCTAATGAAGAAAAATTCTCCAACTTTTTCCTACCAATTTTGGATGTAGTGCATCGGTTATTTTGCCAAATGCACCAGGACATGGCAAACATCTAAAGCTTCTGAAGAATGTGACAATTTCAATATGCAAAAATCAAGTGTCAGAGGATAACTCTATGAGAAAATTGTTCTGAATGTGCTCCTGCCCTGGGGAGATACAGCTGTTATATGCAAAAGCAATGTCAGGAGCAAGAAGAAAAGAAAAAGGAAAGAAAGTAGAAGATGACATTAGCCCAAAGGGTTACCTGAAGCAGACAGATGCAAGAACCACACTTATGGGACTCCTTGTTTGCTCTGAATGAATAACTTACAAACATTGAAGACAACTGTAACTCCCAAAGCAGAACATTTTGATTTTCTTATAAGAATAGAACAGGAGAGGATGGAAGAGAACGTGAACTTTCTAATGTTAGTATTTAAAGGCAGACCACCTATCAGATGCCAGTTTTAACAGTAAAAGATGCCAAAATTATCCTTCATCAGTTTGTGGTTTCTTGATATAGAGACTGATTTCTGGCACTAGGTGAACACAGGAAAAAAACCACATTGGACTTACTTTTAACTCCAGCAAAAATCTATTGCCTGCTTTCTAGAGTTTGAAGGCCATTAATGATTAGATCTTCCTCTTCCTTCTCATTAAAAACAATGACAAACTGAGATGGTGTGGATATTCACTGAGTTTCACTAATCAGTATTCACTGATCCACTTGATTAGCTATTTGAGTAAACAAAGTGTAGAAGGTAAAGATCTCTCAGATCATATAAAATCTTTGTTTATTAAATTAGTATTTTTGTTTGTTTTCCTCTGTTTTACTCTAGCACATGTTTATCAAGGTAGATGATATATTAATTTTAATATTAGTGACTAGAGTGGGAAATATGTTTATTATGGAAATAAGCATGCCTTCTGACCTCCTCCAGAAGGAATGTCTCATCTGAAAACATGTCCATCATAGGTAAAGCAGAGTTTATAATTCTATTGTCTTTGCATATTTACTTTGTATTCTTTGAAAAAACATGATTACATGCTTCCCCTTTACTTCACAAAGCATTTAGAAAGTTTCATTTTGCATCTCTTTGTTAAATGGAATGTCATGCAGGAGTGAGGTCCTAACTTCTCACTTGCTCTGTGACTAAAATAAGAAATACAATTCTGTGAGCTATAATGTCAAGTAGCATTTTCTTTGCTTTCTTTTGCTAAACTTCAACGTGTGAGATAGACCCCATCACTCAGCATAATTCATTAGACCAGTCATGTGATTTCATGGTAGGCAGAATTTGTTTTGCAGCAAGTCTGAATTTTGCATGCTTAAAATTGAGTATGTCCTTTATGTAACAATCTGATGTATTTTTGTATCAAAGTTTTTAAAAAAATATAAGTGTATATGAATAATTATATTTGTGTTATGTTTCACCTTGATTGCCTGAATGTGGCTCTTAAGATAAACTGATACTGCATTTCTGATGAGGACATTTTTATTCATAAGTGGACTTTTGTCTTATCTCTAAAATCATTTTAACAGGGTGTCTCGGATTTAAAGACATGCATATTATGTATATTTATAAAACTAAGAGAAAATATGTGTTTATTGTATTGGTAGGAATTAATCTATTTTGTTTGTTTGTTTCTTTAAAATTTATGAAATACTGATCTTTTATAGGGATTGCAAGCAATTTTATCATGCATTATTAAAAAAATTGATTATTTTTGTTTACAATGCTTGTTTAAGGACAGGCTTTCTCTTCTTCACAATGTTTGCTAGTGAATCATTAGTGGTTTCATGACAGATAAGCTTTCATTCTCTTCTGATGTATAATTTCCTTCCTCAGGGGTTTGACAGACACCGTTGCTCCAGCCCCAATCCCTTCCCTCATGACTCTGCTCCAGTATGTCCTGTTCACTCAAAGCTGCAGGCAGAATAACACTTGAAAACAGTTGTATAATGCTACTATATTTATTTCTAAATCTTACAAAAGATATTTTGATGTTCAGGGGATATTTGGCCCTGAGTAACCTTCTGACACCTAGTGGGGAGGATGAGAGAACAAGGTATGTGGCAGGCACCAGTCATTTGTTGCATAGGTCATAAAGGTATAGATTTAATGATTAGTTGAATGACAACTTATTTGGACTATTGAGGCACATTCAGACAATCAGAAAGTAAATTCAATTATAACTGTAATTATAGTAGTTCAGTGTTATAATAAATTCAATTACAATAGGACAGAATTTAGCTTTACAACTATTCTGATAAGTGTTCAGACTCTGGGAAAGAAGCTAGGTCATTTACTCTGCTAGATTGACTTTATATATTCACATAAAAAAGCTGACTCTCATTTTGAGTGATATATTACAAGACAGTAAAAAAAATCATTTCTTGTTGAGATGACATATTTGATCTTAGGTATGATTCACCTGCCTAAAAAATACCTATTGTCATTTGCTATGTCCCCTAGTCTCTAACTTATCTTAATAGTCATGACACAAGGTTGAAAAGAGATGTGTGACCTTCTGGAGTAGTAATTCAGAGCCAGGAGGAATACTCCAGGGCATCTCAGCTATCCCTACCTGCCTATCAAATCAGACTGAACTGTGCTGCTAGAGTTCTCCTTTGCCTATCAACATTTCAGTGTGATGCTTAACTTATTTTAATATTTATTGGTTTCAAACATACAGGTAAAAAGACTGATGCTGTTAAATTAATGAGAATTTTTGCAATTTTAATGCCTGATGTAAAAAACACTGTTCTGAATAGCTGATTCAGAAATACTAGCTATTTGTGATAGACTCACAAAGTAACTATGGTGCAGCAACATGAAAAAAAAAGAAATAACTCTAACTTCATGTGTAAAATTAGGAACTCTGTGCTTACTTTTATCACTCGGAAATAAGAACTTGAAGAATGGTAGAAAATTCATGAAGATGTCAAGTCACTTTTTAGCAGCAATCAAAAAAGCAAAGCAAATACTGAGGTAGTAACAGAAACAAATGATTTATTTGTTTAGAGAACAAAACAAAGAACATTGTTATTCTGCTGTAGAAATCCATAGTTTTCCCACTTCTTACTGTTGTACAGTAGGGTTTTTTTCCACCTCAGGAAGGATGGAGTTGAAATGCATAAGTTTCATAACAGTTGACAAGTATGACTAAGGGCATATAATGGATTTACATTAAGGAATGGCTAAGTAACCTGGGACTGTTTGGTCTAGAAAAAGGATAAATGATAGGACAGAACAACAACAGAAAAAACCAAACAAAGGAGTGTTGTGGAGACATGATAGAGATAATTGCTTTCTGTCTTTTACAACACAAACATTATACCCTTAACGTCTCCTCCTCCTGGTTGCTACTACAGCAGAACAGTGATAGGGTGGATGGACCTTAACATGACCCAGCAGAGATCCTGGGGTTTTTTGTATCTCAGTGCCTTGCTTTGTCCATGTATTCTTTCTCTACAAGCTTTGATGAAAATGTAATTATTTTAAAATGAATATGGAAAAATCAAAGATCATGTGCTTGCCAAGAGCTTCTTGGGGATTTACATTCCAGACATTTCACAACAAAGCAAAATGTAATTACTCCTTCCCAATATCCTACTATTTTCTGTTCCTTTTCTCTTTTACTCTCTCTCATAGAGTCATAGAATAACAGAATGGCTTGAGTTGAAAAAGACCTTACAGATCATCTACTTCCAATTCCACCGCCACAGGCAGGGACACTTTCCAGTAGATCAGGTTGCTCAGAGTTCCATCCAACCTGGCCTTGAACACTCCTAGGGATGAGACATCAACTCTTTCTCAGAGAAACCTCTTCCAGTGCCTCACCACCCTCGCAGTAAAGAATTTCTTCCTAACATCTAATGTAAACCCACTCTCAGTTTAAAGCCATTCCCCCTTGTCTTAACATAGCATGCTCTTGGAAAACGTCCCTTTTCAGCTTTCTTGTAGGCCCCTTTTAAATACTTGGAAGGATGCTATAAGGTTTCCCTGTCACCTTCTCTTCTTAAGGCTTAGTGAAATATTTTTTCTTGGTTGTATTTTACTCCTGTAAAAAGTTTTGCCAAAATCTCTTATTTTTCTCACTAAATTAAAAGAATTTCTCTTAGAGAAGTGTGTGACTCTTTCTCCGGATGCTAATTTGAGGTTATAATGACCCAAAAGGCTTTTAAAAAGTCTTAAATAAAAATGTAACCACTCTGAGCAGCTTATAGCTTAAATCTAGAGTGTAACACAGGGTATTTTCAGTTTTCCACTGATACAAACATTCGATGACAAAACAAGCAAAGATGTATCCCCAGTCAGATTTTGGTACAGTTTCTTTCAAGAAATTATTTGCTTTGAAGTCCTTTTTATGCAGCTGTTGGTGGAATTTGCAGTTGTTTTCAAATTATTTTTCTATAAAATTTACAACTGTATGTTGGATGGTTACAGGCTCTTCAGGAGGGATAGGCAGGGCAGAAGAGGCCAAGGGATGGCACTGTATGTAATAGAAGGGTTAGAATATATGGAACTCAGAGTTGGCAATGGCACAGTTGGGAGCCTCTGGCTAAGAATCAAGGGGCAAACAAATAATGCGGATGTCATTGTGGGAGTCTGCTATAGACCTCCCAGCCAGGACAATGACGCTGATGAATTATTTTTTGAGGAACTAAGGGACACTTCCAAGTCAACTGCCCTTGTGCTTATGGAGGACTTCAATTTGCCAGAAGTCCACTGGGAGCATCACACAGCTGGTACAATCTGGGCCAGAGGATTCCAAAAAAACCTGGATGACAACTTTATAGAAAAAGTCCTAGGGGAGTAGAAAGATGCCTTCCTTGATCTGATGCTTGTTACCAAAGGGGATCTCATGACTGAAGTGGAGATTGGTGACCGTCTTGGCCACAGCAACTACGAAGCAATAGAGTTTAAAATCTCTATTGACAGAAGGAAAAGTGCCAGCATACCCCCAGCTCTGGACATGAAGAGAGCAGATTCAGGCTGCTCAGGGAATTAATAAGGTCCCTTGGGAAAATGTTTTTGCAGGTCCTGGGGTCCATCAGTGATGGTCACATTTTAATCATCACCTCCTAAGGGCACAGGAGCAGGCAAGTCCTAAATGTGGGATGTCAAGCCAATGAGGCAGAAGACCAACTTGGTTGAACAGGAATCTTCCCTTGTTAAAAAGGCAAAAAAGGAAGGCATATGTCCAGTGGAAGCAAGATCAGGTGGCAGAGGAAAAATACAGAGATGCTGCTTGCAGCTGTAAGGAGAAAATTCGTGCAACCAATGCTCAACTAGAATTGAAGCTGGCCAGAAATGTGAGGGAAAATAAAACTGTTTTTCAAACATATTTATGGCCCAATAGTCAGTATAGAAATAACGTTGGCCTGTTACAGGATGAGGATGGTCACCTCTCAAACAGGGACAGAGACAAGGCAGAGGTGTTTAACGCTTTCTTTGCCTTTGTCTTCAATACGGATGGTGGACCAAGGGGGTCTCAATGCCCTGAACTGGAGGACCATGACTGTGAGAATGATCAACTCTCAGTTGACCCTGAAATTTTGCGGCATCTGCTGCTCCAACAAATCTATGGAGTCTGATGAGATTCATCCCAGAATCCTCAAAGAGATGGCTGATGTCATTGTAAAACCGCTTTCAGTGATTTTTGAGTGGTCTTGGGAATTCGCAGAGGTCCCAGCTTACTGAAAGATGGCAAATATTGTCCCAGTTTTCAAGAAGGGAAACAAGGAGGACCCTGGAAACTACAGGCCTTAAGCCTCACTTCAGTGTATGGTAAAATAATGAAAAAGATTATTCTGGGAGGTATTGAAAAACACCTGGAGAACAACACCGTCATCGGTCACAACTAGCACAGCTTCATGAAGAGAAAGTCCTATTTGTTGAATCTCATTTCCTTCTATGATGGGATAACCCACCTAGTTTCCCATCTAGGATAGCCAGTTGATGTAATCTTTCTGGACTTTAGCAAAGCCTCTGATACTGTCTTTCACAGTTTCCTTCTGGACAAAATGTCCAGCACACAGCTGAATAACTATGTTACACAATGGGTGAGCAACTGGCTCACAGGTCGGACACAAAGAGTTATAGTGAATGGGGTAACATCAGACTGGTGACCTGTCACTAGAGGGGTTCCACAGGACTCCATCCTCTGCCCAGTTCTCTTCAGCATCTTTGTAAACAACTTGGACATGGAACTTGAAGGAATAGTAAGTTTGCTGATGACACTAAATTGGGAGAAGCTATTAACTCCTTGAGAGCAGAGAGACTTTAAGAAATTAGAGAGATGGGCAAACACCAACATATGAAGTTCAATAAGGGAAAGCGCTGAATTCTGCACCTGGGACACAGTAGCCCTGCTTGTGTGTATAGACTAGGGAATGAGACTGGAGAGCAGCACTGTGGAAAGGGACTTGGGGATCCTGGTCAATGGCAAGTAGAATATTAGTCAGCAGTGTCCTGGCAGCCAGGAGGCCCAGCTGTGTCTGGGGTGCATCAGGTAAAGCATCTCCAGCTGGTCAGGGGAGGTGATTGTTCCACTCCACTCTGCACTGGTGAGGCCTCATCTTGAGTACTGTGTGCAGTTTTGGACACCACAATATAAAAAAGATTTTAAGCTATTAGAGAATGTTCAAAGGAGGACCACAAGGATGGTGAAGAGGCTGGAGGGGAAGCCTTATGACAAAGAGTGGTCACTTGGTTTTTTCAGCATGGAGAAGAAGAGATTGAGAGGAGACCTCATTGCACTCTTCAATATCCTCATCAGGGGAAGCAGAGGGACAGGTACTGATCTCTTCACTCTTGCGACCAGTGACAGCATTCAAGGAAATGTCGTGAAGCTGAGTTGGGGGACGTTTAGGTTAGATATCAGGAATAGGTTTTTCCCCTAGAAGGTGCTCGAGCACTGAAACAGGCCTCCCAGGGAAGTGGCCACAACACCAAGCCTGACAGAGTTCAAGAAGCATTTGGACAGTGCTTTCAGGCACATGTTGTGATTCTTGGTGTAATAAGTAAAACGAGGCTATAATTTGGGTTGCAAGGTAATAAAAAGATTTATTAATGCCAACAAGCAAAAACGGCTAGCTGGACGACCGGGGGAAACCTCAGTTCCTGCCACGGTCTGCAAAAAGGAACAGAAACAGCACTTGTTATATCCTCTGTTGTCACCTCCCCCCCAAGTCATGTCATCAGTCAATTGGTGGAGGTTTCGCGGGCTGCATCCTGCTTGGTTCCCTCTTCGCGGGCCAACTTGGGGTTGGTTCCTCCCTTCGCGGGCAATTACCATTGCTGAGGGGTGTCCACCAATAATTTCAAAGTCATTGATTTCTATGAGGCTGTGGTCCTGGAAATTTCCATCAGGATGACGGTTGATCACCCAGACTCCTCGTGGTCTACCCCTCCATATTGGTTCCTATTAATGCACTTAGAACAAACATCTCCAAAATACAATATGCTAAATCATTCTTGCGTTGTGTTAATCATCCTGCAGCTTACAGAATTTGTGATTAAGCATTGTACAACACGTCAACTTATGATTCTAACAAAGCAGTTAACACAATACAGTAACTTTATTAACTCTTTCCCATTTTGAGCAGCAAATTTCTTTAGATCACTTATAACATTGGGGTGTCCTGTGCAGGGCCAAGAGTTGGACTCAATGATCCTTGTGGGTGCCTTCCAACTCTGTTCTATGATTCTATGATTCTATTCTGTTCTATGATTCTATTGTTCTATGTGTGAGTATTTTAAAAAAATACACATTTTTTCATTAGCAAAAAGATAGATTAAACAACCTAAAAGAACCTTTTCAATCTATCATTTGTGATTTTCTTCATCTGCCTTTTAATGAACTCTTATTTATCACCCCAACAGTAATTTAGAAGGTGTTAAATAATTACAGTACAATTGATAACGCAAACAGAGGAGTAAATTAGAAAAAAAGATTATTGAATCATCAAGAAAGGTCCTTTTTAAAGGTATGGCTGTATAAAAAGAAGCATGATCTCATTTCTATCTTTAAAATTTTACATCTTTTATGGCCATATTTCTTGTTATCCTCTTATTTATATTATCATGAGTTTGGTTCAAATAACTTGACTAAACACATGTAGTGCCATCTAAGATGCTATAGGATATTTTCCTTGATTTCCAGCTGCAACCAGAAGACCATAATCTCCTTTAAAACCTGGTCATCTGCCAGTCATATGTAAATGTCTTTCATACCTTACAATATCTCAAATGACCCTAAACATTTATATTCACATGACTGAATAAAACACTTTATGTCATGTTTGAAAGTGCATATCTAACATAATGTAATTTTTTTAATAGCAATAAAGTATTTTTGCATTAAACATGGGCTTTTCTCATACATAGATTAGTAATGGGAATATCCTTCACTAATGGAACTTCTGTTTCTCTCTACTGACCAGACAGAGACAAATCATTTGGATGAGATACAAAGCTTTTAGATAATTAAATTGAATTTACTAGAATCACATATTAGACTCTGTTAAGTAGTTGAAACAGCAGCAAAGATGCAAACACTGTGCTAAAACTAAGATATATGTTGTCCTTTTTTTGTCTGATGCTTGCGCCAAATTTGCGTGAGGAGAGATATATTCGAGTGCTAGATTTATTCTCCTACTCTATGTCTCAGGAATTATGTGGTTATAAACCTACCAAAGCATAGTAATGGTACAATTTATAGTCTTTCAAAATCTTTGGCCATGAGTGGATAGGCCTGACTTGAAAGAAGACAGGCTCATATTCGCAAAATAAATTCTGAAATTTCACAGACTTCACTAAGTGGGCAGATGAGCATCTGCAAAGAAAAAAAAAAAGGGAAAAATGCCACTATTGCTTTTTAAGAATAAAATTAGGAAGAAAAAGAAAAAAAACCATGCAGAAATAAGGGCAAATTGCATTTGAAATATGCTGGAAGTTAACATTTTATTTGCAAAAGAAGACTTTCTAAAAATATCTTTTGAGAGAAAAACATTATGAAACTGAGAATTACTAAGGGAGTAACAAAATACAGGAGCTTGAAGTCTTCCTTCCTGCGTAAATTTCAAATATTGAGTTCCCAAAACAGATATAATGAGAAAGAATTATAAACCAGGTCAATCTCATTAATCCATGAAAATCATCTGATCTTTGATTTCAGTATTCAAAGAAGTAATTGAAAAAAGGTTTGGTTAAAACTAAATTCCACAGAATTCAAATGTAATTTAGACGCTTGCAAATGAAATAGATATATTACTTTGGTCCCTTCACTAAGTGACTGTTGATTTCTCATGAAATGTCTGTGGTATTTCAAAAAACTTCATTCTAGTGGCTTTTTCTGTGTATAACAAGGCTATATATTCACTACTCATACACAAAAAGCCCTTTTCAGTATCAGTGTTCATCTAAAATTGTTATTTTTTTCAAATAATGGCTATATATAAATATTTTCCCCAACATCACTTGCCAGCTACTAAATGTTTATAATAGTATACTATTGGTTTTATTACAAGTGTTCAAATTTTATTTTTTTATTTTGCATATTGAAATATTAGATTCAAACCCAATAAATACTATATCTATTCTATCACAACCAAATACAAAGCTAAATAGTTTGTTTTGTAGTATTTTTCTTCAAAAAAATAGCATATCACTATAAGTATCTATCTTTAGAGTTGTTTATACTGTTTATAAGGAAATAATTTCTTATTTTTTTTAAGTTTGTGTGAAGACCATAGACTCTTAACAGACACGGGATGATACTATCACAAAATGTAACCTATTTGTTTTAATTGAAGAAACTTGAGCTGATCCTCTTTTCAGTTATTTAAAGGTTGGTAAAATGGGACACAAAATGGGAAACATTATGAATTTTCACATTCCTAAGTAGCTCAATAATCCTTAGCCTACTGCAATTAAAGTAGGCATGTCCACCAGCTCAGTTTTTTAAGCAACTCCATGGTTTTGCCCTGATTTTGGATCCTTGAGTACAATTTATCAATGATACAAGAAAACCATACTGTAACAGGACTTATGTCAAACTATAATTTCTAAATGGTACATTTTTTTAGATAAAATGTCTAGTTTCAGTAACCGGCAAGATTATTGGGCAAATCGGCAAATCAGCAAATCTGATTATCAGGCAAATTTTAAGGTTTCTAGGTCCCTCTAAGGATGGCTTTCTGGATTTCTGTTCTGAACACAAGCACCTAAATCCTGTCTATACCTCGATTTAGAAAGTTTGGTTCACAGGAAGAACATCGACCTGTTGGAGCGAGTCCAGAGGACAGCCACCAAAACGATTATAGGGATGAAGCACCTCTTCTACAAGGAAAGGCTGAGAGAACTGGGATTGTTCAGCCTGGAGAAGAGAAGGCTTTGCAGTGACCTAATTGAGGCCTTCCAATACCTGAAGGGAGCCTTCAAGAAAGATGGACAGAGACTATTTACAAGACCATTTAGTGATAGGACAAGGGATAATGGCTTCAAACACAAAGAGAGTAGGTTTGGATTAGATGTTAGGAAGAAATTCTTTACTGTAAAGGGTAGTGAGGCCCAGATAAATTGTGGATGCCCCGTCCCCAAAAGTGCTCAAGGCTACGCTGGATGAGGCGCCAAACAACCTGGTCTAGTGGAAAGCATCCCTGCCCATGACAGTAGGGTTGGAAATAGATGATCATTAAGATCCCTTCCAACCCAAGCCATTCTACGATTCTTAGAAGACAGGATTTATAAGTATTTCCCTTTAGTTTATGGGAACTATACAACATATATATAACATAGCAATCCATTTTCCTCCCACTCAACAAAACCATTATCTTTTCAAGAGAATCTCAAAACCTTTAGAAGAAGGTTACTTTTTTATCTGAAAGAATAAAAAACAATTGGGGCCATGGGTTTGTGTTCTGGTTTTTTTTTTTTTTCGTGGCAAGACCAGAATAGTCTATCCATTTCTGGAGCTTAAGTTAATTTCCGGAGGACTTTAACACATCATTGAGGATATAGCAATTCCTGTAGATTAAACAAAATAACTAAACTCTAGATCTTCCGATCAGTATAACTTTCTTTGGATTTTTTGTTATGTATGGAAGATGAGTCCTGATGCATAGCTTTGTTCCAGCATGAAACCTCTAGGTGCTGTGATAGTATCAACTGCAATCAGCTAACAAATACCAACAGTGATGAGACTGTTATTACCAATCACGTTGTTGTCTTGACATGGAAAAGATTCACACAACTAATAATCACATTCTTACATCAAATTCCATTAGATGCATCTAAGACATACATCATACACCTATACTAGATTTTGACTTCTAATAGCTAGCTAGAAATGTCTTTCAAAAAGAGAAAAATTAGTTGAGTCTCACTGATATTAAAAAAGGTCAAAGAATTATTTTATGTTATTTATTCAGATGCTCTTTAGTCCGTGAAGGATGTTAGCTGCAACTAGAATTGCATCTGAATATCTGATTTCTTTTGATTTGTATTTGTACTTTCACATGAAAATGCCTTTCAAGTA
The DNA here is from genome assembly GCF_001604755.1 of Lepidothrix coronata. Lineage (NCBI taxonomy): Eukaryota > Metazoa > Chordata > Aves > Passeriformes > Pipridae > Lepidothrix > Lepidothrix coronata. The sequence goes on from NW_016690184.1 coordinate 1,494,255, forward strand.
TTCTCAACACTCCTCTTGCTAATCCTTAGTAAATTAATATGGAGTTGGTTACTATCTCTTATCTCCAAGCTAAATTGCAAAATTGACATTTACAGACACTATTAAATTTGATTATAAATAAGCATACTTTACAGATAGTAATTTGAAATCAAACTGTCTCTGTCTTATTTAGCATTTACTAATTGTCACTTTATAAAATCAGTATTTGTAAAATAAATAGTTCTGCTCAATTTAACTTCATTAATTGTGCACTGCATAATTATTCCTTTCTCCCTTGAAAGAAGCAACAGAGGTAGAAAGCAGGATTCACAAGTCTTTCTATGTCAAGAAAGGAACCAAGAATGAAGCTACCTAATAGCAGTGATCACTTAACCATTCACAGATTTTTTAAATTATTTCTATTAAAAAAAAAAATTCATTTACTTAATTTCCATTTTGTTTGACCTACAGCAATTTTCTTCATGAAGACATTAGCATTTTGAGTCTATGTTTAAAAATATCTTCCAGCAACAAAAAATGTCATTTGAATTTGTTGGCTTTCAGCTTTCTGGTCACCATGTATATGCATTTAAATAATTTTTACATTAATTATAAAATATAATCTGGTGAAAAATTATTCTGTTAATTATTTGCAGATATAAATACATAAAATTTTGAGTAGTTTGGAAGCACATTATGAAGATGTTTTTCAGATGAAGGGCAGTGAATCCATCTAATGCATTTCTCAGTGATGTCTTCTTTTGAAATGTGTATGAACTGCAAGGATTATATAATTTAAGTGAAAATCTCATTAATTAGCCTAGGTCTTGAGATATTATTTTGACTGATGTAAAGGAAAGACATATCACATTGAATAGTTCAATGCACTAATATATGAGCAGGTTTATTCTTCCTTTCTATATAAGATATTGATGAAATGATAGCATCTTAGAAAGACTTAGATAATTATTCAGCAGGTAGTAAATAGAATAACTTTTCCTTTCTTGATTTGCCAAAACTTGTCAAAAGTTTCTGAACTGTGAGTGTTCAAATGAGTTGTCACATAGCCTAATATGAAAACATGAAAGTCATATATGAAAAAAATTATGTAGATCTGATCTTACTTTCATTAAAGTCAATAGACGTTTTACACTAGCTTTACTGAAAGTTGTTTCCTGTATGCTGTATTCTGAGATTAAACTATACATAATATGCATTTTAAAATGGATAAAAAAATTATTGGCATATGAAATTATCTTTTATAACTATAATTACTTTGATTTTTTTTTTTTAAATTTGGAGTGCCAAACAGAAATACAATAGTAAAATTATTTAGTTTTCAATTTTAGGGGGTAATTTATTGCAAAACTTGAATGGCTATTAAGGAACAGTTCATTTAATCTCAGAGTAGTGTGCTTATTAGGACATTTAATTGGTGCTTATATTAAAATTTGTAGAGGATGTTATGAGAGATTTATGAGCAAAATACCATTTTTTTTCTGATCATCTTTACATCACATGGAAAAAATTACTTTTTTTCAAGTGAGAAAAGGCACTAAATGATACACACAGATAAAAAAATTGTAGTGGTGGGACCTAAATTCAGGTGCAGAATATTAGTTACTTCCTTTCTAACTGGCTGGTGGTTGGTTGTGTTCCATAACACGTTTTTTTTTCTGCAAGTTAATGCCTAATCCCAGAATTTAGGAAATTGCAAAGTGTGAAAGAATGTAATAAGTAGCCTTGTAGGACAAGAGGGAGAAATATATGGCCTACTTAATAATTTTACTTGCTTATTTCTTGTATGATGAAATGCACTAGGTAATCAGGAATTCATTTTCTAGCCCTTAGTCACTGGACACAAATAATTAGAATTAAATTGCTACAGTACTTTGAAATGTGAATAAGAATTAAAGTATAGGGACACTCAAGTCTTTGTCCTGAGTTCATAAAAATGACACTATCAGTAACTGACTAGGACTGCCTAAATTCCTTAGTGGGTGCATCCTCTAGACAGCACCATAGAACAGGTTGGTGCTCTGTTCTTTTGTTATGGTTGGGTAATTAAGCTCAAAAAGAATAAGCTATTTCTAGCTTTAAAGAGTATAGAAGTGCTGATTTACCATAGTTTCTGGAGCACCCCTAGTACTAGATAATTCAATACAATCCTTTCTCAGAAGGTCTGCTTTGAGGAATAAGGATTAAGATATTCCATCTGACCCTGCGGGTCAGTGACATGACACAACTCACAACCATATGGTGCTTTTCTTCCTCAGAGCAAGTAAATTATATTTATAGGGGCATTTTCCCCGACCTTTAATGACTTAATACTGTGTTCAGGCATTATTTGGCAAGATGCTTCCTTTTTGAGTCAAAATCACCCCTGATGCTGACCTAGAAATTAAACACTGTAGACAATCCTCGGTCAGTGCATTGGTCCATTTTCTGGTCTCGGTATATTGTGCTAAATTAATTTTTTAAATAAAACAAAGAAAGGTTTAGTGATCATTTTTGTGTGTGAATTAGTCAATGTTAATGAGACAGATATTTCTATGACACATATTCTTCTGTTGGATATGTTGCATCCATTTTGATATTGACACCATCATCTGGGATGCTGTTTTATAAACAGAACATTACACATGCATACATTACTGTCATTTTAACAGCTAAGTTTAAAATATACTCACTCGGGCAAAAAGATTATATTTCTTAAATGTGTTTACATATTATTAGACTCACACAGGACCTCAGGAGTGTTCCAGACCTAGATTTTGGGAAAAAAACACTGTATGCTCTTTTGAACTTAGATGGTCTTCTGAGCTAACTTTCTCATTTCAAACCATCAGAACATAAACAGAACTGTACTTTTTTGTTACTTTTCTCACTTTTTAAGGTACTTGATATCATTAAGGTAGGACTACCACCAGATTAGGAGTTTGATGGGTTTTTTTGTCAGGATTATTAAGTGTGTTAACTTGTCACCAGGAGATATTTCTGTTCTTCATCTGTTCAATTAGTTTTCAATGTACTCATTTTTCCATTTCCCTTATGATTTCTAACCATAGTCAGATACAAAAGCTGCAGGAAAAAGTTATATTTCAGTTTCCTGTTGTTGTAGCTTCTGGATCCCTTTCCCCACCCACAGCGTGGGGGAGCCCAGTTCTAGTTCCATCTCCATCTGATGAACCATTCCGACGTCCTGAGGGATGGGGAAGGGGAACTCCAGCGACAGGATTTTTCAGGCCCCGAGCCTGGAGGGGAGAGGTGCCCTCCCCTCCCCCCAGCACCCACGTGGCCCCATGGCTGGTACAGAGACAGCACACTGGCGTGGAGAGGAGGCAAGAGAGCGTTTATTGCTGGGGATGTTACATTTATAGGGTTTAGGGGGATTCACAGAGTAACCAATTAGAAGTCTCAAGGGGCTTACAGGAACACCCAATCACAGGATGGGGTTAACAAGGTCCAATGGGAAACACCTCAGGACACCTTTCCCAGGACATTCCTGCATGGGAGATAACCTGTCCTGGGGGGTGCTGGGAAGAAGAAACACGTGTTTGCAAAGAGACCACAAAAGGCCATTTTAAGACATGTTTAAACAAGTTTCTCATCAGATTTAGTGCTACAGTAGCTAGTTTTAGGAGTTTAACTCCTGTACTCTACATACGGTGCTACTGATTTCAACTGCAATTTAATCAATAAGAGAAAAAAAATCCAGGAAATTGGTTAAATTCTTTGATTCCTCATCTTTAATTTTAATAAAAAAGGTCTTATAAGACATATAAATTCCTATTTTGGTCAATATTTTTCTTCTGTCACCAGTGGTTGCATTTGATTTGTTGGTCTGGGCCTCAGAATGTAGCTCCTCAGGCGCTGGCAACGCACACAAGGTAAAAATTTTGTTGATTTACAGTTAGATATGTCTAATGTATGTCTAGGATTATGTTTCACATGTAGTACCAATTGAATAAATGCAGCCTTTCTTGTGTTTAAATTCATATATGTATTGAAATATCCTATGGAATTAGGGTGTCCAAACTTGTCAATGCAGTCTTTAAAGCACCTTACAAATATTATGGTGAGGAATTCATAATAAAAATTGTGTGATCATTCTTAGTCTAGTCTTTTCATTCCTTATGTTCTGTTTCAGGATTTATAATTTTAAAACAGTATGAACACTGTTTCCAGCATAAATCCAAAACACAGCTCCATGCTAGCTACTATGAAGAAAATAAATTCTATCCCAGCACAGATACAAAGCACTGGATGCATTCAAAGTATTATTCTTGTTTTTTGTTCTCTATGAAACTAAAAATACACTGTCTCACTGTGCAAGTTTCGAGCTGGCTTCCCGCCAAGTCCCCGAAACTTGACAACAGGGTCTGCTTCCCAGAGAGGGAAGGAAAAAAAAACTACTTAAGCAGCTAAAGCTATAGCAAAAAATATATATATTTTACATATAAGACAGATATATACAATGAGAATATTATATACTATAACTTCAGAAATCCTAAATAGCTCCCTAAAGGGAAGAGGGGGAGGGAGAAGGGAAAAGGACAAAATAGGACAAAAAGGGACAAAGACCAAACAAGTCTACACAATCTAAAAACCCAGTAACCAGCAAACCGAAGAACTAGCCAAAATCTCATCAATTCCCTTGATGAGAAGAAGAATGGCTGGACACGGCCCAGCACTCTCCCCTCACACGTGGCAGATAACAGCAGTCGCTGTAGGCCTCAGCTCCAGATAAGCAAGACCGAGACAGGGACCCACCGTTCTCAAACCTCGCTGGAAAGGAAGAGAGCGAGGTCCCTCCCACTGGCTTTATTTATATCTCAAGTTACGTAAAGGAATAGCATGGAATACTTCCGTGATCACCTTCTTAGTTCCTTTCTGGTTACAAGCTGGTCTCCAGGAAGGCCTGAGTGAAACCATCACACTCACACAAACGAAAAATTAAAGACCTTGCAGACTTAAGTTGCTCGCAAGTTCAAAGAAAAACGACACAAAGAGGGCGTGAAGTTCAGGGTCTATACTTTCCTCTTCAAATGGTAAATGACCTTAAACAACAAATGTACTCTGTAATTATGGAGGTAAAACACACAATAATTATATAAATGGTGTGAAAATTAGACTCTAATGTCAGTCTTCTGATCCTTCTGAGCTTTTGGGGTTTTTTTAACTTTTGTAGATTTTAGAAGTAGTTGTGTAGTAAATGTAGATTTTAATGTAGCTGTATTATATCCCTTACCCTTAACATAGTAGTTACACATACCCAACTCTGTTACCCCATTCCATATCAATCCCTCTACAATTCTATTAGCGTGTTTAGCCTTCTTTTCAAGGTAGAAGTGTAGAAAAACACCCTAAGGTCTGGATCAGAAGATATCATACAACCACAGAGACCTTCAAGCCCAGAACTTTGGAGGAACTCCAAGAACTGTGTATGCTGTGAAGAAGCTGAAGATGAGGAAGAAAGGGTCCCAAAGACCCCAAACCCAATTCCTGAAGGGGCGTGTCGGGGGGCAAAACCAAGGGTGGACAAATCTGGGATTGTATGGACCTTATTATAAAATCATAGAACCACTGTCCAGAGGCGCATGCGTCATGTGTATTCCTTGAGCCTCAGGCCTGAGATTAAAGGACCTACTCTCTTTATCTTATCTTATACACGAAATTGGCGTGGAGTCTTTTTTCTCCATGATCTCTTAAGGCAATACTTCTTACAAATCTTCTTCAAATTTCTTTTCTGTCTCTGACTATTCAAGGTGTCTACTAAGATATGTAGTTCATCACCTAATATATTTTTCTCATTTTATTTTCTATTTTCTTCTTTTAAATATTATATTTTTAAATGTATGCATCATGACAGAATGTACTTTATTGTACCATAATATTTTAATCTTAATATTGTAGCAAGAATGTATGGAGTTACCATCTACATTAGGCTCACTAAACTGAATAGAAAGCTGTTCCATTCCATTCTATTCTTCATTCTCTTGTGTTATTTCCAGATTATTTCCAGATTTCCACCATCTGCAGGTTGGGCAGAGAAATGACCAAGAGCAGCTCTGCAGAAAAGGATTTGGGCATGATGCTTGATGAAAAACTCAGCATGAGCCATGTTACAACCCGTCCCAGAAGGCAAGGGTAACCCAGGTTCTTTTTAGTAGACCCCTTGGGGTGGATTAAAGTGAAACGACACTGAATGATTGTTGATGTATATATGTAGGGTTTATTTTAGAACAGTTTGGTTGAAAAGGAAAACAGGTATGTAGCCATTTTGGTTGTTATTATCTATTGCAATATAGCAATATAAAAGCATAAAAGTAACCCAAGAAAATGTATAAGGAAAAGAAAGAGAAAGAAAGGATAAAAGCAGAAAGATATATAGTTATCATCGTTGGATTCAGCGATGAGACTCGGTAGTTGCAATTTCTATGTCTGTTGGTCGAAGTGATGGTCAGGAATGGGAGAAGTCCCATGATGAGGGAAGAACCTTGTGTGGTGAGGGAAGAAGCCTGTATGGGTTGAAGGAAGCCTCAGGGTGTTCTATTATGCTTAGGCTAGACTGAAATGCCCCTGCTACCTCACCTGGGACAGGGAGTTTTACACTGGATGATGTCATACTATGAGTCATGGGATACTTCGGGAGTCTTTTATGGTCTAAGTCGTTAGAGCTGCCCTGTGTGTCAGTACAGCTGAGTCCATTATGGCCCATTATGGCCCATCAGCACAGATGAATAACTCCAGGACATATGTGAAAGTCTTGGTGCTTCCCTGGAGGGGTCATTACAGCTGAGTCATTTGCATAAAGAAAAAGAAACACTATCTTGCTTCACAGGGTTTGCCTTTTCCCTTACCTTGTTTAACACCCAGCCTGTAGCCTGAGGTGTGGGGTATGCACACCCTCAGCACCTGAGCGGCCACTCTGCACATTGTTGGCAAAGCACCTTGCTGATTGTTAGAGTCAACAGCATTAACAGTCCAGTCTCTCTCAGGAGGGGGAGAATGTGCAAATGAGTCTGTGGGCTATGGCCTCCTCCCAGCCTCCCTCCTTTAAGCCTGAGATGATTAGACAATAGTACCACCTTTATCTTATCTCAAGTTCGCATCAGGAGTGTTAACTCATGGTCCAATTCCCTGAAATCCAGAAGGCATATTCGGGCAGAGAGTGGGCTTCAGTGATCTGAACAACGTTTACGCCATTAACCATTTCAGTCTCTCACAAACCAGGAGTGTGTACTCGCAGCCCAGAAAGCCAATTGCATCCTGGGCTGCATCAAGAGGACTGCAGCCAGCAGGTCAAGGGAGGTGATTGTCTCCTTCTACTCTGCTCTCATGAGACCCCACCTGGAATACTGCACACAGTTCTGGTGTCCCCAACATAAGAAGAACACGGAACTGTTGGAGCAAGTCCAGAGGAGGGCCATGAAGTTGATAAGAGGACTGGAGCACCTTCCCTATGAAAACAGAGAAAGTTGGGTTTGTTCAACCTGGAGAAGAGAAGGTTGCATGGAGACTTCAAAGTAGTCTTCCAGTTTCTGAATGGGACCTCCAAGGAAGCCATAAAGAGAATCATCATCAGGAACTCTAGTGATACAACAAGGAGAAATGAGTTCAAATTGAAAGAGAGGAAATTTAGGTTAGATATAAGGAAGAAATTCTTTACTGTGAGGATGGGGATATACTGGAGCAGGTTGCCCAGGGAGGCTGTGGATGCCCCAGCTCTGGCAGCATTCAAGGCCAGATTGGATGGGGCATGGAGCAACCTGGCCTAGTGGAAGGTATCCCTGCTCATGGCAGGGGGGTTACAAGTAGATGATCTTTATGGTCCCTTCAACCGAAGACATTCTATGATTCTAAAATTCTATGATGTCATGCTCCCAGCTTGTATATATGATAAATTTTGTTATCAATTAGCAGTCTTAGGATGTTTAATCCTGAACTGAATGCAGTTAATGTTACTAGTAATAGCCGGATAAAAAATTACACTTGAACTTGGCTTCAGATTCAACATAGTTTTTCTATTGAAATGTTTCAATAAAATTTAGCTATCACTTCAGAGTTCACAAGGTAACTAATCCTGTAAGTTCCTGCAGAATCCATATACTGTGATTCCAGTAAAGACTGTAGGACACAGGAGTTTTGCAGCAGGCTCAGAAAACTTTGCAATATAAATGGAATTTCCTTTATTAAGCTATCTTAACAAATGAGATTGGATCTTGCTTTAAAAACAAGTAAAATAATTTATTTAAATTTCATATGTTCCTGCTGCACTAAAACATAAAATAATCTTAGGTAAAACACATTTACTTTTGCCTTAATTAAAAAAACACGTGTTCACAGAAGCAATATATTATCTATCCCAAGGCTAGGTTGGGTGGTACCCTGAGCAACCCGGTCTAGTGGATGGCATCCCTTCCCATGGCCTGGAGGTTGGAGGTTGTGTAGATAATCTTTAAGATCCCTTTCAACCAAAGCCTTTCTAAGCTTTTATGATACTATCACAATGTAGTGATTCTAACACAATGTCTGGCCATTCTATGGGACAGAAAAAACTACAGCATAGGAGTCATACTGGTACTCTAGGACTGTAATCCATTGAGTTGGAGTGCAAAACTAATCACAAATTCATCAAAAGGCAGTGTCACAACAAATAAAACTTAATGAGCTCTGGCAATAACTAAGGCAGACCTTTCATTAAAAGATGTTTCAAATGATTGGAAAGTACACAATTTAGAAGAAGGTTTCCAAGATGTCCAGAGTTATAAATTTAAAAGTGTTCAGCAAGTTCATCAATCACACAAATTTATATTTGCCTGCTGCAAGTAGAAGTACTAGTAGCACTACAGCCTCTCCAAATAAAGGCTCATTTGCCATCTAATCAGCTGTCTGATGAACTATGTTCACAATGGTTTAGAGCACATAATACCTAATACAAGACAAAACATTCTGCATAATTCATAACATATTCATTGCTTGAAGTTTTGGATTACTGTATTCCTAACTATTTAACATTCTGATAGTTTATAATAAAATTTGTTGCACCACACTATTTCAATAATACACTAACAGTCTGTTTTGCCTATGGGTTGGTGATAGTAACTTGGTTTTGTCTATAGTCAGATAATTCAAGGTAAGCATTCAGGTCTGGAATCCAGCAGAGAAATCCAGTCAGCAAGTTAGGAAGGCAGAAGACAAACAAATCTGGAGACAGGACTTAGGACGGGTCCAGAGGCAGGGCTAAATGCAGCGACTTCGTAGCATGAGGAGTTATTTGATGCTGCCTGAGTTGAAATGGCCCCCTGGGCAGGGGCTATGATTGAAGGCCAGTCAGAGCCTAGTTGTATCCTTAGAGTCCTTCCTGCATTTGTCTTCCGGGAAGGTTTGCTTATTGTTCTGTTATTCCTTGGAACCTCTTTTTTGGCTGAAGATAGGTGCTGTATTTTCCTTTTTCCAGTCCTCCGGAATTTCTTCAGATCACCAATTTCTTCAGATCAGCCCATGATGAAGACCATTGTGAGGCAGACTGTCTCCCTGAAGTCCATGGATGTTCATGGTGGAGCAGAAATCCACCTACAACCCAGGCAGGCCCCACGCTGGAGCAGGTGGATGCCATGCTGTGACTCCATGGAAAGACTGTGCAGGAAGAGATTCCTGCCAGGACCTGTGGACCCATGGAGAGAGGAGTCCATACTGGAGCAGGTTTACTGTCAGGACTTGGGATCACACAGGGGAGTCACACTGGATCAGTCTGTTCCTGAAGGACTGCATCCTGTAGAAAGGACCCATGCTGGAGCAGGTTTGTGACCCTGTGGGGGACCTACGCTGGAGCAATCTGTTCCTGAAGGACTGCATCTGCTTTCTGTACCTTTCTGTGAGGGTTCATTTGTAGACAAAAAACCCCACTACGTCCTGCTGCCAGAAGTCATCATGTTGTGAGTCTCCATTGTCTGCCCATTTGAATGTAACCTATATTTTTTCCTGCTCTGAACTCTGAGGACAAACTGAAAGTCTTTTATTCTTCCTTCCAAATGCCATGCAGGTTATCAAAAAAATGGCAGGACATAATTGTTGGGAAATGGTTTTTTGTTGTTCAATTTCTTCTTTCCTCAAAAGCTCCTTACTGTGAAAAATACCTGGGGAAACAACCAGAATGACAATAGCTGTACCTTCATCATAGGATGATTCACCTGATTTCCACTTCCCTCAAAATTATCATCAGCCCAAAGATCCGTAAAGAACAGACTAAATCCACAATTATAGTTTTAGGGATTTTAGTCATCACATATTATTTCTGCCTGGTAAAATCTATTTGACAAAATAATGTGTCTCATTAACATTAGCCATCAATTTTTGGATCATTCCTTATTCACTCTTATTTGCTTTATCATAACTTGGAATCAAGCATAAATATTATTTTTGTTTTTATGATATTGCTACTATTTGCAGAAATGTATTGCCTAATGGCCTAGTCAAGGACCAGTTCTCCATCATCTTACATATTATAAAAACATGTAGGAAAAAGATATAAACAGGAATTTAAATGTGTAACAAAGGAAAACAGAAAGAGTAGACAGAGAGGAGTAAATAATCACGGATGGGATGGTTAGCTTGGAACTCTGTGAGGTTCTTTTAGAACTTTGATTATGGAGCATATTGAATGGTTAATGTACATATTTTATATTGTATGCTTTCATAAATAAATATGTATATATATTATTCAAATTTTTACAAGTAGAAATTTTAAAGCATGTGGATAGACAGTTCCTATATTTAAATCTGTATCTCCAGTCTTCTAATATTTTCTTAGTAACATTTTGAGTAGCAGTCATGAATGATTACACAAAGACAAAAACATAAATAAAATAAAAGTAATTTGGTAGTCTCCTTAATTTCAAACCCCAGAGAAGAAAAATTTTCTTTGCCTAGAAAACATGCAGCATGGTTGCAGCTGAATTTCATGCAACTGGAAGTATTCTTTTGGGTTTGTTTGGATTTTTCAAAATGATAAATATGTTTACTTGTTCTAACATTCATTGTGAGATCATTACATTCCTACACTTATCAAGGAATGAAAACAAGATAACTGTCAATATATGTTTGTGCTTTTATAGGTTAATTAATATGAAAACACAATTGATACAATCCTGAAGAACTCACAGGTTTAAAATAGTGGGTCTTTTTTAACAAAAGGAATAGAATACATAGGAAATGAGTGGATGAGACAAATGGGTTTATTTTTTTTTTTTATTTTTACCAATTTGTGAGGTATGTTGGTAAATAAATATTTTGGAAAAATGTTATCTCTGTTTAGTTTTTATTTTCAGTTTATTTTTTCTGTACGTCAGGTACACTGAAGAAACAAATTTCAAAGGGTTGTATGCTGTGTTTTGGCTTTTGACCCTTTTCCATAAAGATCATGGTTTAATACATTCAATTTGCAATAAGTGATATGAGTATCCACCTCACCTAAATATTCTCATTTTAGACCTAAATGACCTCTGCGGAAGATGGGAAAAAAATTAACTGAAAATGAAGCAACAGCACTCATTCTTCCACTGAGAGCTGGAATTAATTGCTTGAGGGGAAACAAGGCTTCATCTGTCTCCTGTAACCTTTTTGGGTTGTCCTGTGTCTAAAGTACTTAAGTGAAGTCTCTTTAGAGACTATAGCACAGAGGAGACAATGAAGGATAAAGAATACAACTAGCCCTATTTTTCTTACTCTTTTCCAACCATTTAAATGAATGTAAGAAGTGTAGCCAGTCCTCTATTAGTCACATCATAAAGTGACTTTATTCCTTTTTCTTGCAAAGGATAAAGTTCTCAGAAGGAAATCACACTCTGTGCAACACATATCTCTTTTGTGAGACAATATCACAGAGTCTGGGGAGGCCTTAAAGCCATACCTCATATAATGTCTATCAATTAAATAATATATATGTTATGAATCACCTTTTATCTGTCAGCAATATGCATCTGATATACACTTATTCAAAATATTCATCTCCCTCACTGGTGACAGTCATGCTTCATCAAGTTTTTATGCTTTCTCTAATGTATGCTTTTAACACATCCTATTTTATGGTTGCTTAGACAGAGATACACAAAAGCCTAAATAAGTCTAGAGTTACTAGTAGAAAAAAACCCATAACAACATAGTACATTACTGTACTTTCAAGATGAATGTGTTACAGATACAGAAATGTTATCTCACCTCTTATCAATTCCATTCTCACCTGCTCACAGAATACCGGCAAACCTGTGGCAATGAAGTCTGCCATATATCAACCTCGGAATATTTGCAACACCCTAGATCTTAAGGATCCCATTTTCTTCTGGGAAGTAAAAATTATCTTTTTAACCTGTAACTTTCTATCAGTTTTTTCTTTCTCTGTTACATACTGGAAGTTTCCCTGCAATTAAGTTTTTGAAAGTAAATCCTGTCTTTCTGGACACAATTCAGCTGAATCTTTTCTCATGCAGTGTGAGTTTTAGGTGTGCCATTGGGGATAAATCTGATCCAATAGTTATTCCAATGTTAACTAATTATTAGCATTCCAGTAGTTTCCAAAATTCAATTTAAAAAGCTAGGGGCAATTTAAAAATAAAAATTAAGCAAACTTTCTCAATATTCTTTACTAGTGAACTTTTGTCTTATGTCCAGTGTATGGGAATTTTATATTTATTACACATATAGATATATAGGGTAAACCCCCAGATTTTCTTAAGCAAACTTCCTTTCTACATAGTTGCAGAAATAGTGCTGAATCCTTAAGCAATCTCTGAGGATGTTATTTCATTTTCTGCCTCTTTCTCCCCATCCCATCTCTTTCCTCCAGCTATTAACAACAGAGTGATTAGGGGGAAAAAAAGTAAAAAGAACCCTCTAATACTTTAATTTTAATATTATTTAATAAAACTTCCTTAGTAAAAAAAAAGTACATTACTTCTAAATTATAAATTTTGCAATTAGTATTTTTTTACATTTTTAAATAAAATCAAATAGTCACGTCCAAAATGTAGCAACATACAGCTTTTTTATATTTTTTATATATTGTCTTTCCTTCAGGTATTGGAACTTTTTAGTAACTTGAACACTGCAGTAGTTAATTTCCTTTAAGATAACAAATAAATAAACCTGGACACTTTATTGATTCAATCTACCCTATTTCATGTACAATTTCTTGTACATAAGCTTGAAAATATTGAACTTAGATGCAAAAGTAGCACTACTGTCAACTTCTCTCAAATAGTGGTGAAGATCCTCTTCCAAAAGATCTGAACACTTCAACTTCTTTTTGAGTATGGCCTAAAATGTAACTCTGAACCAACTTCATTAATTGTGTGTGTATGTTAAATACCTCAATCTTTTCTTAAATGGTTCCACCAAATAGACCAGGTAAGATTTAAAATCATACCTTCTCCTAGAGAAAACAGTAATTTTCTTGGAAGCTTAGTAACATAGTTCATAAAACCCTATGGAACTCTGTGTTGAATACTCTCAGTGCTCTTTTGACATGATGATGTATTAAATGTCTCATAGTCTGAGCCACAGAGTGATACTCTCTGTCTCATAAAGGACATGACTAAACAAACTGCTGCTATTACATGAAGACAAGGAGCCCACATGCATGGCTCTTCTAAGATTTGTTTAATTGAAAAAAACATACGAAAATATATGAGTTATATACATGAATTATAATAACTCCGGGGCCTCTAGTGGTCTAGTGGTTAGGGTGCAGGACTCTCACCACTGTGACCCGGGTTCGATTCCCGGCCCCCCGGGCAGATGGAGCTCGTTAGCCCTGTGTGGCAATCCATCTAAGAGAAGGTCACTCTAAACAAACCTACGTTCTGAGACCCTCACTGCCACTGTCCGAGTTTCACAGGCAATCCATCTAAGAGAAGGTCACTCTAAACAAACCTACGTTCTGAGACCCTCACTGCCACTGTCCAAGCGTGCTTGGCCCCGGCAGATGAACCTCAGGATTAAAGAGTGGGCTCAATTCAGCGCAAGCTGTGTCTCACCTAAAAAAATCCACTGCGCAGGCTCGAAGGGTTAATGACCCTTCCCAAATCTTCGCTCGCAAAGACTGGCCATTATTATATAATAACTCCATACAAGACTGATAAACTTATTTCTACTTCCAAAAAGCTTTAAAATTATTTTAAGTGTTGTTTCTTTTCATTAAAAAATAATCTCTTTTTCTCTCATAAATATTCTCAACCAAATGATACACTTTCCAGCCACTCTGCCCCCAGGCTCTAGTGCTGCATGGGGTGATTGTGATTAAAAAGTAGCCGTCCTGGCTGCCAGGGCACTGTTGACTCATATTCAACTTGTTGTCCACCAGGACCCCCAGGTCCCTTTCCATGGTGCTGCTCTTCTGCATCCAGGATTACCCCATCCAACTTATCTTTGTTAAACCTCATACAGCTGGTGATTGCCCAGCCTAGACATATCAGAATGTCTAGGTCTCTCTGCAGGGCTTTTCTACCTTTTAGGAAGCCAACAGCTAATCCCAATTTAGTATCACTGGTAACCTTAGTATACTTTTGAATCCTGTGTCCAGATTATTTATGAAGATGTTGAAGAGAACTGGTCCCAAGATGGAACCCTGCAGAACCCCTCCCTGAACATAAAGGGCCCCCTATTGAAGAAAAAAGATATAATTCTCTGTTTATGAAACCTCAACTCTGAGCCTTCCTTTCCTGATCAAAAGAGGCAAACCAAGACAAATTATGAGATGTGTTCCATATGGGATGTAAATCCTGTGCTAGGCATTCAGCAGATATCATCAAATTTAATTAGGGTCTTACTCCGTAGATAGGCTGTCAAACTGAAAAGGTGGAAGTGTGCTTGAAGTGCTTGAGCAAGCAGGTTACCCCATTCTGAAATATCAGAATGTTGTTGCCTTTCTGTAGCCCATTAATAGTGACACTAGAATATGAAGGGACAGGAAGAGGATGTCACAAAACTCCTGATTAGAGAATGTTAATCCTCACTTTCTTTGTGCGTGTTTAAAGAATGCATTTTCTTTATTGGGTGATTAAGTAGATGGCACCAAACAGAGAATAATATGTAATTTCATTTAACAGTAAAAATCCAGGTTTTTCATAGTGCAACAGATTGTATTTATCTCTGTGGTCTAATTAAAAAGTTAAACATTAGCATTTTGTTGCTACCTCAACCACAAAATTATGCAGCTTGAAAAACAATAGTTAAGGGGTATCCTAGTGGTTGATATTTCCAAGCGTGACATGAAACATATGCTCCTAGGAATTCAGTCTCCTTGAACCATCATTGTCTGCAGTATGAGCACATACAGAAAGATACCTATATATTCTGTAATGCATGAAGGTCCTTGTGTTCAGTAAACAGCTGGCAAAATACACACTTGTCAAGAACTATTTTGACAACTTAGACAGTTCCGTTTAGTGTGGAGTATCTTTTATTGCTGCCAAGTCAAGGCCTGCATAGTAGCTTCAAGTTTCTTCTCTGTTACTTTTCCCCTCTAACAAAGACAATAATTTTATGACTTTTCCTTTTTATTTTTTCCCCTTGATTTCTTAGTGTTTATATATGAACATATATATGTGTTTATATATGAACATATATGAATATATATGTGCTGAGGGAAATTTTACTTTTGCAGAATATATTTCTATAATCAATTTGCAATATGTTGTGATGAGCTTTCCTGGACACATAGATCACATAAAGTTTAAATTTTACATTTCAAGAACAACATAGTAGAGGACAACTAAAGTGAACTATCTTTGAAAGTCAAGGGTGCAGAATGCCTCAGAATTGCCATATTGTATTGCCCAGCTAATCTAATACACTGTCTCTGATGACGGGCCAACTGGAATAATCAGAGACAGATGCAGAATATTCTGAAACAAACAAGAAATTACCTGTCCAAGGGAAAAAAGTATTTCTATCTGCTGTCATATTGTGGTTAATTTATATCTTAGATTTTATGGGCATATAATAATTTTAAATTATTTTATCCTCTACCACATAACTATGAACTTTCTTACATTCTGTATAAAATTCTTATAGGTAACAGTACTCCTCTTGATGCAGTATTATTGTCTGGAAATGAATCACATTAGTCAATTTTTTGTCAAGTAAAATTAAATTATCTTTTTTCAGTTTTAAATGTATTGCCCTTGACTTCCATTGATTGTTCAGGTTCCCAGTTTACCATGTCAGCAATATTATTATGTAATGTGACATAAAAATAACAGCATTTTCCTACTGTATCATCTTAAAATATAGACCCCCCACTCTTGTTTTCTTTTTTTCCTACGCTCTAGTAGAGCTCATGGTGATTACATCTGGTATCAATGTTATGTTCCTACTATGAAAAGGCAGAGAAGAACAATGCCTTAAATAGTCCAAAATAGCTACAAGTCTGTCAAATATAGGTAAGGGATATAATAATATCTAATCCATTTTTCATTATCAAGTGAGGTGGCAGGTAAGTTGTAGAAATTATAAATTAAAGTTTTCTTCATTTTTTTCTGCTCCATTTAAATGTAAATTTGCCTTGTTTTTCCTTAAAATTCAAACTGTGAAGACAGTAGTTTCATATTCAATCAAATAACTTTTATCTGAGACATTCTGAAATTCAAAGGTTATGGACCTTGAGGTAATGTGTCCAAAGAAGGTCTACATTTAGATGAGGGCAGAACATAATTGCTAAGGATTTAAGAATACAATAGATTTTCTGCAGGAGATGGCAACCTAGCTATAATTTATTCTCTTATCTATCCCTCTTCCTTACTGTTTAAATAGCATGGCAACAATGGAATTAGAGTTGATATTTATGGAGTAAAAGTTTCATTTAGTTTCTTTATTTTTCCTATCTTATTTTAGGATGCTACATATAATTCTTGGAACAGAGATAAAACTCGAATACCTACACCTATTTTTTTTTTTTTAACAGACAAATAGAATTCTAAAGAAACACAGTCTGGAAGGGTCTTTTCTAGAAATATAATAGAACTTGTGTTGGTGATTTCCAGGGCAAGAAAGTCAGGATAGTTAGATTTGTATATTTAAGCTAGGTGGAATCTATTTACTACTTGATTATTCTGATGGTAACTACTTATTGCTGAAAAGTAAAAAAAAATGTGGATGTTGTCAAAAGAAGTAACGGCTTTTTTAGGAGACCATGGTATATTTTGATTAGAATGTTAAACACGTAGTTTGAATGAAGGTAAATAATTCTGTTCATACTGTTTCTTAATCCAAAGAAACAAAAAAAGGATCAAAATATTAAGAACAGATTATAACAATAACTGAATTCTCAACAGAATCACAAAGTCATTGTTTGTCACCCAGACACACAGATGAATTTTAGAATACTTAATACAGACATTGATTACAGTGCTCTCCAGAGAGTGAACAGAAAAAAAAATCACTCTATTATTGAAGACACATTTAAAAATCTATTTGACTGCATTTCTTCTTTTATTTTCATTCCTTTCAGAGAAGTTTCTGATAGTGTAAAATTAATATCCTCAATGGCTTAGTCCACTGGAAGACACAGTCAGAATTACGTAGCAGATGTCACCAAATAATAATAATAGCAACAGGCATATAGTTCTGAACTTAAAAGAAGGGTGTATGTAATCACTCGTGAAATATATTTTCTACAAAGTAGTAGATTTTATTTTTAACATAGTCTAGTCATACAAAAATGGAAATAATATTGTCAAGACAGCTATATTTCAGTCAAGACTGAAATCTTCAATACCTATTGCTTTTTCTTTTGTATATAAAACATGCTGTATTCAAAGGCAGAAAGCAATGGGACAATTACTTTTGTTTTAAAATATATGTGATGCTCAACACCTGAGCATACTCTTTCTTTCCCTCTACTATTTTTTTTGTTCTTTTGAACATCAAATGATTCTTTTACACATAAACATGGATTTCCTCAATCTCCACTCTGACTGGTAGGATCACTGGTAATTTTCTGGCATAACATGCTTTCCTACTAAAAAAAATAAATTCTCATGAGTAAAACTAATGTCTTGACAATAGTGATCTCCTAAGCATAATAATTGGTTGTCTAAAAGAAACAATTGAGCTATTAGAGAACTCATTTAGGATTGAAAAACAGCTTCAGAGTCTGTTACTCCTTTTTCTAGTCAAGCATTTAAGTGTCAAATTTCCACATTTCCAAATAGTAGCCTGGTTTTCTAGCAGTTGTTATTCCATGAAAACCTTTGATATCATTGTCTCCCTGTAGAAGTGTTCTATTTTATAAAAAAAATTAAAAAATTAAACCTTGTCTGAATTAAGGTCACAAACCTGTAGTATTTCCTATAGATAATTATCTATTTGAATACCAAATTCAGGAAAATGAAAATTCTGACTCTTTCCCTCTTGAACCTTCTAAAAATATGCAAATTTTTGTGGGGACATTTTTCAGATGTGAAAGGAACACATAAACAAATTCAAACAAATTGCTATACAGTAGGAAAGACTCATACAGACACATACTTTTAACCCATTGCAAAAAAAGAGCTTGCTTGTTCTTTCAGTGAAAGGAAACAATAAACCTCTCATTTTTCTTATTTACAGAGGCACATGGTAATTACTATGGAGTAGCTGAAACAGTGTAAATTGGCACCCTTATTCACTGTGAGTTAATCATTTAGTGTGATTAATCATTTAGTGAAATAAAGACTGGGCAGGTGGCTACAAAAATGGCAACACAGTATTGTATTTCATAAATATTGTCTACATCAGTATATTTCAAAATTGGATACTATTATTAGTGCCAGATTAGATGTTACTAAAACTAAAACACCCAGATCCTTGAATGAGAAATCAAAAGAAACTGCAAAATTGATATGCTGCAAGATATGGTGTTAACTAAAGTAAAAATAAAATTGATGGCTGTTAATTTGGTGCTCTTTGTAATAGGCAGTTTCTCCACCAGCTATCAAAACCATAGGGAATACTAAGGAACCTTGAGAAGGTTCAGACTTCATTCTGAACTGTAAAGAAAACTAGAAAGTACTTATTTATTTAGAGACCACATGCTGTCTGAAAAGAACTGCACTATCTGAGTTGTTTTTGAGTTAAAAGAACACATATGGTTAGAAATATTGCTATAATATAGATCAGGATGACTTTCAGAGACATGGGGCAGAAAGACAACACTCTTGCGAGGAACTCAGTACTATATCATGAGCTTCTGAGTTTAACCTGTTGATGATTACTGTTACCATAGCAACTTCCAAGATCTTTGCACCTAGAAAGACTGTCCTTGGAATCCTCTCATCTCTGAAGGGTAATAAAACAAATATATTGGATTTATCTCAGTTTTATGCATATTTTATTTAGATTTCTACTTATAACTTAGTGATCCCTCTTTGTTAACTGAAATGAATATTTCATGAAAGTCATCTGACAAGTGTCATCCTGCAATGGGCACTCATTTTATGGTGTTACACCCTCGTCCAGAAGCTCCACACTTTTACTGGTTGTACAATTTAGTTTTAGACTTCAAGAGATTTCACCCACATGAACCCATACAAAGTCTTAGATTCTTTGATACCTTGAGTTCACGTCTGGAGAAAAACTACACATTTTTCTCTGAGAGATTTCTTTTAATTTGGTAAGCAAATGTGTGCTTTGGCAAAAAAGGCTTTACAGAGATAACATGCAAACCAAGGAAAAGCATTTCACTATAACAGCCAGTACAAAGAACCCAAGGCACAAAAGTATTGCACTTAATAGCAAGTGACTAGGCAAGCACTAATCCAAACTTAAGTGAAATACAGACAAGAGGTGTTTGCGTTGCCCACAAGGTAAAGGAAAGAGAGATTAAGAGAAGAAAGAATAAAGAGAGAAAGAGAGGAGAGAGACATATTAACCACTCTGGAGGTCACATGTTGACAGGTCAGGAGGGCAGAGGCCAAGGGAAGATAGAGACCATGTGCATGTCCATTTATAGACTCTGGCTATTGTGGCCACTCCCTCTAGGTGGGACTTTTGGTTCATTGCCACTCACTGTCTCCCTAGTCAAAGCAAGGGGTTCCAGAGACAATTAGAGGCTCCAGGGAGTGTGGTGTGGTTGGGTCACCGGGCAGACCTTAATGACAGCCCAGCCACATGGCTTTCCCTGCCATGTGTTCTGTGTGGGTGCAGCCATGTGGGCTACAGGCTTAGGCCTAACCCCTTCCTCTCCCATCGCACCCAGACAATATGATTTATTAGACTGGTGAGATACAAATCCGGTCTCTGACATATGGACCACATATCTGAACTGAATGGCATGGGTATTTGTAGCAGTTTATGTTAGAGGAAGAGTGCTGAAAGGCATTATGGGATTTGTAGTCCCCTGGTACTCTATTGCACATGCTCAATGGAGTGCTCAAATGTGATTGGTTGAGAAGGTCACGTTATGACGTGTGATGGTTTGAAGTGCATATATAAGCCCTTGTTGTTCTTAATAAATTTGATTCTGTTGCTTGCACTGTGAGTGGCTGAGTCTGTGCCTCAATGCTGCAGGTATTCATGACAGATAATCAAATTCAGTGCCTTAAAGTATCCCAATTATCTGCTTTCTAAAATACTGAAAGGGCAAAAGTCTGGATTTGTGGTAAAGTCATACTCTTTTTCTTTATTTATTAACAGATTAGAAACAGTACTCTTATAAAAACTAAAGGCAACTTCCCATCATATTTTTTCTTCTGATTTGCTGAATGGCAATCTTGATATATACTGTCAATGATTATTCATCACAAGTTTTCAAATTACACTTGGATGAGGTATTCACATTTGACACCAGAATTAGGATTTCCAAAGATTTCTTCTTTAAAAGTAAAAATACTAAAATCCTGATTTATCAATTTACTTATGTCTTCATTTCAATAGTTAAAACAATCTGCAAATGCAGGCACATAACTCACCATGAGTTCAGAGCCCTTTGTTTTAAAAATCTTCAGGAAGTATGTTTCTAGATCTATCAACTAATGTTGTCTCTTAGCCTATAAACTTCCAGTATAAATCCTATTGCAGAAGTCAGAAGACCACATTTTAATGTTAATATAATGCTTTAAAAAGCCCCAACAGAACATGAAGAGAAAGTCAAAACCACAATACAGGAATCAAAGACATATCAGTCACTGAGACCAGTAGACTCCCATGACCCTATTATAGCATGTTTATTGAAACTGGTATTTGTTTTAACCTGTTTCAAACTAGCCTTCACAGAACAAAGAGACCTTTATTATTGTGCTTGACTGCATTTAAAGAGATAGAACAGAGATGTTCTGAGAGGAAAAAGGAGGTTAGTTAAACCAGTTGAGCCTCCAAGGGGGAACCTGTATGGACAACGCAGCTGAGACTTGTATTGTTTTCTCTTTCTAGAACAATACTGGGAATGATGCCAGCACACCTGCACTAGAAATCAAGTTTGTCATGAAAGGACTGCTTATCCTTCTTGTAAAAGTAATCATGGCCAGTATGAACATAAGGTACATAGGCTTGAAACCCCACTTCTTCCACAGGGTGGAAACCCTCACTTCTTTTATTTGTGCTATTCAATAATGTAACTATAGACAGTTCTGCACTGTATATACTTCTCAGTTGGGGATGAAATTACTGTGGCAGCAATTATAAGGTAAGGAGATGAGGGCACTCAACTTACTATGTGTCTCTTCTAATTGTTTTCCTGTTGTTCTAACAATCCATTAAATCTTCATGCCAATTGCTGAGTTCTATTTCCATTTCACATTAAAAACTCTTCACCTGCATAGGTGCTAGTTTTGCTGAACATTATCCTTAGATGAGTTCCTATTAGAAATAAGGGATCGATTTGTTTACAGTAATAGGACTTCTTACTGAATTTCTCAATGCCATGTACTCTCAGCACAGAAAAGCTAAGTAGTACCAGAGAATAATCCTGGGAAGCTGAGCTGTGTCAGGTTTGTTGCTAAATTAGTAGTGTTTGGAATGCTTTTGTCTAGCTTTGGTCACTAATCCACCAGTTTATGAGTTTTGCTTGTCTGTTAGCGTGGGGCTATTTTGATTAAGTGGTTTCAATGCATCTGTTCCATTTTAGATGAGAACAGAGTTTAATAGCATGATTTTTGCTGTGCTGGTTGGCTTCAGTGCAGGTTGGCTTCAGTGTAAGAATATGATTGAGTTCATTTGATTAAGTAGCAAAGACATACACTGTGCATCTATGAAAGGAGTGAGTCAAAGCTGTCTATTCTCCTTGACGCTTCTCCCTGTGTCCATACTACCGAATGCATATTTTTCATTAAGTATTTTAGAAGGTAGTCTGAGTTCAGGCTGCTTACAAATTATGGGAAGATATGCTGTCACGTCTAAAAGAGACTTTTCATAACAAGGCACTAGTCTTCTTGACAATATCCAGGCAACTGTTTTTTTTAAACAATACAATGTGGAAGAAAGGTAAATGTTGTAAGTGTTATTGCATTTAATAACTATTGATGGCTAGACAACATTTATGGTACTAAGATATTCATCTAGATTTTTTGCCCAAGAGGGGAATACAATACACATTGGTATGTGCGTAGGTTTCCCATAAAACTCTTGTAATAGCAACTCTAGAAGCATGATGCCGAGGAAGAATTGCCTTGGCTAATCAAATAAAATGCAATGGAATTAAATGTAGGTAGATTTAAAATACCATCCCTCTGCAAAACCTTAATGTCTAACTCCAGGTTGCTTTACTTGACTCAGATTTTGGTCCTGATCTTCTGATTTTGAGTTCTCTAGTAGCCTTTCTTCACAGTACATAGCTGTTGAAAAGGAAGGATCCTCTGTTTTTTTTCCACATATATTTTTATCCAGTAGATCACTCATTTGATACTTTTTCTGGATGTGGATATTTTAAAGCTATTTTTTTGACATTGCACACTATGTTTGAAGCAAGAGTGAGCCTCCTTTTCCATGAAACCCAACCCTGTGCTTGTCATATAATTTATTAATTTCAGGTAGACATACATTTATATTCAATCAGAAAGTTTATGCTAAAGGCCATTTATTGTATTTCCTTCTGCTCTCAACTGTGCTTTCAAATTTCTACCAAATAATTTTCTATTGAGTTTTCCTATTATATCATATTTTCAGTGCTCCAATATTGCCATCCATATGCATGTTTATTTTACTCGAAGTGTAGTCTCACCTAGGAAGACCTAAATTTTTTTGTCATCCCAGCCAAAGCTATGAAAACAAAACATAAGGAATCTCTTCTCATTTTGTGGGAAAAAAAATTATTTTCTACTAGAAATCCCTTGTTCTTGTAACATCCAAGGCTTTAATCTTCATGACAAAACTAGTGCAAATTTTTAATTTGCTAGACTGGAGGAAAAAATTTAAATCTTCAAAGGCAACAGGTTGGGTGTTTTGTTTGTTTTTTAACATACATAATATATTTTTTGAGTGCAGTTATCTGAAGCCCTGTTTAACTTTTTTCTTCCTTGTAAATTCTCATCCAAGTAAATAAACATAAAAACGCAAATAATGAAATTTTTACATAATACTGAATCATTAAACCTCCATTTTAGTCACACAGAATTAAGGAAAATGAGGTATAATATATATAATCTCCTATGGAAAGAACTTGATGTGATGAGAGGTGTATGAATGTTGTTAATATTGATCTATTCTTTTCAAGTAGTTGCTAAGAAAATACGAACATTCCAACACAGATTAATTCTTTTTTATTATAAACACAGTAGCTGAATTCACTGCCAGACTACAACAGGACAAAAAATTTCCATGAATTTGTGGCCGACAAAGGGTGATTGCAGCTAGCAGCTACTCATATACTGAAAGTGAGATAATTGACCCTAACTGTGCTGAATTACTGTGAATAAGCACCTGGGCAAAGCTGCCAGCTGGATAGAAAAAGCAGTCCTGTGCAAATACTAGTGCTGAACTGAAACTTGTGTAAAGTATGTAAGGTTGCTTTTATCTTTAAAGTGGATTGTTTAATAGAGATCAGGGCATAAGAATAAATGCTGAGAATATATTGATTTTCAGTTCTAACTTTTCATGTGGTTTTGCCATGGTGAATATTCTTTATGTCCTTCCCTGGTGTTATGGAAGAATAGTCTTTTTCTTTACAATATGGTACAAAATTACTTTTATGTTCTTCTTTGTACTGTTAACTTAAGGACCTTGTATTTCTTCACAGATTGCTGTTACCTCAATTTTTGCCATCTGATGTTGAAATCCAGAAGCATATTTGGGAAAAACTGAAGTATGGCTTTTTATTACTGTGAAATTTGTAGTGGCGTCTAGTACCAAAAGAAGTTTACATCTTTTATGGATAAAAATGTTTAGAATATTAACCCATAATATACATTACAGTAATAGCACTCATACACTGCAATTTATTGAAACAATGTTATGTTCCAGCAGAAATATAGCTTAGGTTGATCAGATATACTGAGGAAAGTCAGTGATTGTGGCATATATCCAAAGTACTGTATGTAAAAAAGTGATTATTTTTGTTTATCAGAATGTATGTAATTTGATATATATTTTGTCAACTAATTTGATGTTGATAGTTGGTGGATTTCAATAAGAATAAAATTAGCAGCCAGTGGTGAAACCCAGCAATATATCCAGTTGGAGGCCTGTCACTAGTGTTGTCCCCCAAAGTTCAATACCAGGCCCAGTGTTGTTTAATTTATCAATGACTTGGATGAAGGGGTAGCTGCCTCCTCAACAAGTTTGCTGATGACACAAAGCTGGGGGGAGTGGCTGATACCCCAGAGTGCTGTGCAGCCCTTCAGAAGGGCCTCGACAGATTGGAGAGATGGGCAGAGAAGAACCACCTGATATTCAACAAAGGCAAATGCAGCGTCCTCCACCTGGGGAATAATAATCCCATACACCAGTACAGTCTAGGGGCCAACTTGTTGGAAAGCAGCTCTGTGGAGAAGGATCAGTGGGTCCTGGTGGACGACAAGCTGTCCATGATCCAGCAGTGTGTCCTTGTGGCCAAGAAGGCCAATGGTATCCTGGGGTGCATTAGGAACAGCATTGTCAGCTGTTGTAGACGACGGGATAAAGACACTTTTTTTCTGTAAAAATTCAGAAAATAAACTATATGCTGCTTGCCTTTCCATACCTACGTCAGCATTTGCACAAATATAACTTAGGTAATTAGAAGCCAATGATGAGCTTAGCTTTTGTAATATGTATGAAGCTAATTAGTAACCTTTATAAGCACAAAGCATGCAGCAATAAAGTTGGATAAGTTATTGATCAATTTTGTGGTCTAAAAGTGTCTTTATCCCGTCGTCTACAACAGTCAGCAGGTCGAGGGAGGTGATCCTGCATCTCTCCTCAGCCCTAATGAGACAAATCTGGAGCGCTGTGCCCAGTTCTGGGCTCCTTAGTATAAGAGATCCTAGAGCAGGTCCAGTGGAGGGTAATAAAGATGATTAAGGGACTGGAGCATCTCTCTTATAAGGACAAGCTGAGGGAGCTGGGCCTGTTCAGCCTCAAGAAGAGGCATCTGAGAGCAGACTTCATCAATATCTGTAAGTATTTGAAGAAAGGATGTTAAGAGGATGGAGCCAGACTCTTCTTGGTGCTTGCAATTTCAGTTTTTATTTGGTATCCGGATTTATTTTTATATGTGCTGAACAAAAGATTTCTTTTTTATGTCACCTGTTTTCCTCTCTATTCAGGACACTGAAAAAAACCCTACCAGGTAATGCAGAGTATATGTATAAATAAATCACAGGTTGATCTGCATTTATGTAGAGATAGCACTTAAAAATTTTCACAGTCTCAGCAGTAATCACATGAAAATTTGTCAGGCAGAAGAAGGGACATGAATATTTGAAAATTAGTATATGATTATCACACAAATATGTGTGACTTAACCAGAACCATTATCAAGTATGACTACCAATATGTGGTATTGCCTTTATGCCTGTCTGCTTGCATATAAAAATGATTTCTGACTTCTAGATTTTGAATGTATTATTTTGCTTTTCCAGTCTTCCATTTAATTCTTATGAATACTGTCCATCTAGAGTGTCCTTCAGCAGCAAGTTTGAGAGATCTATTATCTATTGCATGAGTAATTTTTTTTCAAGCCAAGTTTTTGAAACCTAACTCCAACTATTTGCATTTGTCATCCCTGACTATTTATGGGTGAAAATTAGGGAACACTGATCTCTGTTCACTTTCTCTGGTCTCCTTTTGATTTTGTATCTCTGTCATACTTCCCTCTCAGTAGTCACTATGCTGAACAGACTTGGGCTACGTATCTGGTTTACTGTGCAAAAGGTGTTCTATAGTTCTGAACACTGTTTTTCTCTGAGATTTTTCTCTTCCTACTCTCTCTTTTTTGAGATGGGTAGAACAGGATTTCCATGTATTCAAATTAAGACTCTATGGACTGAATTAATTATTTCTCTTTTGTTCTTTGTTTCTTTCCTGATATTCCCAGTATTTGATGAGTTTTTTCACTGTCACTGAGAACTGAGACAACCTGTCTAATGTTGACTTGGAGACTTTGTTCCTGAGCAGTAAATCAGCTCTGACACCATAATTTTATATGTGAAAATAAGATTTTTCTTCCCTGTGTTTATTTTTTTACTTATGTTTATTTTATTTCACATATACTTGGATCCCTCGGTCCCTTAAATTTATGTAGTGTTTCTGCACACCTTCACAATCTGTCCTTATCCTTACCGTTATTAATAATTTGAGATCAACTTTCTGCTCATTCCCTTTTCAGGGTCATTTGTGAATATGCTAAACAACATAGACCCCACCACAAATCTCCAATGTATTCCACTGGTGATCTTCCTTTAGTAGAAGACATGACCATTTACTCCTGCTTTTGATATCCAAAATTTTCATCAACCAGTAAATCCTCCGTGTGTTATTTGACTTTTCTGTGGTGTGTTTAAGGCTGAACTGAGAAAAGATAGAGAACAAAAAAGTATAGGCATATGGCACACATCTACAAAAAACCCCCAACACCCTCCATTCTCCAACAAGAAAACAAAATTATTAAGAGCAACCAAAAACCCTTCAACAATATCTGTGAGCACACGCAACTCACTTAAAATCCATGGAGCTCCATACACAAATGGCAGAAAATTCAACCACTTGGTATGAAAATAAAAAGTTTGCAGAAGATATTAATATGGGTGGTTTTTTCCTTTTTTTACAGGTTAGGATAATTTTCAACTATGGAGAACTTCTTCAGATCAATTTTAGGACAACAGTTAAAGAAATTCTTCCTCCCAGAGTTCACTGTGGAGAATGGAAGATAAAAAATAAAGACAAAAATGGAGGTGGAAATATTTGTATATACAATATTAAGCTTAAGCAAATGCAGTGAAAATTCTTCATTCTGGTCCTTTGGAAATAATTAATTCTTTCTTGGTGACCAGAAATAACTTGCAAGAAGGCATTAACTTACCAGGCCAAGAATTCAGAAGTCAAAGAAGAAAGCTTAAAATTGTCCCTCTAGTTGAAGTCACAGGGATGTTCATACTAAAAAAAAAAAAACAACTGTTTCTACTTTTTCATCCATGGCAGCTATTTTTATAGGACTGTTTTGCTGGGAAAAAAAGTTTAAAACCCTCCTAAATTCCAGGGTATTTTTAGTTTTTGAGCTTGGTCGGACCTTCAAATATACATAAACTGGCTGCAATAAGAATTTTTCTAACTGATTACTTCTTGCTGTTATTTCATTCTTTATATATTTAGCTCCTAAGACATTTATATTCAAACATCATCTGGTGCCATGGGCATGGAGGGTAGATCTAAATGCCCTCTACTACTACTAAGGTTGAATCCTAAGTGCTATAAGTGGTTTTAGCAGCTGTCAGTGATATCATACAAAGTATCAAAGACATGGAAGATGACAGACATGAGGTTCTTCATAAAATCATCTCCAAATGAATATATAAATCTTTACACATATAACTTTCTGTTGCTAGCAAGCTCATATGTATGACCTGTAAGTGTTTTGCTTTGTCCACAAACAGATTCAGTTGGAGACAGGGAAGTTAGCATGAAGGAAATTGGTGGTGTTCTGCACAAATATTTTAAATGCTCTTCCTTTATGCAGGTTTCAGAAGAGCTGGGTAGGGATGTCAGACAGAGATTTTATGTCTTGTGGCCTGACTAATAATTGAAAAAAAAAAAGGAACCTTGTTTTCAAAGCTGGTGCTTCATGTTTCCATGGTAACCAGAGCATTCACTGATATCAAGGTTTCTATTTTGTTATCTTTTAAAACTCATTTTTATTGTTAGTATATTTCCCATGTTTTGACTTAAAAGTGATAAGTTGTAATATTTACTAAATTATATGATGGATGTCTCAAGGGACCATGCTATAAAGAATATTTGTTTAATTTCATGGGCATTGTTTAGGCACATAACAAGGAGCAGGGGGGGGAAAAAAAGAAAGGTTTGATTTCTGAAAAAAACACAGCTCTACAATAATTGCAATCTAGTTAGACCATTCACACTGGGAGTCCTATGTTTGCAGTGTCTCAGAGTTAAAGCATTTGATCAAAAGGCCAAACACATTATCATGCTATTACTGATAGCAGGGTCATGGGGAAAAATAAAGCTCCCGATCTTCATTATGTGCAAAGAATCTGCCATTGTTGCCTTCCGTTGTTAGTATGAACGCAAAACTGTCACCACTTAGGAATGTAGTACAAATTTTATTTTTCAGTCTGTTCTTTCTTATTTTAAGATGTCTAATATTTAATCTTGAAGTTATGAGTTACTAAAGAAATGCCTTTTTTATCCTTACCTTTTCAACTACTGAAATTTGAGAAAAATGCTGATGAATTTTTTTTTAATACTCCGGCTTTTTTAGAAGATACATTGACATCAATCACATAAGGGGGATTGTGTGACAGAAGGCTACTATGACTTTCAGGACTAATTCAGAGACAATGGCAATAAATCTCTGAAGAGACAGGGGCTTCCTTTGTTCTGAAATTACTACACCAGTTCCTATAAAGCATAACTCCCATCTTTGATATCTCCTGATCTTCCTTTCTCTGTATAATACCTTTTATGAATGCTTTACTCAGGTGTAAAGCACCTTTTCCTCATTCTGCAGGGAGTCAAGATGTTAAAAGGCATTTTGACACCCTATGACATTGGGCATTCCAGTTGGATATTGTATTGGTAAATTTCAATTAATTTTTGACTCTAGATTAGAGTTTCTTTATATATTTACTACTGGCTTATTCAGCAACAGAAAAAAAAAAAAATCAGAAACATGAAGAAAGTATTTATTAGAAAAATATAAATCCCCTTGATATACAGTAGACTTAGGGATAACCAGGCTTTCATTGTATTTTTTTTCTTGGTGATAGGTTGTTACTATGTCACACACACTAAAACCCACTTTATTCCTCTTCCACATTGTCTTCAAATACAACTTCTTTCCAAGGAGGACAGACATGGGTGGTTACTACGTGTGAACTGTGCAGTCAATCAAGTCAGTCATGTTCCTTTTCTACACAGAATATATGCTATGATAGCTGCTGTTCCTATTTACACTGAAGGAACCAGTGTTTATGTGTTTTCACTCATGCTTCCTTTTTGAGAAACATTTTTTTTAAAATGGCTGTGTCAGTGTTTACACTAAAAAAACCTGAAACTAATATACATGAACTCACAATGACCATGTGTCTCAGTTTAAAGAGACTGGAGTGTTTTGCTATGGAGCTGTGAGGTAGACCAAATTTCTCTCTCTCAGCAATTTTAAGTCCGAAATTAAGAGGTTCTAATTGAGGAAGTATGGAAAAAGGAAGAAATAACAACCCTTTATTAAAGTCTATATGTATATTGGCAAAAACAGTAACAGAACACAAAAACAACTAAGCAATAATCCTGTACCCAAAAGTTCCCCTCAAAAAGGAAACAGTCTGATATTCTCTGTCCTCTAGCGCGGTTCTAATCACGGTTGGCGGGAGCACTGTTGGATCACTGGAAGTGCAGAGCCTGCAGTTCCTCAGTGTTGGTTGAGAGGGGGAGCTGTTGGGCTCCGGTTGTCGCTGCGTGGGGGCCCTGGATCACGGGAGAAGCCAGAAAATGGAGATTTTTCGCCCCACACCGAGGAGGGGAAGGGGAACAGGGGAACAGGGGAAAGAAGGGCGGTTTCCTTCCCACTAAACTCACATTGACTGTGGCTCGCTGTGATCAGGACTCCCCCTTTTTCGTGAATGAGCACAAACTCTCCGATGAATTCTGAGCAGATTCGGGCTGGGAACAGGGCAGCACACAGGCAAGCTGAGGCTGGAAAACAGCCAGATGACCAGGTCGAGAGCAAAACAGCCTCCGAGCTTTTCCAACACACCTTGCCCCCGTTAAAGCAAAAAGTGAAGTGTCCCCAGTTTGCAAGGAGAGGAGGAGAAAAAACTCCTCTCCCCTCCCTGCAGTTTTGGATGGGCCATTAGTCTGGAATGCAGGTTGGCCAGCTAGTTCTTT
Source organism: Lepidothrix coronata (assembly GCF_001604755.1). Taxonomy (NCBI): domain Eukaryota; kingdom Metazoa; phylum Chordata; class Aves; order Passeriformes; family Pipridae; genus Lepidothrix; species Lepidothrix coronata. The sequence continues at coordinate 1,524,744 of NW_016690184.1, forward strand.
TGTATAGTTAATTACCCCTTCCCCCTCCTCATTCAACCTTCTTCTCTTACAGTGGGGCAGGAGAAAGGAAAATTTCTGCTTGGATTTTTAGAACAAGTAAACCTATGAAATCATGTCAGAGTACAAAGCATTATTATTATGATTTATTACTGTTATTGTTATTATTGCTATTATTGTCCTTATTATTATTTTCTAATAATAGGCCAGATGTTATCATCAGGTCATGTCTGTTACAATATTGTGATTGCTGAGGAGATCTTCAACTTAGAATCATGCGATTTGCTTGAAATTGGGCTGGCAGATTTTTATATTTGTCTTATCAGGTCCTAGTTCAGGAAAGTTGCTGCAGCCACACAACACTCTCTTCTTATGCATATGTACTTAATGATGTATGTAACAACATATGTATTAATATATTCATGGGGTAGTTGTAAAGCTTTTTTGATGTTTAATAAATGAAAACAATCTTGCTTCTAAAATTCAGAGATGAGACCTATCTAACAGTCAATCAGAAAGGCAAATTGTTAAAAAAATTTATTGAAAATAAGAAAATTTAAAATGGCTACAAATGTGATATCATGTAGAAACAGGGACCTTGCATTTCCACTTGGGTTTATTTTCCAGTTTTTCTGTCCAAACTCTTGCAGAGAATTTATCATTAAAATAATAGAAAACCAGACAGATTGGCATCTTTTTCTGTATCAGTTACCAGCTTCTTTTTGAAATAATCATTAGTTTAACTTTTCCTGTATCAGCCTGCACAGTGTTTCATAGTCTGGAAGTCGTATGGTCTGTATCAATTTTAAGCAGTACAAGGCTTCAAACCTTTCCTTTGGGGAAAATTGATAATAATAAAATTGAGTGACTTTCTTGACGCGCTATAATAATGCATTATCTGTTGGCTTCTGAATTTTAAATGCTTTAATCACATTTAAGCTTTTTTACTGGTTTTGTTCCTTCAACATCAGGTGTTTTATAAATATATTGTCTTATTTTGCTATACAAGACTTTTACAAACTGTAAATTTCAGCATTAACTGCAGAGTGAGGAAGACTGCTAATGTTCTGATAGCAATATAGTCATAGAAGAGAGCTCTTCTTGAGATCTAGTCATTGCCTTTTAAATATACTCCTTAAAGAAAAAACCCAAATTTATGATTGAAAGAAAAGAGGCAAAAGAGTAGAAGAAGGAGAAATATAGGAGATGAACAGCATAATGACAGGGTAGGTGATGAAAGAGAAAGGAATAGCTAAACTGAACACATGAATGAATACAAACCCTGGGGTAAGGTCAGAAATAGAAAGCAAAACAAATAAAAAACTCTAGACTGCTACCTTGAAATTTTGAACGTTTTTTCACAGCAGATTTTGCCTTCCATTTGGTATGCATATTTTGAAAGCATTACTACAATTATATGTGATATACCATAGGATGAAAATCTAAATTTATTCATTGTATGCAGCATTCTCTGTTGGATTCAAAGGATGATTAATCAACCTTGTAGAAGTTATCAGAATAAGGAGCAGTGAATAGGGTGAAAAAACAGTGAAGTGACCTTGAATAGCTTTTAGTATTTTAAGTGAAAAATCAGATAATTAAGAAAGGTTTCACTCCTCATAAACTTTCATTAAGAGCTAGTGGCCTTAATGGTTATTGGACTGAAATGTAAAGCAATCATAGTAATCTCTGGTGACTGTGGTAAAGAAGGTTAGGATGGGCTAAATTTTGCTTTCTTAAAAAGTGAGTAATGTAACATAGGAGAATTGAAGGAGGAATTACATTTCAAGGTTCTTACTAAAGGCATAGAGGACAGTTCTGCATTCACAAATGACTGAACTAAATAGGACATAAACAGGTCTTAGAATGCTAGGTTCAAAAGATATTCAGCTTCAGGAGGATGAAGGCAAATAGTTTTTTTAATTTCAGCCAAATAATTGAACACAGTTGTTAATTTATATTAAAAAAAAAAACAAACCAAAACAAACCATCGACCAAACCCAGAAAACTGAATTGATCTAAGACAGATGAAAAGAAATGAGAAAAAACCCATATCTAAAACTCTGAACCAAAACTAAGCTATTTCCTGTATATATACTGTAGAATTTTTTCAAAAAGTGAAATGTTGTACATGATAAAATACAGATATTAACAAAAAGTTTGTTCAGTGGAAGTCTACATATGATAGGTAGAAAGAAATATTGAGTACTAACAAAATAAGAATACATCCCAACTGAATATTTGTGTTTTGTTTTAATTAACCTAATAAATGTGAATAATATGTGAAACAAATTAGGCAAAATTCTTGGGTTCTTAAATTATAAAGAAGAAAAACTTGTGATAGAAAACCAAAGTGACTTCTATCAGAAAAGATTAGAAGATGGTTTTACTTATTGTTGTAGAAAATGCTGTTCCCCGCTGTGAAACTTTGGGTCAGCTAACAAGAGGATGGGTTAAGATACACTGCATGTAGTCTGCTTTTGTGACTTGATTCCAATATATCATACATAATCGAGTAGGTTTTTGTAGGAATTCTTTATCAACTGGATACTGTTGTTGTTCAGCAAAGATGGGGCAGAATTAAAAGCTCAGTTGCTTTTATAGTCTGTTGAGAAAGCTTTCCTTCATCTAGTGTTTTCTCGACTGCCTATTAAAGTCTAGAATAAAGTGAGCTCAGAAATTTTTCATGTAGAGAAGTTATTTTGCAGTGTGCCTTTTTCTGATTAAAGCATTGCTGATCTCATTCTTTCTTTTCCTTCTTTTTCTGTCTCTTTCATTCTTTTTCATTCTTTCTTTGACAGTCTTATTACTCTCCATTTTATAAAGCCTGCTTCTTGTTAGAAATCTTTGGTATGTAGCACCTAAAAGCTGGGCAGTGAAAACACACAAATTTGTCTTTGTTCCAATTCAATAGTGCTTTTTTAATAAAGGAAATGATGTTTTGGGGAGGGAGGGGTTTATTACTTTTACTGCTTTTCTTACATTTCAGGAAGACAAACATTGCACCAGTAAGTCTGCCAACAAGTTGTTTAAGAGACAGGATTCCTTTGACTGCTTGTCATGAACAGCGTTGACATCAATCGATACCTATAACAGGTTGTGATTTTTGCTGACTTATGTTTTGTTGTAGAGCTGAAATGAACTGCATTTTATTGTGCATGTACAATACATCAACTGTCATCATTTACTCCACCTTTTTATCTTTGGTTAAGTACAAGTAGATGGACAGAAATGGAACTCAACAGGATTTTTTTCATCTCCCTCTGATAAGACTATCTTAACCCATAATATGTGTCTGTGTTCTCCTAACTAAGGCATAACTTCACCACAAAATAAATTGAATTTATGTAAATGTGTATATTCACATATAATTTTTATATAAAATAATTATGTATACAATGTGTTTGTTTAATCTGTTCAAAATAATCTCTGGTGTCAGCTCATTTCAGTTGATTAGGCATACATATAACTTCATCTAGTTTGGAAGTATCAAATTTCTTCTTGCTGTCTATATTACTCAAATTTATGATTTATTAATTATTACGTGATCCTGAAGAAAAATTGGGGGTAATGGTGTTACTTTGTTTTTAAGAGAAGGATAACATTTTGGCTTATATAGATATGTTCTGTTAGGAAGCAAATGAATTCTAGTCTGTGTAGCAATAACGTGGTAACTGCACAGCTGGGAGCAAAACAGATTGTTCTATCTCTGACCCATTTGAATGTGCAACATTATGGAGTATCATTGTTGTCAAGTCCCATTGAAGTCAATGAGCCAAGTCCCTTTTTCAAGTTAAGGGAGTTTTGCATCATACAAATAATAGGTAATGGAACAACTGCCCAAACTACTCAGTGAACAACGTACTGATCCTGAAATGCACAAGAGTAAAAAATGTATTATTTTTGCATAGCAAGTACTATATCTAGTCATATAATTTAATGTTACACAGAAACTTTAATTACAGGAACGTTATCAGAATATTGTTGATACTTGCTCACTGATCCTTTTTTTGGAAAATGCTTGAGAGTAATTGATCTGAGGTGGATACCAAATGGATACATTTTAATAATTCTGAATTGTTAAAAGTTAGAAAATACCTAAACAACTAAAATAAGTCTTATAATGGAAAATATCAAGTAAGCTTCTTAATGGAAAAACCTGTTGACCTGCCTATAAGACTGCAATGGATGTAACTGATCTTGCCATGCAAAGTATAGTTATCCAAATAATTGATATTTATCCTTTACTTTCCCAGCCTAGTACAATTCCATTTATAGTTGTATTCAGTAATATTATTTTTATCTTAAAAGAATTAACTTCTTTTTTCTTCCGTTTGGTCTATCCAGACTACCAACTGTGCAAAGCATATTGTTCATGCCACCTGCAAATAATATCACTAAAACTCATGGCATCAACAGTTGATTTTATGACCCTTCACTGCAATTTAATTGCTTTATTTGACTACATAAATCCTTAACTGAAATTCAAAGCTTCAAGAGTCTTCCATTTTTCCAAGGGCGCTTATTTCCTAGGTATCAATCAAGATACATTATAATGTTTTACCATCAGAGAGATGAATCTAACTGCCTGGATCACACAAATTGCATCATCAAAGCAGATATATTTGGATCCACAGTACAAGTTATATTTCCGACGGCAAGCAGTGAAAAATAGGTGAATGAAAAAATCTACCAGTGGTGTCTGAACAGCATCCAGAAAGAAAATCTGTAGGAAAAAAGGATCAATATTATCTCAAACTAATCTGTTGTCTCTTCTTTTCATGACCTTTTAGTAAACCACTGGGTATATGGTTTTTAATTGATTGATTTTAAGGGTGTAAGAGACCCCTAGAGAAGGTGTCTCTTCAGTTTCTGTACTTTTTGTGAATGTAGACTTGACTAATTAGTGAGATGATGCTGCATAAAATCTTTGTGTTTAGAATCATTATTATGATGTTACAAAACAATTATCACCTTTTAATTTAAACCTTCAAATTCCAATGTGATGACATGTGAGTGTTTATGCCCTTCACATAGATTTTGAATCCAGAAATGTTTATGCTCTCCTTTTCTTCTTTTATCTCTTGGTATTATTCAGGCCCCAGTATCTGCCCTTCCCCTGTCCCGGTTTTTGTCTTCTAGGGAGAAGGGACAAAAGCCTTGCATTTTCTTGAATCCTTTGATTTTTCACATAATCCCTATACTACTTAATTCTACTGTATTAAATTGCACCTCTGAAATGCTCAGTGGAAGAAATTACTTTGCCTCTGTGCTCTGAAGCATGGGAAATGACTGATCCCTCTAATCTCCCCAAATCAGTGCTGAGTCTGTGGGCATGTTGCCAAAGAAGCCCCATCTTTTCCCCTCTTATGAGCTTCACCCTTGAAGAGGGTAATGTCATGATTCCTGGGAAGAAGGGTCAAGTTTCCATCCTGGAGAAGCTAGAACAGGCAGTGTATTGTGGGGTCACGTAAGCCAGGTACATAAAGACACAGAAAATTATGGTCAGCATTGTCCTTGAATCAACATAGGGAATAAATGACATTTTTCTCAAATAAAGAAAAATGTCCATATAAATTTCTGGCCACACTGAATTAAACAATCTAAAGTTGATGCCACGTACATATAGATTTCCTCTTGCCCGTTTTTGTATCTTCCTAGCCTTTTAGGTATGGAAGACATATATTCCCTGGTTTAGCTAACATGAACTAGCCCCCTTTAATGGCAACAGCAAAACCAGCATTTTTTATTTCTAAAATATTTCTTTTATATAGAAAGACATATTAAGAGGTTAATTTTAAGCAAAAGTTAAAGCAGAAAGAGTTTCCACAGTACTCCCCCTCCAAAAAAATCTTAGTCTATAACACAGCCTCATACAGGTGGAAGTTAAAGTATGTTGAAAGTGTGTAATACTTGCCTTATTTTTCTGTTGTGTACTAAGTTGACAGTTTTAACAAAGAAAGTACTAGTGGTCCTGAGAGACCAAGTATTCTATCTTGAGATAATTTCACAAAATTATGTTTTAAAATACTTATTTTTACATTGGAACAACAGGAAAAACATTAAATGCACCTGAGGATCAGTTTTGTAAGAATATCCATTTTCAAGTTGAAAATATTGCCTTTTAAATTCAATTTCTTCTGGTCTGTCTCTGTTGCCTTTGGATTCTTGTTTTGTACTCTCTTGAGAAATCCTAGGCTATTGACAGTTTTCCTAGGAAATCATCCTGTTTACAACTCTTGTTGAAACTGTTATGTTTCTGTAAAATACATCAGGTTCAATAAAATTTCAATTTCCATCCCATCCTAAGTAGCTTAACAGCTTCAGTGACTATGTGGCAGCAGAAAAAAACTGTTTCTCCAAAAATCCTTGGCTTACCCCAAGGAACATTTGTGCTACTTTCTAATACAGAGAAAATCTGACAGCAAAAAAAGAACCTTGCCAAAGTTTCATATAAAATACGAAAAACGTGCAAATAACTCTAGTAGTTCAACAGCACGGGGCCCAGTATCAATCTTTGAGGTAGATGGCCAATTTGAGTAAAAAACATTGGTCATCACCCTCTAAGTGCAGCCTGTTAGCTTCCAATTTCCTATCTATACAAACTGTAACTTGCTAGTTTCTTTGGCTTTTAATTAAGTTAGCCTGTTAAGTATCTAAAAAAAATTCTTTTTTTGTCTAGGAATATATCAAAGAGAATCCTTGCCTGAGAGGTGCCTATGAACAAAGCAAACTACATGATTATTCCATTTACTGGTGAGAATGGTCCTTGAAGGTTTACACAACCCTAGAACTAAATCCATAAAAGGTACTAGAAAGTTACTGTGTAGTAAATTCTTACACATGAATGGAAAACAAAAGGCACATTTTAAAATATTCATATGAAAAAATTTGCAAAACTAAATGCATGTTTTCATGTTTCATTATTAGATAAAAAAAATTTCACTATGTTAAAACTACTCAGTTAATTTAGTGTAAATTATATTTAAAGTAAACAAGTAATTTAGCATTAAATAGGTTCCAGAGTTTAGGCATATGTGTGTACTATGTAGTCTTTCCCTAAGTGCTGATGAGAGCATATGTGAAGTACTCTTTTAAGGTACTAAAACTAATATGTACATGATACGAAGACATTCGGAAATGTGCTAAACAAAACATGAATGTTCAGGACTATGCAAGCGAAAATATTGTAATCATGTAAAAGCCCTTTCACCTACAGCTGTTTGAAAATCATTTATAGCACTACCAGTAAAATAAAATTTATAGATGAGGCACTAGACAAAAAAAAAAACAAACTATAAATAATATTTTGGCTTTCATTAAAAACAGAATTAGAAGGAACAAAATAACCCAAACATTTTCCTAAAAAAAACCCACCAAAGGATATTAAGGAAGAAAATTTATTTTCTGTGTCATTTTGGTTGCTTACTTTGGTTTAGTTCTCCTTTCCGTAGAAGATTATTTAATTTTGAATAGGTTTAACGTGTCTTAACAAGCTTATTTTGATGAAAGTGCTTAGAGGTTTTGAAATTCTCAGGTGTTTTTATATTTATATATTAATGAATTGTATTTAAAGCTTTCAGCTTTTATCATGATTGCAGTTCACTACACTAAGATCAAAATCTGCTAACCCTCTTCCTGCTTGTACGTATAAAATAAAGTTATGGAGTTGTCATGGTTTAACCCCAGCTGATAACTAAGCCCCACTCAGCCGCTTGCTCACTACCCCCCGGTGGGATGGGGGAGAGAATAAGGGTAAAAGTGATAAAACTCATGGGCTGAGATAAAGACAGTTTAATAGGAAAAGTAAAAACCATACACACAAGCAGAGCAAACCAAGGAATTCATTCAATGTTTTCCATGGGCAATGTTTCCCCAGGAAAGCAGGGCTCCACACACGTAATGTTGGCTTGGGAAGACAAATGCCATCACACAAAACACACCCCACTTTCTTCTTCTTCCTCCCACTTTATATTCTGAGCATGATGCCATATGGTATGGAATATCCCTTTGATTAGGGGTCAGTTGTCCTGCCTGTGTACCCTCCCAATGCCTCGTGCACCTCCAGCCTCCTCGAGGGTAGAGTGGGGTGAGGAGCAGAGAAGGCCTTGACACTGTGTAAGGGCTGCTCAGCAATAACCAAAACATCCCTGTGCTATCAACACTGTTTCCAGTACAAATCCAAAAAATAGCCCCATGTTAGCTACTGTGAAGAAAATGAACTCTATCCCAGCCAAAACCAGAACAGAGTTGTAAGGTTAGAACAATAAACCAATGTTTTTTTCAGATTTGCTGAATAAAAAGAACTGTGTGAAGATACATGGTTACATATGTAAACACCTATGGCTTATTGTTTATATTTAAATGTGCTTAATAGAAATGTAAAAAAAGAGCAAAAACAAACAAAAGAAACTCTTTTGACACTGTTTCAAAACAGAAGAAAAATTTTCTCAAGGGATTTCCAATTCTACAACCCAGTGCATGCCAAGTAATACCAGGAAGATGACATCTTTTGTCATCTTGAATCAATTGTCACTTAAATCAATTTCTCTTATTAATAGATTATACACTTGGAAAGCTGTTGTCTATATTTTAGCTATGTTTTTGTGCTTTCACTAGCAAGCTGCTTTTTTGTATTATTATTAAAACTCTTTGTAGTAAAGAGATTGTCTCAGCAACCTCTACAACTTTTTATAGACACATTGGACTGTTTCTCTGACTTCAGAATCCTTAAAATCCCTGTGGCAACAGCAGTGATTGCTTACAAGGGAAAATAATGTTAGAGAAGTATTTAATGTATTTTTATCTGTCTTTAGTGTATTATAGCAGCTGGAAACAAGGAGGAAAGCTGCCATTCTGTAACCAAACAGCTCTCCATGGGACAACATCAAGTGATCCATGGTTCATCGGCAGTCCATAGACTCCAGTTTGCCTTAGGAAATGAATGACTGGTCTCATTATCATGGTAAATGCCTCAGGGCAATGAAGAAGCAAAGAATCATTCTCTTCAAGCAATGCATTTTGGGAAAACTATCTCTAACTGGAGTACCTTAGAGTCCTGAGAAAATCCTTTCCTCAAGAGGCTACCTTATTACCTTTGTGACTGCACTGTCACTGAATTCCAGAGAGCAGCCTGAGAGGGAGAACTGATGAGGAGTAAAGAGGAGTCAGGACTCTACCCCTTTGAAATTCGTAGCTTTATTATGAGTAAAATGGCCCACAAATAGTGACTTTCAGGCTTATTGTAAAATTATACTTGCAAAACTACAGAAAAAGCACATATGTAAAATGGGCTAGATTGTAAAGGATACAAAATTGTTTGAAGAAAATAATTTATCTGCTCCTGTGTGTAGGAGATTTGTAATTTTTCTTCCTGAGAGAAAAGTATGTGGAATAGCAGCACCACTACAACTTTAATTTTACTTAAAATATACTATCTATATCTGTAAATGAAAGCTTTCACATTTAAAGTCTGAGTTTGGCCAGTTTTTTGGGAAAAAGAGAAAAAGCTTAAGAAATTTATATTAGAACTTTTATCAAAAATTCACCTACCTTGAGGGGTGAAGGCTTTAACTCAAATATGAATAGCTATCCGCATTCAGAACTAAAGACATAAAGATTTTCTTTGGTTGCATTTCTGAGATCTTTGTTCTAGGACTCCTCTTATCAATTTCCCACTAAGCAACAGTAAGACCATTATGGGAAACGCAAGCTCTTACCCACTCCTGTATACAAATAACCAAACAAACATATTCCTATACAGATTTGAAAGAATATTTTTTTATGCAAGCTGGTGATTTATTTCTTTAGCTTTGTTCTGGAACAGAGCTTCATGATTACTTTCCAAATTTTCAAATCTTAGGTATGGAATTAACCCTATTGATTGAAAGAAGGACTATATCAGTGAGAATGGACGTGTGGGCAACCTGTTAGCTATCTGTAGTGATCCTTTGCTGAAGGTTTCCCACACAGTTTCCGTAGCATATTTTTGGACATTGCGTGGTGCTTATTCATGATGTGGTAATCTGCAGTTAAGAATCACTTGGGTTTGGGTTATTTATTTGTTTATTTGGGTTAGGTTTGGTTTTTTTGTTGTTGTTTTGGAAATTTTTTTTTTTGTCTTATTCTTTTTCTTGTATTTTTTCTTAGGTAATTGTCCAGGCATCTAGGAAGGAAACTTCAACCATTCTTTCTAATACTGCTGCTCCCTTCTCATCTACCTTCAGCCCTGCTAAGCTGCCCTGGGTAAATTGACAACTAAAATTTCAGGCAAAATCTTTCCAACTATAATCCCTGCTGTCACTGTGAAATAACTTACTAGGATCTATCTCTTAAGAGCATTTGTCATCCCACACTGGAGAGCACTTGCTAGTGTTGTTGAAGCAAACTCTAAGCTACTTCAATGTAAGAGTTTGACTCACAAACCTAAATAATTTCTGACATCCCAGACATGTTTCCAAACTACTAAATTATGGAACAAGAAAGACATTTCTGCTCTCCACTCCATTGCTAAAATCAGATTGTTATAAAAGAAGATTGAAAGACTGTTGTGCCCAAACTCTGTTCTAGTAATTACTGAACTGAGGTGTAAATTAGTATTAACATACTAAAAGCATACCAGACACTAAGAGGATTCACTGTTGTTTTAAAACTTAGGTATCTGACTGAACTATTTGAGTTTGATAAGTGAGTTTTTCCTTTTTTTTTTTTTTTTTAGTGAACTAATTAAATACTTCTCAGTTTAGGAACCTAACTAATTTGTGGAGCGTAGGATTAGAATCTAAAATTCTCATTTCACAGTAGCACCTACTGAGATAGTTCTCTGCAGCCACAGTGAAATTGCAGCTATATTTTGCCTGACTCAGGTGTCTCTCCCACATAGGGCACTGTGTTACATTCTGCCCAGAGCGATTACATTTTATTTAAAACTTTTTAAAAGCCTTTTGGTTTGTTATAACCTCGAATTAGCGTCCGCAGAAAGAGTCGCACACTCTTCTCTAAGTGAAATTTTTTTTAATTTAGTGGGAAAAATAAGATATTTCTGCAAAAGGTTTTATAGGAGTAAAATACAACCAAGAAAAAGCATTTCACTAAAACACCCAGCACAAAAACCCATTTCACAGGAAACACCCACTACACACAATCACAATTCATTCATTTTAAGCTACCCACAAGAAAAGGAAAAGAGCAAAAGAAGAAAACATTTTAAAAGGATAGAGAAAGAGAGAAATAGAGAAGGGAAAGAAAAAGCTGTTACCACACAAGATCACATGGTTCACGTGGTTCAGGTTGCAGGAGAGAGAGGAGAGAGAAGAAGCAGAGAGAGACTCACATGGAGTCTCATGTATTTATACAGTTTAGTTTTCCCTCTCAGGCAGGATATTCAGACAGTGCCTTCCAGGCCAGAGTGCGCTGTGCTATAGCCAACCAGAGGCTGCAGGGGTGTGGTGTGGGAGGGCTACCAGGCAGGTCTGCTTTGACTGACAGCCCATCTGCCTGGTCTTCAATGATGCCACGTGCTTTGCCATGGGCGCAGTCATGTTGGCTCTGCCATGTGCTCTCAGCAGGCCTTATGTGATAAGGCAACCTTACCATGTACCTGCAGGTCTAGGCCCTCTTCTTCAACACACACACACTCTCGCAGTGAGTTGGTTCCAACCTATATCAATAATTCAGTGAGATTTGGATCCCATATCTCACACACTGATAACAGCATTTCTCCCTATGGGAGCAAATCTAGTATTATGACTACAGGAACACCAGAGTATCTAAGTCAACATTATGTGCTTCATTTTGGGAGCTGGATTTTTAATTTTAGGCACTACATTTCTAAGTATCATAATGTTTAATCTCTTTGCATTTCAAGGAATTCAGAGCTAAAGTCACTACACCTAGATGGAGAAATATATACAGAGTAGCATCTCTAAAGTCTGAGACTCTACAGAAGAAAAATGCTCTCATTTGGACTAAAGAAGTGCTTCTCATTAGGAGAACTAAAAGGCTCTGGTGTTCGATGATACCATTCTGCTATATGAGAGATCATACTCGGTTTGAAATCTGTAAAAATTCCAGCTGAGTAACAACCATCATTGTAAGGACAAGAAATAACCTGAGAAATTTCAGACCTTGTTCTCTACCTCTTGTTTCAGGAAAGCTTTTTATGACTTTGTCTCTAGGAATCTGTGAGGACCATGAGTGTATGCGTACATCTTTGTGAGAAAATAATGTCTTTCATAATTCTCTAAAAGTTAAAGGAAAGCACTCAAGCCTTTCATTTGTATTAATGGATCCATCCTAGTCTTAAAATATCTTATGGAGTTTCTATTGTTTTGTTTATTAATAAACTTTGAGTTAAATCTTTTTAAATCTAAACCACTGTGTATGAAGGAGATTAAAAAGAGTAGATGAATAACTGTCTGACAGCAAGAAGACTGTTAAGTGGTTCTTGTATCCATAATTTCTATATGCTAATCAAGATAAGTTCACAGTCCGCCCCAGGCTATCTTGTTCAAAGAGCGAAGACCCAAATGGACATTGTGTCCTTCAGTCACAGGACTGCAACTATATTGATTGTTAAAGGTTATCTGAAGTTTAAGAGTAATATAAAACATTTAAATTATTTAGAAAACTTGGATAGTTATCTCTAATTTTGAACATTAGGATTATCAGCAGAAAATATTAAGGTGCATTTTACTTTGTTTTAAATTAATTGAATAAGATTTCTTCAATAAGAACAAAAACACAAAAATCAGAACAGTACCTATTTAGAATGCATGGTACTTTTCCAGCCTGCATTAATTGCTGCAGCCAAAGAATTTGCACAAACTGTCAGCGTCAGATTTGCAAACCTTACACATCTATATTTTAGAAATGAGTTCATATATACATCTGCTATGGAAACCTAGACCTGTTAAAAATTATTGTGATCTTTTTAATTGGAAAATTGTGATGACTAGAAAATTCTTTTTAGGTGTCTCCTAGGACCAGGAAAGAAATCAGATCAAACTCAAACGGATTTTGTGGCTGCCACATATCTTGATTCTTATTTGGTATAAAGAAAAAACATTTGAATAATATGGACTTGTGCTAGTTTAAAAGTAACCGGTGGGAGAAATGAATCCAACTCAAGAGGTTACAAGTCAGAGTTATAATTTACTAAAAAAATTACAATAAATACAGTGATACAGAGAAAAGACTGGTTTTAATCCACAAAGACAGATGTATAACCCAGCACCCTGGGATAAGAACGGAATGGTGTTTGTTAGGCCCTATCCTGAGCACCACTTGGTCCCACTGGGGGCAAAGTAAAAGGAAAAGAAAACCTGTTGGTCCAGATAACCGTCGCAGTTCTGTTGAAGTAATGATTACAGTCTTGTCAAGAGTGGCAGTCGCAGTCCTGTTGAAGTTCTGGTCCTCCTCTGTATCTGACAAGTAGTACCAGAAGTCCCAAACCCCAGTAAATATGCTCAGGTTCAGGTGGGAACGCCCACTACCTCTCCCCGGGCAGAGAGTTTCACAATGGGTGATTTAACGCTGTGAGTCATGGGATATTTTTGGAATCTTTCATGGTCTAGGTCATTGCAGCTGCCTATTATGCCAGTCCAAGGTGGCCCATTAGCAGAGATGACCCTTCAGGCTGGGTGTGAAGGTGTTAATGCCTTCCCGGAGGGAAATTATCACAACTGAGTCATTGGTGTGAAGACAAAGAAAGACTCCCCTCCCCAGCTTGTAGCCCGAGGTGTCAGGTGTGCCCTGGGCAGCTGCTTCAAACAATCCATTTATTAACAGTCCATTGGAAATTACGTAGAGAGTGTAGAATACACAGTTTTGGTTATACCCACATGGTGATAAATTGTTCCTGGCCCCTAGGACAGGACTGGATAAGAGTTTCACAAGTGCCACTTAAGTTTTCAAATAATTCACTAATCTCGTTCCATTTTCCAAAGCTCTTCTATTAGATCTATTTAGATCTATTTAATTTTAGTAGATAGTCAAAGAATCATTATAATACAGAATGGAACCCTTCCTCTTCCATAAATCTAGGAAGTGCCCTATATGTTGAGTTATTCTAAGAAAGTTTTCTTGGAAGAGTTTTTCACAGAAGACTTCTGAAATCTTGGCTTCCTCCCAGTGGACAACAAAAAAGTGTTTAAAATGTATTCACAGAAAGAGAAAAATATCTCCTGCTCAGCTCTACTAATAACTAACGCATTTGTTGCCTATAATTTCTTAAAGTGAACTGGGGAACTGTTTGGGTTGAGAGTATGATCACAGTTCCTTAATTTGTATAAATTTACAAGTGTCAAATACCTAGCCAGTAATTCTGTAGCTCACAATAAAATTACTATCCTTTGTCCAAAAAGAGGCCAATTATTAAATCAGAATATCTTTGCCTCCCAACTCTCTAGGGATTTGCACAATGCCTGTTTTTAATATAAGCAATATGTTTTGATGTCAAAACAATTCCAGTGTCACTCAGACAGGTATTATCTTATTTGTGAGTACATTAAGGTAGAATCAAAGGACTTATTGTGTTCAGAAATTTTGTGACATGTTCTTCTATTCACTCTCTTTGGATTAACTGCTTCCTTGAAATATTGCAATTACCATTCATGAAATCATGAACAAAATATTGAATCATTATCTTAATATTGTAGTTTACAGTGCTTCCCCTCTGACAGTATAAGATTAATGCAGGATAATATATAGTGGTTTTAGGTTCCAGTTGTCTTGATTCACTTAGGATTGTAATGCCATTTAGAGAAAATAAACATTTACAGAAACATTCACAAACTACTGATAGAAACTGAAGATCACATTTTAGCAAGTTTTGAATAGAATAGAATAGGATAGTATTAAATAGAATAATTTAGTTGGAAGGGACCTACAACAATCACCTAGTTCAACTAACTGCCAGATCACACCAGACCTGACCACGTCAGGTCTGACCAAAAGTTAAAGCATATTATTAAGGGTGTTGTCCTAATGTGTTTTAAACACTGACAAGCTTGGGGCATCAACTACTTCTCCAGGAAGCCTATCCCAGTATTTGACCATCCTCTTGGTAAAGGAATGCTTCCTGATGTCCAGTCTGAATGACCCTTGATGCAACTTGGAAGCATTCCCACATGTCCTGTCACTGGATACCATCTTCACTGAACTCTCCATTTCGCCTCCACAGAAACCTATACAGAGCAATGAGCTAAATTTAGTGTCCATGCAAGTAAGATAGAGCATAATAGAACCCAAGAGATTCCAAATAACTGTAGTAGTTCTGACATATAACATAGTATGTATAATTAGACATATGCCAAGAGAAATGAAAATGTCCCTTTCCTTTTCCTCAGACTTGCCATGAAAGATGGGAATGGGGGAATCTGTTTTCTCTGCTTGGTATGATACCCTTCATGAAGATATATTACAATATTTGGAAAAGCAAATTATTTATGTGAAAGGAACTATATACCAGCAAAGTATTTCACTGTCAAAAGAAAAAAGTTGAAAGGGAAAACTGTACATTATAATTTTCTCAGTCTTCTGTTCAGCTATCTGACTGTTTTCATGAGTGAGTTGAGAAAGGTGGATCACAAGGGAGTATGGGTTTAGAAATGTTAAGTTTGGATTCATGCTGGCTTTCTTGGTTATGATGTGCCTTTCTATAACTTTAGTTTCTAATAAAATTGGAATTGCAGCCACAGCAATTACAGGAACAGATTTCCAAGTGCAAAACAGAGTCTTGCCCTTTCCTGCTCATAGCTGTGCGTTTGCTGGCTCTAGTATTGTATAGCTGTGAACAGAGATGCAGAAAAAAAAAAAAAAGTCCAGCAGCACAGACTTTGATTGGGAAATAAGAGTATCTATGGAAAATCTGGAAATCCATGACTGTTATTCCTTAAAAATGGCTAATATGACTTCAAAAGGGAGTTGTCAACACAGACCCACTGCAGAGGACAAAAGTGAGTCAAAAGGCTTCACAGCAAGTAAGGATTCATAAGAAACTGACAGGTCCCCATCTCCCTGACAGGTTGCTGGCATTTCTCACACATGTAGCATTTCACTAGAGAATCTCTGAATCTCTGAATGTGCACATGTGCTGACCACACACTAAGCACTGACTTCCTGTCTGTGTCAAGAAGGTCAGGAGTCCCACAGCAATCTGAAGCACTGTAAGATGGAGATCTATTTCCCAAGTTGATGACTCCTGTCCAATGATTCCAATGGGGATTATTTTGGCCCCTGTTCCTATCAAGGCTGTTGTGGCTGCACAGACTGCTGTTATACTTCTGCCATTCTCTCTTCCAAATAAGTCTGTCTCTGTTTGCTGGCTCCTGAAGGAAATACCAGTTGTGACTGAAACATTTAGATGGCTATGGAGAACACATTCACTAAAGTCTAAAACAGAAAAGAGAAAAAGAGAACTGAAAAGTCGTGCAATACACTAATACATTACTGAACTAGAATGAGCAAGACAGATCCTTGCTGAAATTCCTCTGCAGCTCAACTTGACTATTTGCCTACTGTGCTGACATAGCAAATAGTCACAGTCGGGCCCGAGTTGACTGGGTCTGAAACAGCTATGGCCAGGAAGCCATACTACTGTATTACCTCAAGCTCATGTATCTTGTCTCTCTACAAGATTGATTAACTTGGTCTAAACATCTGATGCTCAGCTGAGCCCAGACAGTGAGATTTCAGGGCATGCACAGAAGCAAAATTTCCAATGTTTAGATGAGTTTTCATGTAAATGCTTCTGCATCCTGATGCTGCTTACCATTTTTGGAAAGTTTTTCTTGATTTCTCTGTTGGACATATGCACCTAAATCCACCTAATTTGTACTTTTATTGGTCAATGCTGCTTGGCTCTTATCTCTGGTAATTTGTTTATAGCCTTTAACTACACTGTATGTCATCTGGAACATAAGAATATAGTTTTGGGATTGTAAAACACAATGCAGCTCATGAATTACTTCTTGACCTTGCTTTAAACAAACTATATCAGGAACTTGAATCACTAACTGAGTCAGTAGCAGCAGTTAGAGTACTCAGTTGGGATATCTATTTCCTCTTAAGTGTTTCCCACATGGTTAACATGGTTAACTGAAGTTAACTGAAGTTAACCATGTTAACTTCATGCTGTGATTTTGGATCCAAGTGATGACTATGGCATCTGCTCTGGCATCTTAAAACAACCAGAGTTGATACTAGAAAACCAAATTAATTCATTTGTTTTAGGCTCAATTATTTAGAGTAGTTATGAGCTTTTCTGAATGACTAATGTCCCACAAATATTAATGACTGATATTTTGAAGCAATTCCAAAGGATCAGAATAATTTCTCCAAGTGGAAACTTTAGGGCAATTTCAATATGCTGTGAAAAAATATTTACTAAAGGAAAGATCAGAAAATGGCAGTTGCTTGGTGCAGCTAAGTGCAACTTCATACCTGACACAGGTTATTGATTTTCCTTAGCAAGTACTAGAAGACTCCACTCCCTCTTTGTCACCTAATGACTTTGGTAATTTAGGATGCAGTTAAACTCCAAATTTGGGAATGGAAAGAACAAACTTTGGCAGTTAGTTGAAAAAACTCACAGTTATATCTTTTCCCCACTCATGCACTGTTCCTTTAGAAAGTCTTATTATTCATTCCAAATGGCATTTTTTTCTTGTGTTTTATTTGATTTTTTTGTATCTTCCAGAATATTTATTCAATTTAATGCTTTTAAATAGTGGAATATTTCTAAGGTGACCTAAGATACATAGATACGTATATATTACAAAACCACATAATACACCTTTATGCATTTTCATGTAACTCTGTGGTTTGGGGATGTTTTGCAATCCTCATTTTCCTGAAGTTAGGAAATATAAATATTCCAGTATTTTAAAATCCAGTATTAAAAAAACATATTATTCTCATAGCTGATTTTTTTTTAATTTTAAAAATTGATTTAATAAAGCTATTTTTAAAACCATGTAATAAAAAATTTCTAATATTCCAAAAGACAGTAAAATTACCTTGCATACTGTCCCTATATTTTCAGCTGTCATTGTGGATAAATGCAGTAGACACATGCAGTTACTGCTCTTTTGTTGGGTTTCATTTGTAATCCTACTAATTGTCCCTATTAAGGAAAAAAATATTAAATTTAATGCTTAAAATGAAGTAGACACATCTTTACCAGAAGTGCAAAGATGTTGTTTGTACTCTGCTGTTCATGTGAACATATTTCAGATTAAGTATAACTTCTTGAGAAGAAAGAAAACAAATAAAAAATAAAAGGTCCTAACAGCTGACAAACTTCTTGGGGAAATTTTTTATCCTATACAAAATCCTTAACAAAATCACTCATGTCTTTCATATCTCTTTCCTTTACTGCAAAAATAGGATAATTGTATATGTGGGCTTGAACAGAACAGACGCATATTTAATTTGTTATTTTGATGAAGAGGGTAGAGAGGGCAAAAATCTAGATGGGCATAGGCAATAAAGAAATGCAGTATGTCTAAATATTAACTTGAAAGTGCAATAGGTGAACCTACTGCTGGTATTGGTCTCAATAATATAACCTGACTGAAATTTAAACTGAATTTTTTACATATAAACCACCATGAAATATAAAATATTAATATTGATGAAACATCTTCTGCTTGACCTTAACTATAGCTGGTGCACTAGGACAAGGGAAGAGAACTATGCCAATTATTTAAGAAGCAAAGAGAGATGGAAATGGACAGTTTGGGTGGCAGCTGTAATGAACAGCTTCCACCTGGAAGCACCGACAGTACTGCAAAGTGGAACTCCATTAGCCAGAA